>NW_026591086.1:48079206-48117077 GCF_907164565.1 Psammomys obesus
AACACTCCCTATCTCCTCAGGGCCCAGTGTCTCTTACACCACTCTTAATCACTTCCTTCAAAGCAGTTTTACTCCCTTTGCTCTTTTATTTTTAAAAAATCATCAGATAAATTTTTAGCTGTTAAGATGTTCAACTCTGCTTTCTTACATTCTGGATCTTGACCAGGGGCATAGAAATGTTACACAACTGACAACTATTTAACATTTCCTCCAAATTTCATATGAATTTTAAAACATGGTTGTAAAACTCTGAACAGCATATCAACCGCAGCCCTCTTTCTGAAAGATTTGTGTTCTTGTTTCTTCTTTGGTCTTTATTTTTACTCAGGCAAAACTGATGATGTGTTTTATGATCATACACTATGAGGATATATTGTATATCAGTTGAATAAATAAAATTTTCATCTAACAGCCAGAAATATTTATAATACCACTTGGACTCAGGATCCTCTTTGCTTTATTTCCTTTTGTTTACGTTGGGAGACATGTCTCTCTATCTATCTGTTTGCTGTGCTATATACTGCTCTCAAAATTACATTTCTCACTTTGCATGTTACTGATCTTTCTTGCTTCTTGGTCATTTCCATTAGTCTATCATCATGATCTAAATTCATCATTTTATAAAAATAAACTAAATGTGTACTCAGATTCCATTTCTACATAGTTTCTTTCATTTATCCAGGGTTTCTGAAGTGGACCTTAGTGTTCGATGCCTACAAGGGTTTATTGTTTCAGTGACCTTGCTTCATTGACATGGTCATTTACTTCTGTGTGCCAAAATAAACAGCCTTCACACTTCTGAAGCTGGTGGGTAATTCTAGGTTTTGATCTTTACCAACCTTATTTCCATTTTATTTTTGGCTGCTGTACTTTCTTGAATTTTTCTTTTTCCATTCATTAATTTTCACTTTCATTTTTTCTTTTGATTTTATTTGGTAATTTCATATAGGGATAAAACATTTTTAGGGTAAATTCCTGGGCTACTTCCCAGTTTCTCTCAGAAGTTGAAAAGACTTGTTTTGAATCTGAGAGAAATTGGGACCATTTTCATTCCACCTACCACTTTCTACTCTCTGGCCCCCTTAGGATTGTAGCTATATCATAATGTAAAATTTTTTTAGCACAAATTCCTGTCTTTATAGTTCATAACAATCCCAAACCCTGTTTAAAAGTCCAAACTCAAAGTCTCTTGAGAGTCTCATGACAATCTCTTACCTCTAACCCTGTAAAAGCAAAAAGCTTAGTTACATAATGTTTATTTTCAAATAATTGAGAACTAGCTACTAAAGGGGAGCACAATGACAGAACTTATGGTTGACCTCAGAGGAGGCATAGGAATTAACAACAGAACCGCAAATTAGAAATGAGTGTACTTAGGGCCTACAAATGGAGACTGTAACACAGCAGGCGACACTAAGAGCTGCTGTTTAGACATCACTCAAAGTTAGTGGTTCAACAGTGTACAGAAGTGTTGGGGTCCAGGTCATCTGCAGTTCTTTTCTCAAGCTAAACCCTGACTCAAATGTGGCCCTAGACTGAAGAGAACTTTAGAGAATAAACAAATCCTAGGAAGAATTTCCTCCAGGGAAAAACAAAGGAAGATCTCCGATAAGTGGGTAAAGATACTATTTCTGAGAAGTGCTATAGGAGAATTCAGATGAGGGAGTCAAAAACACAGTTTTGTTTGTTTGTTTGTTTTTTGCTTACAATGCTAAATAAATCTCCTAGCCAGATAAACAATATATAAATAGCAGTGGGAAAAATAAAAACTTGCTCATATTTGAAGTGGAAAAATAAAGAAAATGCAATAAAATATACATTACTGTTTCAAAAATGAAGGAAAGAGCATAGTGAGGAAATACTGGCCCAAACAAGTCTGAAAACCAGCAGGGTAAATCCCAAACTCTGCATATTCTTGTCTGATATCCAAGCACCCTTCTGGTCTCCAACTCCTTTCAGCTTTGCTTACTGCAACCCACTTATTTCTGGGCCTTTCTGCAGAGAAAGCCCTGACACATGCCTGGACTCAGAGGCTTACCTCAGTCCTGGAGGGAGACTCCAGAACTGCTTTATTGCATCTTTGACTCGAAAACCACATGCTGAAGCTACCAAGCTCTACTGCTTGGTAGCGACAGATCTTGTCTTCCTAGTTCAAATACATTTCCACTAGTTTTTTTTTTTTTTTTTTTAAATGGTTTCCTTCAATGCCTAAGTTAGGCTATCCTGGAACTTGCTCTGTAGAACATCCTCACTTTGATCTCATAGATCTGACATCCTCTGCTTTCTGAGTGCTGGGATATAAGGTGTGCACCACCATGCCAGGCTCTAAGCTTTTCTTAAATTTCTGTTCACAAGCTGGGAGCTTGGCTGGGTGCAGTTTTGCTGTGAAGTCACTGTTCCCTTTATTTCACTTAGCACCTGCTTATACTTGATGGTGCCCTCTTTCTTCACAAACTGTACATTTTGTATTTTTGCTTGCTCAGCTTGTTCCTTTTAATTGTACATCTGCACAAGACTGGCCACCAACAAACACAGAACACATTCAACTGTAGGCTGTTTTGAAATCTCCTTTTTTCCGTAAATGCACTTAATCAAATTTAACATCAGACAAGCATTTTGGACAAGGGCAAAAACAAGCAACAGCCTTCAATATAATATCACAATGATTATCTCTAAGCTATATCCTCATATTTTTCTCTGAAAATTCCTGATCCAGGCTCCCACAGTTCAAAATCACCCTCAGCACCACCGTTTTCCCTGTTCTTATGAGAATGTCCATTAAGCCCCACTTAAAATATCCCATTGCGTTTCTAGTCTAAAATCCCTAAGTGTTCCATCTTTCTCCCAAACATGGTCCAACTTATCATCACATCCGTATTGCAGTGCCTGCTAACAACTTCTGTTTTAGTCAGTGTTGTATTACTGTGAAGAGACATCATGGCCATGCTAACATTTATAAGGGAAAACATTTAATGGAAACAGGCTCGCAGGGTTTCGGTTTGGTCCATCATTGTCATAGTGAGAAGCATAGTAGCACACGTGGTGCTGGAGAAGGTGCTGACTGTTGTCCTTGTGGATCAGGAGGCAGCAGGTCGGGAGAGGAACACCAGGCCTGGTTTGAACTTCTGAAACTTCAAAGCTTATCCCAATAGCACACTTCTAACGAGGACATGCATAATCTAACAAGGACTCATCTCCAATAATGACACTCTTTATGAGTCTATGGGGGCCATTTTTCTTCAAACCACCACACTCTGGAACCTGAGAATAAAAAAATGACTATATAATAAATTATGACAATGAGTAGCTTTACACTACTTGAGTGAATAATCATCTATTGTTTATCTGCTTTGCTACATATAGATGCATAGTATATATAAGTTCAACAGCTCGTTAAACGAAGTTCACATCTAAACATTTTTATGGCATTTGAAAATAATTTCCACATGTGTGGAATTAATCATCATCTCAGAACAAAATCACTACCAATAATTTTACATTCAGTCTTAATCTGTCAACTTTCCCTTTCATCTTTTTATAGTCCACACAAGCTAGACTGATTGTGTGTTTCAAAATAGCTATGAGGAAGTGAGATTCACAATGGCAAGTAATTCTTCTATTTTATTTTAAATAAACTATGGTTCTTATTTGAAGGCCTAATTATAATAGAAAATTAACAAATTAAAAAAAAAACTCAGGAAAAGTAAAACCAGTTTATCTCTCTTCTTAACTGTCTCCCTTCCCAATGGCCTGTTCTTAATTTTCTGACCTATATGGGTATTACAAAGGAAGCATCTGTTGGTTAAAGATATCAATGATAACCAGAGAGTCACAAAAATACATTGGGATTGCATTAAAATAGCAAATTCAATATTTCTCTGGAATAATTTGACCAATAACAAGGCTAAGTTTGAATTCTCTACTGCTCCCTTCCTGACCTCCACTGGAACATAGCTTTGGATTTCTGGCCTATCTGTTGTATATATCTGAATCTGTGCCTCCCTGAATGTTGTCTCATGACTCTGTGACTAGCAAGGGGATAAATCCAAAAAAAATCTTGGAGATTTACAAGGGAATGAGTCACTGACTTCAACTAACACCAACTGATTCATATAAAAAACACTACTACAAACAGGCAAAAGCCATGCTGACTTCAATATTTGCAGCTGAAGTTTGTTTTCTGAATACATTTTTGACTTGATATTTGTTTTCACGCTTACCAGACAACACTTGCATTGCTCTCTGGGTCAGGAACATAGAAGAGTACCTAACTCCAATCAAAAGCTTTGCATTAACGTAGTTTGTGAAGGCGTATGTTCTGGAAAATCCCCAGCAAGTAATGTTGCATGTTACATTGTTCCTTTAGAAGGAGGTAAAGCCAGCAGGCTGATTATATAGTACGAGAATCTGTCTTAAGTCTTAAGTGACCTCAAGGTACATGAAATTTCAGTTGCCAGGTTCAGCAAAAGTTCCAGTCTCTTCAGTGTAAGAGATATCTTAATAATTTGTTTTTTTCTTTTTTTAAATTTTATTTTATTTTATTAATTACACTTTATTCACTTTGTATCCCCCCATTAGCCCCTCCCTCCTCCCCTCCCAGTCCCACCCTCCTTCCCCCTTCTTCACGCTTGACCCTCCCCAAGGCCACTGACAAGGGAGGTCCTCCTCTCCTTCCTTCTGATCTTAGTCTATCAGATCACATCAGGCATTGTCATATTCTGTGGCCTAGTAAGGCTGCTCCCCCCTCAGGGGGAGGTGATCAAAGAGCAGGCCAATCAGATTATGTCAGAGGCAGTCCCTCTTCCCATTACTATGTAACCCACTGGGACACTAAACTTCCATGGGCTACATCTGTGCAGGGGTTCTAGGTTGTCTCCATGCCTGGTACTTGGTTGGAGTACGAGTCTCTAGGAAGACCCCTGTGTTCAAATTTTCTGGTTCGGTTGCTCTTCTTGTGCAGTTCTCTACAGTTCTTACTATTTCTCACTTCTTACATAAGATTCCACGCACACTGCCCAACAGTTGGCCATAAGTCTCAGCATCTGCTTTGATAGTCTGCAGGGCAGAGCCTTTCAGAGGCCCTCCGTGGCAGGTTTCTAGGTTGTTTCCTGTTTTCTTCTTCTTCTGATGTCCATCCTGTTTGCCTTTCGGGATAGGGATTGAGCATTTTAGTCTGGGTCTTCTTTCTTAATTAGATTCTTTAGATGTACAGATTTTAGTAGGTTTATCTTATATTTCTATATGAGTATATACCGTGTATCTTTCTGCTTCTGGGACAGCTCACTCAGGATTATCCTTTCCAGGTCCCACCATTTACCATCAGAATGGCCAAGATAAAAAACTCAAGTGACAAAACATGCTGGAGAGGTTGTGGAGAAAGGGAAACCCTCCTCCACTGCTGGTGGGAATGTAAACTTGTAAAACCACTCTGGAAATCAATCTGGCGCTTTCTCAGACAACTAGGAATAGTGCTTCCTTAAGATCCAGCCATACCACTCCTAGGCATATATCCAAAAGTGGCTCAAGTACACAATAAGGACATTTGCTCAGCCATGTTTGTAGCAGCTTTATTTGTAATAGCCAGAAGCTGGAAACAGCCCAGATGCCCCTCAAATGAACAATGGATGCAGAAACTGTGGTACATCTACACAATGGAGTATTACTCAGCAATGAAAAATAAAGAAATCATGAAATTTGCAGGTAAATGGTGGGACCTGCAACAGATCATTCTGAGTGAGCTGTCCCAGAAGCAGAAAGATACATGGTATATACTCACTCATATAGACATATAAAATAAGATAAGCCTATTAAAATCTGTTTTTTCTTAAGAGCTGATTACTATCCTATTATGTAAATGTGCCATATCTTCCGTATCTATTCATCAGTTGATAGGTATCTAGGTTATTTCCATCTCCTAGCTACTGTTACTTCAGGAGCAACATACTTGCAGATTTTTGAAGAACATAATATTAATCACATACTGGGTTTATTAATTATCAGTGCAAATTCCCATTATGAGGATCCCATTTCCTCATAATGACATAACTCTTATCATTCTTTTGATAATCTTATCCATTTTGATTGAGTCAAGATGAAATCACAAAGAGGTTCTAATTTGCCTTTCTATAATAACTAAGGATGTTGTATATTTTTGAAAAAAAATGTTTTTAGGCACTTACCATTCATCTTCTGAGAATCCTCTTTAATCTCTTTGGTGTTATTTATGAGATGGGTCCCATGTATTTGGCTACTCCTTCCTGAATTGGTGGAACAGTTTGAGAAAGATTAGGAGTTGTGGCATTTTTGGAGAAGGTATGACACTGGGTGTCGGCTTTGAGATTGATGAGATACTCTCATCATTCCCAATGTTTTCTCTATCTACTATTTGCCGATTAAAATGTGAGTTCTTGGCTGTTCCTGCAACCTTGTCCTCACTCATCCATCATAGGCTCTAACCCTCTGAAAATGTAAGCTCAATTAAATGATTAAATGATTTCTCTTCTAAGCTGCCATGATCATGGTGTTAGTAACAACAAAAGAAAAGTGAGTTTGGTGCTCAATTTTTAATTATGTTGTTTTATTGATATTTAATTTTTTATTTCATTAAAAATGCTGAAACCCATTAAAACCCATGGTCAGATGGATAGTTGTTAAAAATTTTCAGTCCGTTTTACTTGAATGATGTCCTTTGCTGTTCAGATGTTTGTTCTTTCATGTTATCATATTTATTAATTTTTAGTCTTAATGCCTGCATCATTGCATCTTCTTTACTGTCTCAGTGAGTTTAAATCTAGTCTCTTCTCTCTCCTCTACCAAATTCAGGGTATTAGTTTTTATTTTGGGGGCCATTGATTCATTTAGGTCAATTTTATCATTTAGAATGAGAGACAGGGATTTAATTTTATTCTTCTATGTGTAAAGAGCCAGTACGACCAGCAACTCCTATTGAAGATACTATTTTTTTGCCAAGGTATACATTTCTCTGTCAAAAGCAAAATGACTCTAGAGTGCATGCTTACATGTGGTTTCTTAACATGTCTCCTTAAAACCAGAACTATGTTATATTTATTACTGAAGCTTTGTAATATAAGAATATCTATATACAAAGTGAATAAGCTGTAATTAATATAAAAAAATAAATATTTAATAAAAAAGAATATCTGGGATGATGATATTTCTGTTAGTTCTCTTATTGCTCCAGACTTATTTTACTCCCCTGGGTATTTTATAGTTTCATAAAAAATTAAAGATTATTTTTTTCAATTTATGGGTAGAATTGTATTGGAATTTTTATGTGTATTACTTTTAATATGTACATTACTTTTGGTAAGATGAGCATTTTCTCTATGTCAGTCTTACCAATCCATGAACAAGAGAAATCTTCCCATCTTCATTTACCTTTTTCAATTTAATTCTTCAAAGTCTTAAAGCTTTCATTGTACAAATCTGTCACTGAATTTGTTATATTTATTAAAATGTATATAATTTAAGAGAATACTATGAATGATATTATTTTTCTAATTTCTTTCTTCCTGTGTTTGTTCTTTTTATATAGGAAGAGTATTAGTTTTTTTCTATTAATTTTATATTCTGATATTTATGTTGAATACATTCATCAGGTATAGAATGGTTAGAAGTCTTTTATGTATGAAATCACATCATCTACAAATGAGAGTTGGAGAGATAGAGAGCCCTTGTATCATGCAAAAAAAAAAAAACATGGAACAAAAGGGGTGAATGGGTAGTAGGTAAGAGACAATAAGGGAGGGAATATGTGGATAGGAGGTATAACTAACACTGAAGACATATTTACAAATCATAAGGAAACTTGTTACTGAAGAAGCTTCATAGAATACCTACATACATACATAGATGCATACATACATACAAAGTTTAATGTACTTTTTTTTTTTACCAAGACAACAATGTCACTACTGCAAATGAACAATTTTAGAAGCACAATGTTTTGAAGAGCTTTTTTGAATGACATGGAAAGCTTTTAGATGTCAACTCCTATTGGTGAGGTATTAAAAATACATACTTGAGTCTGAGCCTTGAACTTTCATAAATATCCCAGTGCAATACTATACATCCTTAATTCTAGTATTGGTGACTGGTAGATCCGAGGATTTGTTAGGTGCTCTGTTCAGGTAGTCTATCTTAATGGTAAGCTCTAGAACCTTGGGAGAGACCCTGATGAAAATTAAGGTTGAATGTCTATAGCGATGACTTTGTGGTTGACTCCTGACATTCACATATATATAGACATACATGTACAATAACAACAAATATACACATCCACGTCATCTATTATGTATATCTGCAAGATATTATATTAATATCTTCATTTAGAATTTTGCAAAACAAGATTTAATTATTTTAGTGCCAGAAAACAATCTATTGTAGCTTTTTATTTGATAGTAAGAAAATAGCAATATATTTGGAAGCATAAATAATATATACACCGTTCCACAAAAACATGATGAGACCAATTTCTCAAATGTCTTGGAATCACATTGTCTAAAATAAAAATGTTCTGAATAAAAGAAAAATATGCATTAATTAGCCTGTTAGTTGAAAGCAAAGTAGTTGAGGAATCAAAATACTTTTAAAAGCAGGGTTTTTTTTTTAATTTTTCTTTTTTTAATATTAGTTAAAGTTTATTAACTTTGTATCCCAGCTATATCCTGCTCCCTCTTTCCCTCTCAATCCCACCCACACTCCCTCATTTTCTCCCTATCCCTTTCCAATTCCACTGATAGGGGAGGACCTCCTCCTGTTTCATCTGAACCTAGCTTATCAGGTATCTTCAGGCCTGGCAGCAAAGTCCTACTCTGTGGCCTAGCAGGGCTGCTCCTCCTCGGGTGTGTGTATAGAGGGGAGGGAGTCAAAGAGTCTGCCACCGAGTTCATGTCAGAAATATTCCCTGTTCCCCTTACTAGAGTACCCACTTGGATACTGAGCTACCACGGGCTACATCCGAGCAGGGGTTCTAGGTTATATCCATACATGGTCCTTGGTTGGAGATACAGTCTCACAAATGACCCCTGTGCCCAGATATATTTGGTCCTTGGGGAGTTCCTGGCCTCTCCAGGTCATACTAACTCTCCCTTCTTTCATATGATTCCCTTCACTCACCCGAAGTTTTGGTTATGAGTCTCAGCATATGCTTTGATACACTACTAGGTAGAGTCTTTCAGAGGTCCTCTGTGGTAGGCTCCTGTCCTGTTACTTCTTTTCTCCTACACCAATGTCCATCTCCTTTGTCTTTCTAAGTAAGGATTGATCTTCTTACCCAGGATCCTCTTCCTTGTTTATCGTCTTTAGGTGTATAGATTTTAGTATGTTTATCCTATCTTATAGGTCTAGTACCCACTTATAAGTGAGTATATACCTTGTGTGTCTTTCTGCTCCTTTTGATACCTCACTCAGGATGATCTTTTCTATATCCCACTATTTGCCTGCAAATTTCATGATTTCCTTGTTGTTAATTGCTGAGTAGTATTCCATTGTGTAAAAGTACCACAATTTCTGTATCCATTCCTCCACTGACGGACATCTGGGTTGTTTCCAGGTTCTGGCTATTACTAATAAAACTGCTACAAACATGGTTGAGTAAATGTCCTTGTTGTGTACTTGAGCTTATTTTGGATATATGCCTAGGAGTGGTATAGCTGGATCTTTAGGAAGCAGTATTCCTGATTGTCTGAGAAAGTGCCATATTGATTTCCATATTGGTTGTACAAGTTTACATTCCCACCAGCAGTGGAGGAGGGTTCCCCTTTCTGCACAATCTCTCCAGCATATCACCCTGCACAAAACTAAATTCCAAGTGGATCAAAGACCTCAACATAAAACCAGATACACTAAATCAGGAAAAAAAAAATCGAGGAAAAGCCTAGAACTCACTGGCACAGGAGACAACTTCCTGAACAGAACACCAACAGCACAGGCTCTAAGAGCAGCAATCAGTAAATGGGACCTCATGAAGCTGAAAAGCTTCTGCAAAGCAAAAGACACTATTGTCAGAACAAAATGACAGCCCATAGACTGGGAAAGTATCTTTACCAGCCCTACATCTGACAGAGGGCTGATATCTGGAATATATAAAGAACTAAAGAATTTAAAAGGCAACAAATCAAGCAATCCAGTTAAAATTTGGGGTATAGAGCTAAACAGAGAATTCTCTGTAGAGGAATATTGAATGGCAGAGAAACAGTGAAAGAGATGCTCAATGTCCTTAGCCATCAGAGAGATACAAATCAGAAACGACACTGAGATTTCACCTGACACCCATTAGAATGGCCAAGATCAAAAACACACGCTGCAGCACCAGGTCTTCCTGCTACCACTCTGACATGATGAGCCTAGATTCAAATGCTCTTCAAATGAACCCTTTCTCCTATAAATTGCCTTGATCAGAGTGTCTTATCATCGCAACAAGAAATGTAACTAAAACACCTTTTTATGCAGTTAGAGTAACAAGTTTGATTTAAAATAATGTCAGTACCACGTAATCTTTCCCACATGAAGTTTGCATTTATTTAACTGAAAAGTAACTTTAACTTTCTATAACTATGAGGCTTCATTACAAAAAGGTATGTTTTAATTTAAGTTTTATATGGCATGTCCAACACAAATGGGCGTATCCTCTAGCCCCAAGGGCCTAGGAGGATGCAGTTCTATTCTTTGGCCTTTCTCGTCAGAAAGAAATGAAGAATGACCAGATAAGTTTACCTCAGCTTTTCATTGTTCCTCATGACCCTCCCCACAACATGAATTTGTTATTTCTTCTCATACTAATTAGATGGCTCTCCCATTTCACAAAGAGAGAAGTAGTTCCCCATGTACTGGAAAGGAAAAGCAGTCAAATATTGGCTAAGTTGGGAGTGCTGACTAGGTTCCCCCCTTCTGGTCATCAAATGATGGCTTCACTTTTCTTCCCACTTAAAAGAGAAATCTTCCAACCAATAGTCTACACCTATATCACAAGAAAGGTTCCGGACTATTTCTAACAGGATCTCAAGGGCAGGCTGTTTGACCTCCCCCCCCCCCCCCCCCGGGGAGGAGCAGTCTGTTAGGCCACAGAGGAGGACTTTGCAGCCAGCCCTGAAGATACCTGATAAAAGAGGGTCAGATGAAAGGGGAGGAGGTCCTCCCCTATCAGTGGACTTGGAAAGGGGCAGGGAGGAGACCAGGGAGGGAGTGTGGGGTTGGGGAGGGAATGAGGGAGCCGGATACAGCTGGGACACAGAGTTAACAAAATGTAACTAAAAAGAAAAAAATAATAAAAAAAAATAAAAAATAAATAAATAAAATAAAATTAGGAGAAAAATAAAAAAAAAAAAGAAAGAAAGGTTCCATCTGAAAGGTCACACTTGAATGTCACTTTCTTCATCAGGTTTGAAGATTGATTGTTTTTTTTTTTTTAATCCATAGATTCCAGTGCTGTGTGACAATGGGATCGGGAAGTAATTTATCAGACCTGTTGAACTGGAGAAAGAATTAGGATGCCCATTGGTCACCTGATACAGTATGAGCTGACCATACTGTAATCCACCTGGAATATTTTGGCAAGGGAGACTCTTCCATGATTAGATCCTTACTGCACTCTCTTATGAGAGGTCCTTGATGTTTATTTATTTTGCCCTCAGAAGCTGATGTCTAAGCAAGTCTTTCTTTCTTCATTTTATCTTTGTAGGTCATTTCTGATATTGATGACATGTTCAGGAGCTCCATGCTTTCTTAGACATTGTCCCACTATTCCTGTACTTAAGTCAGTTGGTTCATTCCTGAGCTTAACACTTTCGTATAGCACTTTCCAAAGTTTGATTTAATTAACATCTTCATGCTCCACCCCAAGACTTAGAAACATAATTTCGTTAAATCTATAGTATTTTCTCCTATCTCCATGAGCAATTGTTTTTCCAAGGATTCCATTCTTCCTCAGTCCAACAGTAGTATCCTTAAGAACCTCTTCCTAATGCTTTCTCGTATGTGGACAAATGATATTATGTATCTTTTGAGGTTGATCTTCACTTTTGGTATCAATTTTATACCATCTATATTAGGCTAATTATGGTACCATGACTAGTAACACTATAATCTTATTAGCTTAATGACCAAATACTAGCTTCTCTGTTCATTATAAATTTTATTAGTTAATTAATTACTCATTATATATTCTTTATATTAACCAAGACCTCATTGACTCAGTTTCCCCAAGTTTATTTCTAAGTACTAAATTAAACACTTGGTATATTTCAGAAATTAATTAATTTTGACATATATTAAAGGTGGCAAGTGACTTCATTCTAAGAAATGTAGCCAAATTTTGAATGTAGAATTTTTTTTTCTGAATTTAAAGCTCATGTCTTTTATATTTTCTTTAACTGTTCTAAGGTGTTGCATTTGTAGATTTCTGTAGAGAGCACTGTGCTTTAAAGAAGTGTCTATAGAGTTTCCACATGTATACAAATTAGCTAGATATCTAATTAAAATACAGAGTCTTCTTCCTGAGAACCAAAGATGTTCTTAAATAAATAGGTAACCTATTTTGGTATATATTTTATATTTCTTCTGTCTTATTCACTTTAGCATATTTTACCAGTTTGGGATGCCACCATGGGTTAGTTTACAACTTTAAAATGAACAAAACCATAATTGCAGGTTAAGAAAATTTTTTCTCCTTAATAGTATTTATTTCTTTTTTTAATTTTTTATTAATTACACTTTATTCATTTTGTATCCCCCCCCATAATCCCCTCCCTCCTCCCCTCCCGATCCCACCCTCCCTTCCCTTTCTGCATGCTTCCACTCCCCAAGTCCACTGATAGGGGAGGTTCTCCTCTTCTTTCTGATCTTAGTCTATCAGTTCTTATCAAAAGTGGCTGCAGTGTCCTCTACTGTGGCCTGGTAAGGCTGCTCCCCCCTCAGGGGGAGGTGATCAAAGAGCAGGCCAATCAAATTATGTCAGAGGCAGTCCCTCTTCCCATTATTATGTAACCCACTTGGACACTGACCTGCCATGGGCTACATCTGTGCAGGGATTCTAGGTTATCTCCAGGAATAGATCTTGGTTGGAGTATGAGTCTCTGGGAAGTTCCCTGTGTTCAAATTTTCTTGTTCTGTCGCTCTCCTTGTGGAGACCCTGTCCTCTTCAGCTCTTACTATTTCCCACTTCTTACATAAAATTCCATTCACTCTGCCCAACAGTTGGCCATCAGGCTCAGCATCTGCTTTGATAGTCTGCAGGGCAGAGGCTTTCAGAGGCCCTCTGTGGTAGGTACCTAGTTTGTTTCCTGTTTTCTTCTGGCTTTCAGAAGACCTCTATGGAAGGTTGCTAGGTTGTTTCCTGTTCTCTTCTTCTTCTGATGTCAATCCTCTTTGCCATTCAGGATGGGGATTGACCATTTTAGTTAGGGTCCTCTCTCTTGTTAGTTTCTTTAGATGCACAGATTTTAGTGGGTTTGTCCTATGTTGTATGTCTATATGAGTGAGTATGTACCATGTGTGTCTTTTTGCCTCTGGGACAACTCACTCAGGATGATCCTTTCTAGGTCCCACCATTTACCTGCAAATTTCATGATTTCCTTATTTTTCATTGCTGAGTAATACTCCATTGTATAGATGTACCACAGTTTCTGCATCCATTCTTTAGTTGAGGGGCATCTGGGTTGTTTCCAGCTTCTGGCTATTACAAATAAAGCTGCTACAAACATGGTTGAGCAAATGTCCTTTTTGTGTACTTGAGCCTCTTTGGTATATATGCCTAAGAGTGGTATGGCTGGATCTTGAGGAAGCGCTATTCCTAGTTGTCTGAGAAAGCGCCAGATTGATTTCCAGAGTGGTTGTACAAGTTTACATTCCCACAAGCCATGAAGAAGGGTTCCCCTTTCTCCACAACCTCTCCAGCATGTGTTCTCACTTGAGTTTTTGATCTTGGCAATTCTCATGGGTGTAAGGTAAAATCTCAGGGTTGTTTTGATTTGCATTTCTCTAATGGCTAATGAGGTTGAGCATTTCTTTAAGTGCTTCCCTGCCATTCGATATTCCTCTACAGAGAATTCTCTGTTTAGCTCTGTTCCCCATTTTTTAATTGGATTACTTAGTTTGCTGCTTTTCAGCTTCTTTAGTTCTTTATATATACTGGATGTGAGTCCTCTGTCAGATAAAGAGTTGGTGAAGATTCTTTCCCAATCTGTAGGCAGTTGCTTTGATTTGATGATGGTGTCCTTTGCTTTGCAGAAGCTTTTAAGTTTCGTGAGTTCATATTTATTGATTATTGATCTTAGAGCCTGTGCTGTTGGTGTTCTGTTCAGGAAGTTTTCTCCTGTACCAATGAGTTCTAGCGTATTCCCCACTTCTTTTTCTAGCCGATTTAATGTGACTGGTTTTATGTTGAGTTCTTTGATCCACTTGGACTTCAGTTTTGTGCAGGGTGATAAGTATGGATTATTTTCATTTTTCTACATGTAGACATCCAGTTGGACCAGCACCATTTGTTGAAGATGCTATCTTTTTTCCATTGTATGGTTTTGGTATCTTTGTCAAAGATCAGGTGTCCATAAGTGTGTGGGTTTATTTCTGGTTCCTCTGTTCGGTTCCATTGATCCACCATTCTGTTTCTATGCCAGTACCATGCATTTTTTATAACTGTTGCTCTATAGTACAGTTTGAGATCAGGGATGGAGATTCCTCCAGAAGATCTTTTATTGTAGAGGATTGTTTTAGCAATTTTGGGTTTCTTGTTATTCCATATGAAGTTCAGAATTTTTCTTTCCAGGTCTGTAAAGAATTGTGTTGGTAATTTGATGGGAATTGCATTGAATCTGTAGATTGCTTCTGGCAGGATGGCCATTTTCACAATGTTAATCATACCAATCCATGAGCATGGGAGATCTTTCCATCTTCTCATATCTTCCTCTAATTCTTTCTTCAGAGACTTGAAATTTTTTTTAATTTAAGTTTATTTATTTATTTGTTTGTGTGTGTGTGCGTGTGTGTGACTTGAAATTTTTTTCATACAAGTCTTTGACTTCCTTGGTTAGGGTTACTCCAAGTTACCTTATGTCATTTGTGGCTATTGTGAACGGTATTGTTTCCCTCATTTCTTTCTTAGCCCTTTTGTCTTTTGTATACAGGAGGGCTACTGATTTTTTTTGAGTTAATTTTGTATCCGGCCACTTTGCTGAAGGTGTTTATCAGCTGTAGGAGTTCCCTGGTAGGGTTTTTGGGGTCACTCATGTATACTATCATATCATCTGCAAATAGTGATAATTTGACTTCTTCCTTTTCAATTTGTGTCCACTTGATCTCCTTCAACTGTCTTATTGCTCTAGCAAGGACTTCCAGAACTATGTTGAAGAGATATGGAGAGAGTGGGCAGCCTTGTCTTGTCCCTGGTTTCAGTGGGATTGCTTTAAGTTTCTCTCCGTTCAGTTTGATGTTGGCTATAGGCTTGCTGTATATAGCCTTTACTATGTTTAGATATGTGCCTTGTATCCCTGATCTCTCCAATACTTTAAACATGAATGGGTGTTGGATTTTGTCAGATGCTTTTTTAGCATCTAGAGAGATTATCATGTGGTTTTTCTCTTTCAGTTTGTTAATATGGTGGATCACATTGATGGATTTCCCTATATTGAACTACCCCTGCATACCTGGGATGAAGCGTACTTGGTCATGGTGGATGATATCTTGGATGTGTTCTTGTATTCGGTTTTCGAGTATTTTGTTGAGTATTTTTGCATCAATGTCCATAAGGGAGATTGGCCTGAAATTCTCTTTCTTTGATGAGTCTTTGTGAGGTTTAGGTACCAAGGTGACTGTGGCTTCATAGAATGAGTTTGGTAATGTTCCTTCTGTTTCTATTTTGTGGAATAGTTTGAAGAGAATTGGTGTTAGCTCTTCTTTGAAGGTCTGCTAGAATTCTGAGCTGAAGCCATCTGGTCCTGGGCTTTTTTTGGTTGGGAGACTTTTGATGACTGCTTCTATTTCTTTGGGGGATATAGGACTATTTAATTGATTTACCTGGTCCTGATTCAGCTTTGGTAAGTCAAATCGATCAAGAAAATTGTCCATTTCATTTAGATTATCAAATTTTGTGGCATATAGACTTTTGAAGTAAGTCCTAATGATTGTTTGGATTTCCTCAGTGTCTGTAGTTATGTCCTCCTTTTCATTTCTGATTTTGTTGATTTGTGTGGGGTCTCTCTGCCTTTTACTTAGCTTTGCTGAGGGTTTGTCGATCTTGTTGATTTTCTCAAAGAACCAGCTCTTGGTTTCACTGATTCTTTGAATTGTTTTATTTGTTTCTAATTCATTGATTTCAGCCCTGAGTTTGATTATTTCCAACTGTCTACTCCTTTTTGGTGTGTCTGCTTCTTCTTTTTCTAGGGTTTTTTAAGTGAGCCATTAATTTGCTTGAATGTGCTGTCTTGAATTTCTTCTTCTTTTTTTTTTAATTTTATTTTTCTCATTAGTTACATTTTGTTAATTCTGTATCCTGGCTGTATCCCTCATTCCCTCCCCAATCCCACCTTGCCTCCCTCATCTCCTCCCTGCCCCTTTCCAAATCCACTGATAGGGGAGGACTTCCTCCCCTTTCGTATGACTCTGTTATGTCAGGTATTTCAAGGACTGGCTGCAAAGTCCTCCTCTGTGGCCTAACAGTACTGCTCCTCCCTTGGGAGGTGGGGAGGTCAAAGAGCCAGTCATTGAGTTCCTGTTAGAAATAGTCCTTGTTCCCCTTACTATGGGAAACTAATTGATTACTGAGCTATCACGGGTCACATCAGAGCAGAGGTTGTAGGTTTTATCCTTTCATGGTTTTGGTTGAGTGTCCATCTCAGAAAGACCGTGTGCACCGATATGTTTGGTCCTTGTGGAGCTCCTATCCTTTCCACATCAAACTCCCATTCTTTCATATGATTCCCTGCACTCTGCCGAGGATTTGGTTATGAGTCTTAGTATCTACTTTGGAACACTGCTAGGTAGAGTCTTTCAGATGCTTTCTGTGGTAGACTCCTATCATACGTTCAATACATATCCCATTTGTCTTTCTAAATGAGGATTGATCATCATACCCCGTGTCCAGTTTCTTGATTATCGTCTTTAGCTGTATAGATTTCATTATGTTTATCAAATCTGCTAGGTCTATATAAGGGAGTATATTCCATGTTTGTCTTTCTCCTTCTGGGATACTTCACTCAGAATGATCTTTTCTAGATCTCACCATTTGCCTGCTAATTTCATGATTTCCTCATTTATGATTGCTGAGTAGTATTCCATTGTGTAAAAATACCACAATTTCTGTACCCATTCCTCCGTTGATGGACATCTGGGTTGTTTCCAGGTTCTGGCTATTACAAATAAAGCTGCGACAAACATGGCTGAGCAAATGTCCTTATTGTGTACTTGAGCAAATTTTGGGTATATGCCTAGCAGTGGCATAGCTGGGTCTTGAGGAAGCACTATTCCTAGTTTTCTGAGAAAGCACCAGATTGACTTCCAAAGTGGTTGTACCAGTTTACATTCCCACCAGCAATGGAGGAGGGTTCCCCTTTCTCCACAACCTCTCCAGCATGTGTTGTCCCTTGAGTTTTTCATCTTGGCCATTCTGATGGGTGTAAGATGAACGCAATTCCCATCAAAATATCAAATAAATTCTTTTCAGATCTTGAAAAAAAGATTTTCACCTTCATATGGAGAATCAAAAAACCAAGAATCTCCAAAACAACCCTGTACAACAACAGATCATCTGGAGGTATCTCCATCCCTGATCTCAAGCTGTACTACAGAGCAATAGTAATAAAAACTGCATGGTATTGGCATAAAAATAAAAGGAGGATCAATGGAACCGAATAGAAGACCCAGAAATAAACCCATGTACCTATGAATACTCAATTTTTGACAAAGCAGCCAAAACCATTCAATTGAAAAAAAGACAGCATCTTCAACAGATGCTGCTAGTCTAATTGGATGTCTACATGCAGAAAAAAGAAAACAGATCCACATTTATCACCCTGCACAAAACTAAAGTCTAAGTGGATGAAAGACCTCAACATAAAACCAGATACTCTAAATCTGTTAGAAGAAAAAGTGGGGAACAGCCTAGAACTCTTTGGCACAGGAGACAACTTCCTGAACAGAACTCCAACAGCACAGGCTCTAAGAGCAACAATCAATAAATGGGACCTCATGAAACTGAAAAGCTTCTGTAAAGCAATGGACACTGTCATCAAAACAAAACGATTGCCTACAGATTGGGAAAGAATCTTCACCAACCTTTTATCTGACAGAGGGCTAATATCCAGTATATATAAAGAACTAAAGAAGCTGAAAAGCAACAAACCAAGTAATCCAATTAAAAAATGAGGAACAGAGCTAAACAGAGAATTCTCTGTAGAGGAATATAGAATGGCAGAGAAACACTTAAAGAAATGTTCGAATTTCTTCTTGAAGGCACTTAGTTCTATGAAATTTACTCTTAGCACTGCCTTCATTGTGTCCCACAAGTTTGGGTATGTTGTGTCTTCATTTTCATTGAGTTCTAAGAAGATTTTAATTTGTTTCTTTATTTCTTCCCTGACCCAGCTGTCTTTTAGTAGCAAGTTGTTCAGTTTCCATGTATGTGTAGGCTTTTTGCTATTTCTGTTGTTATTGAGGTCCAGCTTTACTCCATGGTGATCAGACAAGATACAACGGATTATTTCAATCTTCTTGTATCTGTTGAGTCTTGCTTTGTGACCAACTATGTGATCTATTTTGGAGAAGGTTCCAGGAGGTGCTGAGAAGAAGGTAAATTCTTTTGTGTTTGGGTGTAAGGTTCTGTAAATGTCTGTTAGGTCCATTTGATTCATGACCTCTGTTAGAGATATTGTTTCTTTGTTTAATTTCTGTTTAGTTGACCTGTCCTTTGTTAAGAGTGGGGTGTTGAAGTCTCCCACTATTAGTGTGTGGGAATCTATGTGTGGTTTAAGTTTTATCAATGTTTCCTTCACAAATGTGGGTACCCTTGTATTTGGGGCATAGATGTTCAGGATTGTGATGTCTTCTTGGTGGAATTTTCCCTTGATGTGTATGAAGTGTCCTTCCCCATCTCTTTTGATTAATTTTGGTTGAAAGTCTATTTTATCAGATATTAGAATGGCTACTCCTGCTTGCTTCTTGCATCCATTTGCTTGGAAAGCCGTCTTCCGTCCCTTTACCCTCAGGTAATGTCTATCTTTGTGACTTAGGTGTGTTTCTTGTATACAACAGATTGCTGGATTTTGTTTACGCATCCATTCTGTTAGTCTGTGTCTTTTTATTGGAGAATTAAGTCCATTAATATTGAGAGAAATTAATGACCAGTGGCTGTTAGATCCTTTGGATTTGATGTTGGCTGTGGTTATATGGTTGTGTGCTTGGTTGCTTTTTGTTTTACTGTAGTGGGGTTATTTATTTCTTGTGTTTTCTTGAATGTAGCTAGTTTTCTTGGGTTGTATTTTCCCTTCTAGTGTCTTCTGTAATGCTGGATTTGTTTGTAGGTATTGTTGAAATTTATTTTTGTCATTGAATATCTTGTTTTCTCCGTCTATGAAGACTGAGAGTTTTGCTGGGTATAGTAGCCTAGGCTGACATTTGTGTTCTCCTAGGGTCTGCATGATATCTGTCCAGGCCCTTCTGGCTTTCATAGTCTCTCTTGAAAAGTCAGGTGTGATTCCAATGGGTTTGCCATTATATGTTACCTGGCCTGTTTCTCTTGCAGCTTTTAGTATTTTTTCTTTGTTCTATATACTTATGGTTTTGATTATTATGTGGCGGGAGGATTTTCTTTTCTGGTCTAATTTATTGGGTGTTCTATAGGCCTCTTGTATTCTTATTGGCCTCTCCTTTACGTTGGGGAAATTTTCTTCAATGATTTTGTTGAAAATATTTTCTGGGCCTTGGTGCAGGGAATCTTCCTTTTCCTCTATTCCTATTATTCTTAGGTTTGGTCTTTTTATGTTGTCTTGAATTTCTTGGACGGTCTGTGTCAGGAATTTTTTAGATTTAACATTTTCTTTGACAGGTACATCTATTCCTCCATTGTATCTTCCACACCTGAGATGCTTTCTTCCATTTCTTGTAGCCTATTGGTTATGCTAACCTCTGTAGTTCCTGCTTTCTTCTCTAAGTTCTTTCTCTTCACAATTTCTTCCATTTTTTTTTTAAATTTTTCCAATTCTATCATCAGGTCTTGAGCTATTTTGTTGGTTTCCTTTTACCTGTCTGACTGTATTTTCATGTTTTTCCATCAATTCCTTCAGCTGTTTGTTTGAACAATCCACTGTTTCTTTTATTTCATTCAGTGATTTAAGCATTTCCTCTCTAAAGGCCACAAACTGTTTGGCTGCAGCTTCCTCTATTTCTTTTCGTATTTTATTTGTTTTCTCTGTTATCTTCTTCGTGATCATAGATGTTAGGTCATTTTCTTGAATTTCAATTATTCTGGGGTGTCTAGGGCTATTTGCCCCTGGATAACTGGGTTCTGGAGATGCCATATTGCTCTGGTTTTGTTGGTTGAACTTTTACACTGCCCTGTACCCATTGGGCTATCTTAGTTGATTGAAGTTACTTTCTGTTTGTTCCTGGATTCTTGTAGTGGAGAAAATCCTTTTGGCAGGATGATGGTTTTTCCTGAAGGAAGCCTTCTCAGCTTTTTGGGTATAGTCACTGGATGTCCGATGTTTTTCAGGAGTTGCTACAGCTCACCTTAGGCATAGAGACCTGGGTGATAACTGTGGTCCTGATTAGTCAAGAAGGCTCTCCTCTCACCGGGAGAAGTCCTGGAGACAGCTGCCCTCCTTCTGGGTTTCTTACTGTAAATTTAGTGATCAGCTGCTGTGACCTGTGTGTCCCGTGGTTTGGTGGTTTGGTCTGTTTTGTTAGGGATAACTGGATGCCCCTTGGAGCAGTATCTGGGGGTTGATCTCAGGGTTCCTGGTCTTTTGTAGGTCTGAGGTTGGGGCTCTGTGCCCCAGAACCCAAGAGGTATCTGTGGTGGGTGAGTATTGCTCTCCTGGTAACATCAGGCTATCTAGAGCACAGTAGTTCCCTGGGTTGGGGCAGTCTGTGGGACCTTTTCCGGTGATATACTGGGTTGCCTAAGTCCATCCCCTTTGCTTTGTTCCTTGTTCCTTGTGAGGGTTTCTCCAGACAGTGACTCTAAGACTCTGGTGTCTTGGGGCACACAGTTCTGTCTATAAAGAGTAGTTGGTACAAAGCAGGCCTCTGGGCTGGTTGAGCATGCGCCTGCCTGCTAGTCTGAGGGAGCTGGGTTCCCAATAACTCTGTGCTCCCTGCTTGGGCCCGGATCTGTGATGGCTGGGAGTACTCTCCTGCTTGCGATCTGTGGTCTGCTAGACTTTCCCCAGGCAAAGCCTAGGTGACCCCAGCAGCACAGTTTCTTCCTTCCCTGTGGGGCCCTCTCCAGACAGGTGTTTCCAGTTTCTTTTGCACTGGGGCACGCAGCTTGTCTGTACCAGTGAGCTAGGCGTGCAGCTCTCATCACGGCAGGAGCTCAGTTGTGATGGCGGCGGGTACCCGCGGTCCGCGAGACCTTCCAGGGAAAGACTGGGTGACCTGTGATCATACTCGCAACTTTGCTTCCCAGTGGGGTTTTCTTGCGACTAGGACTCTCAGTCTCAGGCACCCTTGTGTCCACCAATCAGCCTGGGAAAATGATTGGGATATGCAGGCTTGTGGCTCCAGCCTGGAGACCCAAAGCCTGAGTTTCCTGGGATTTCTTCCGGGTTCTGGCTGGGCAGCCGAGAGTGGACTGGACTGATTCCCACGTCGTGGGAGCCTCCCCTCACCTGGGAAACACGATTGCTGTAGTTTTAGGGCCCAGAGTCGCTGCACGGAGAGTGCTGTCCTGCTTCTCAGACACAGTGCTCTCCCAGCACTGCCATCTTGCCTCCTTAAGAAAAATTTTATGACCTAAATATTTAGATGGTAACACTAAACAAGAAAATAGAACATTATTTACATGACTACACAAACATCAAAAGATAGCATTGGGTCACCTGGAAATATATACAAAATGTAGCAAGACACGTTTTATAGGAATTTGTTAAAATCAAAGTATAAAGTTTGAAGCAGAAGAAAGATAACATAATTATTCTATAATATTTCAACTTACTGAAGTAATTATAAAAATTGCACAGTATTAGTACCATAAGAATTTACATTTACTTTAACAAGACAATTCAAGCAAAAATTCAAATTAAAAATCAGATTGGCACATAGTTTATAAAAATCCCTTTCTAAACGTAATGTATATATATCACAACTGGGGACCTCAAAATTTACTCCTGAAGATAAAATTGTCAAATCTTATAAAATGTCCTTGGTTGAAGTTTGGCTTATCCTCTATTCCATGTTCTACTTCTATCTAATTTTTTATTAATTTATATATTTTATTAATTGCAATGTATTAATTTTGTATCCCAGCTGTAGCCTAATCCCACCCTCTCTCCCTCATCTTCCCTCCTCCCCTTACCCAGTCCACTGTTAGAGGCAGTCCTCCTCACCTTCTATCTGACCCTTGCCTTTCTGCTCTCATCAGTACTGGCCTTACTGCCTTCCTCTGTGGCCTGGTAAGGCTGCTCTCTCATCAGGGGGAGGTGTTCAAAGTGCCAGCTATTGAGTTCATGTCAGAAACAGCCCCTGCTCTGGTTACTAAGGAAACCCACTTGGAGACTGAGCTGCCATAGTCTACATCTGTGCATGGGTTTTAGGTTATTGCATACATGGTCCTTGGTTGAATTATCAGTCTCAGAAAAGACCTCTTTGCCCAGATTTTTTTATTCTGTTGGTCTCCTTGTGGAGCTCCTGTCCCCTCAAGGTCTTTCATCTCCCCCTTCTTTCATAAGATTCTCTGCACTCTGCCCAAAGTTTGGCTATGAGTCACAGCATCTGCTTTGATACACTGTTGGGTAGAGTCTTTCATAGGCCCTCCCTGGTAGGCTCCTGTCCTGTTCTCCATTTTCTCCCTCTTCTGATGTCCATCCTGTTTGACTTTCTGAATGAGGACTGATCATCTTACCGAGGATCCTCCTTCTTGCTTAGCTTTTTTAGGTGTACAGATTTTAGTATGTTTATGCTATATTATATGACTAGTATCCATTTATTAGTGACTATATACCATGTGTGTCTTTTTACTTATGGGATACCTCACTTTTCCAGTTCCCACCATTAGCCTGCAAATTTCATGATTTCCTTATAAACAGAACACCAACAGCATGGGCTCTAGGATCAAAAATCGATAAATGGGACATCATGAAACTGAAAAGCTTCTGTAAAGCGGAGGATAATGTCATCAGAACAAAACGACGGCCTACAGACTGGGAAAGAATCTTCATCAATCCTTTATCTCACAGAGGGCTAATATTGAGAATATATGAAGAACTCAATAAGTTAAAAAGCAAAAAATCAAGTAATCCAATTAAAAATGGGGTGCAGAGCTAAACAGATAATTCTCAATGGATGAATACTGAATGACAGAGAAACTCTTAAAGAAATGCTCAATGTCTTAGTCATCAGGGAAATCCAAAAAGAAATGACCCTGAGATTTCTCCTCTCACTCATCAGAACAGCTAAGATCCAAAGCTCCAAAAGGATACGAACAGTGCCATAAAAAATGAGCCCAAGCGGTCCTAAGGAGAATGATACACCAACCAAGGACAATGCATGGAGTAGACCTAAAATCCCAGCTCAGATATAGCCCATAGACTCAGTCTCCAAATGGGTCCTTAGTAAGGGGAGCTGGGACTTTCTCTGGCATGAACTAAGTTACAGGCTCTCTGATCACCTCCCTATGGTGGGTGTGGCCTTGCCAACCCACAGAGAAAGATAATGCAACTAGTCCTGATGAGACCTGATAGGTTAGGGTCAAATAGAATGGAGGAGGAGGAGGTCCTGTCCCCTATCAGTGGAATAGGGGAGGGATATAGAGGGAGAAGAGGGAGGGGGCCACAGCTAGGATACAAATTGAATAAATTGTAATAAATGATGATAATAATAATAAAAGAAAAACAACTCAAGGAACAATACGTGCTGGAGAGGATTTGTAGAAAGGGGAACCCTCCTGCATTGCTGTTGGGAATGTAATCTTATATAACCACTTTGGAAATTAATACAGTGCTTTCTCAGACAATTAGGAATAATGCTACCTCAAGATCGCGCTATTCCTCTCCTAGGCATATATCCAAAAGATGCTCACATACACAACAAGGACATTTGCTCAACCATGTTCATGGCAGTTTTATTCATAACAGCCAGAATCTGGAAACAATCCAGATGTCCCTCAGTTGATGAATGGATATAGAATTTACACAATGGAGTAATACTCAGCAATCAAAAACAAGGAAATCCATCTACTTCTTAAAGAATAATTTTACTGCAGAAATCTTTATGGGCACTGATATTTTCCTTCTTGTAAATTTTTGCTACTTTCTTCATTAGACATAGTGTTTGAATCTTAACTAGTAAACATATTTTAATAACCTTACTTAAAAACAACAAAGAAGTGATTTGATTCTTCTGACCTTGAAGAAATGAAAATCAAGTGAATGAGTAAAGGTTCTAACAGGTTTGATTATCTAAGTATAAAAATGACAAACCATAAAAATGAAATTAAATGCTTATATTCCTCACAAAATAAAGCTTCTTTCAAATAGCTTCAAAGTACTTGCTCCTTGCCTCATAAAATGTGCATTTTCAACCTTGGAGCAGAGAAATCATTTTTTTTTTCTTCTTTGTGACAGATAAAGCCATTTTACTTTCCTGTGAAATGTAATAGACTATGATAACTGGCAATCATAAACATATATAGCACAAGTCCTTGTGCTTGTCCTACATACATTAAATCTAGTTAAGGATAACGAAAGTCAAACTTTAATAAATTGTGCTCTTGTTTGTAGGAAAGCTGACAATAAGAACCTAGAGACACAGATTGTAGAAGTGTGTTATCATAGGATGCATAAAGATTTTAATTCATTTATCTTGCCCTAGTAAGCAGATCAAAGATCTTAGGAATATAGAACCATATAGTGTCCTCTACCCACACAGTATATTGTAGAGATACATTAAAGCAAAAGATGATAAAAGGCAAAAGGCTATTGATTTTTAAATGTGGTAAAATTATTTCTTCCTCAATATTTAGAGCTAAAAACTATGATTTGGCTACTGTCAAATGTATGAATAATATTTTATTGTAATGATTTTAAATGAAATCAACAATATTGAAGAATTTTTATAATATTTTTTAATTGAATTAGGATATCACTACTCCTCCTTTTATTCCCTCCAGTTATTCCTAGATAGCCTCTCTGCAACCCCTCCCATGTTCCTCCCAGCACTCTCTTTATTGTTGCCATCCCCACTATTGTTTCTTCATATATATATATATATATATATATATATATACATAAATATGAGGTATATATAAAGTATATATTGAATCCAAATTTTGATTTTTTTTTGTGTATGTGTATATGGCTTCAGGGCTGACAATTCAGCATTATGCAACTAAAAATTGGGGGGGCTCATCCAGGGGAAAAGCTAATTCTCCTTCTCTTAGCTGCCATCACTTTCCCAAAATCCTTTCTCTCACTGTAGGATTGCATGGAAGATTTCCTCTTCCACTATAACCTATCCATTATTATTGCCATTGTTCTGGTCTTGTTTGTATAGCAATAGGAGAGACTGTTTCATTGCAGACATCCTTGTGTTCAGCTCTTAAGATACTTTTGCCTCTCTTTCTTTGCGATGTTCCCTGAGCCGTAGATGCAAGAGCTGTGAGGTACGTGCCTCCATTTGGGCTGTGAAAATCATGATCTACTAGTCTCTGCCAGCTGGGGTTTTCTTTGATGATCTCTGTTAGCTTTAAAGCGAGAAATTTTTGGTAGGGAGGTTTAGACACCTTACCTTTTTTAAAATATCTTGCCTTATTGTCATTGCCATGGTTCATAGGCCTTTGATGTGGGTAGGGTTGTTTATTTTTTTCCCCCATGGCATCTTGCATAGTATTTTGTTTTGTTTTGTTTTGTTTTCTGGAAGCATGAAAGTTAGACCTCAGGAAAGAAAATTTCAAGTCAGATTTATCTTCAGTCATCTAAGTATTATATCCTGAGTGTGTGGTGTCTTCATCAATAGGTGCTCACTCTTCACCACTGATAGGCAACCAAGAGCTAGATAAAGAAGCCTAATGCCTGGTAATAGAGTTTTTGTTACTCTAAGTTTTTTGTAGAGAGCATTGTCATGTACATGTGTACATGTGTAAATTGTATATAATAATATTCTATGTGTAAATAGAATATAGTAAGATTCCTAGAGACTTTGTCAGACATCTTTGGTCCTTTTTTTTTCTGTCCCTCATCCCATCCTTTCTTTTCGTTCAGTAATGACTTTTCTTCTTCCTCCTCAAGTGGAATCTCCATCATCATTTTTCTGCTTCATGAGCCTTATCACCTGTATCAAATTGGTCTTGATATTCCCCTTTGAAACATCCATTACCACTACTGTCTCCATATACCTTACCTGTTTCTGCGGTTACTGGTTACTTCATGCTGTACAGTTATTTCTGAGGATTTGCAGGTGAAGCTGATGACAAAAACAGGCTATGTTCATTTTCCAGGATCTGGGTTGCTCCATTCAATATACCTTGAAAAATTTGAGAACTTTTACATTTATCTGTATTAATGCTCTATTAAGAATTTTAAAATAAAATTAAAATAATCATAAATTGTTTTCAATATTAATATTATATAAGTTAAGAATCATTTCATAAGCTTCTGTAAAGCAAAGAACACTGTCATCAGAACAAAATACCAGCCTACAGACTAGGAAAAATATTTTCACAAACCCTACATCTTACAGAGGGTTAATACCCAGAATATATAAAGAAGTGAAGAAGTTAAACACCAAAGAACCAACTAATCCATCAGAATAGCTAAAATAAAAAAACTCAAGTGACAACACGTGGTGAAGAGGAAGTAGAGAAAGGAAAAACCCTCCTCCATTGCTGGTAGAATGTAACCTTGTACATCCACTTTGGAAATCAAGCTTTCTCAGAATATTAGGAATAGTGCTACCTCAAGACCCAGTTATACCACTGAAAGGCATATACCCAAAATATGCTACACTATTCAATAAGGACATTTGCTATATTATGTTCTTTATTTTATTTTATTTTATTTTATTTTATTTTATTTTATTTTATTTTATTTTATTTTATTTTATTGTAATCACTGGTCATTCACTTATATACCAGCCTTCCCTCTTTCCCTCCCAATCTTACCCTACCTCCCTCATTTCCTCCCTGCCCCCTCCCAAGTCCATTGATAGGGTCGGTCTTCCTCTCCTTCCATCTGACCCTGGTCCATCAGGTCTCATCAGGACTGGCTGCAATGTCCTTATCTGTGGCCTAGCAAGGCTGCTCCTCCCTCAGGGGGGAGGGGTAGATCAAAGAGTCAGCCATTGAGTTCATGTCAGAAATAATCCTTGTCCCCCATACTAGGGAACCCACTTGGATACTGAGTTACCATGGGCTACATCCCAGCAGGGGTTCTAGGTTATATCCATGCATGGTCCTTTGTTGTAGAAACAGTCTTATGGAAGACCCCTGTGCTCTGATATATTTGGTCTTTGTGGAGCTCCTGTCCCCTCTTGTTCATACTAACTCCCCCTTCTTTCATATGATTCCCTGCACTCTGCTGAAGGTTTGGGTTATTAGTCTCAGCGTCTGCTTTGATACACTGCTAGGTAGATTTTTTCAGAGGCCCTCTGTGGTTGGCTCCTGTCCTATTACTTGCTTTCTCCTACTTCCAATGTTGATCCCCTTTGTCTTTCTAGGTAAGAAATGATCATCTTACCCCTGGTCCTCTTTCTCATTTATCTTCTTATGGTGTACAGATTTTAGTATGTTTATCCTATCTTATAGGTCTAGTACCCACTTATAAGTGAGTATATACTGTGTTTGCCTTTCTGCTCCTGTGATACCTCACTCAGGATGATCTTTTCTAGATCCCACCATTTGCCTGCCAAATTCATCATTTCCTTGTTTTTAATTGCTGAGTAGTATTCCATTGTGCAAAAGTACCACAATTTCTGTATCCATTCCTCCATTGACGGACATCTGGGTTCTAGCTATTACGAATAAAACTGCTACAAACATGGTTGAGTAAATGTCCTTGTTGTTGAGCTTATTTTGGATATATGCCTAGGAGTGGTATAGCTGGATCTTGTGGAAACACTATCCCTAGTTGTCTGAGAAAGCGCCAGATTGATTTCCAAATTGGTTGTACAAGTTTACATTCCCACCAACAACGGAGGAAGGTTTCCCTTTCTCCACAACCTCTCCAGCATGTGTTGTCACTTGAGTTTTTCATCTTAGCCATTCTGATGGGTATAAGGTGAAATCTCAGGGTCATTTTGATTTGCATGTCTCTGATGGCTAAGGATGTTGAGCATCTCTTTATGTGTTTCTCTGCTATTTTATATTCTTCTACAGAATTCTTTGTTTAACTCCATACCCCAGTTTTTCAATTGGATTGCTTGAATTATTGTCTTTTAACTTCTTTAGTTCTTTATATATTCCAGATATCAGCCCTCTGCCAAATGTAGGGTTGGTGAAGTTCCTTTCCCAATCTGCAGGCTGTTGTTTTGTTCTGACAATAGTGTCCTTTGCTTTATGGAAGGTTTTCAGTTTCATGAGCTCTCATTTATTTATTGTTGCTCTTAGAGCCTGTGCTGATGGTGTTCTGTTCAGGAAATTGTCTCCTGTGCCAATGAGTTCTAGGTTCTTCCATCTGACACTAGCTTATCAGGTCTCATCAGGACTGGCTGCAATGTCCTCCTCTGTGACCTAGAAAGGCTGCTTCTCCCTCAGGGGATGGGGATATCAAAGAGCCAGCCATTGAGTTCATGTCATAAATAGTGCCTGTTCCCCTTACTAGGGTACCCACTTGGATACTGAGCTACCATGGGCTACATCAGAACAAGGGTTCTAGGTTATATCTATACATTTTTCTTGGTTGGATGTACAGTCTAATAAAAGTTCCCTGTACCCAGATATATTTGGTCCT
This sequence comes from Psammomys obesus, assembly GCF_907164565.1. Taxonomy (NCBI): domain Eukaryota; kingdom Metazoa; phylum Chordata; class Mammalia; order Rodentia; family Muridae; genus Psammomys; species Psammomys obesus. The sequence continues at coordinate 48,108,321 of NW_026591086.1, forward strand.
TGTGGAGCTCCTGTCCTCTCCAGGTCATACTAACTCCTCCTTCTTTCATATGATTCTTTGCACTCTGCTGAGGTTTGATTATGAGTCTCAGCATCTGCAATCATTTTTTAATATATATGTAATGAGTACCTGCTACATGACAGAATGCATGATATAATTTCATTTTAATGAGGTGGACAAATTGTTTATATAGCATATTAATATGAAGTTTCAAGGTCAGCTCAACTACAAGAGTTAAGTTTTCTTTAGGATGGTGAAAAATATTTTTAATTAAATTTTTATTTTTCATATTAATTAAAGTTTATTCACTTTGCATCCCAGCTGTAGATCTCCCTCCCTCGTTCCCTCCCAATCCTACCCTCCCTCCCTCATCTCCTCTCATGCCCAAGCCAGTCCTGACGAGACCTGATTAGCTAGGGTCAGATAAAAGGGAAAGAGGACCTCCCCTATCAGGGAACTTGGAGAGGATCATGGTAGTTAAGAATTTTTTTGTGATTCCTTCCTTACCAATTTTTATCTTTTATTTTCTGTCTTAAGCTTATTCAAACTGGATGCACTTCTGTGGTACTAAAGTAGATCTGTCTGCTTGCTAATTGCTTGCTTTTGTTACTCTTGTTTTGTTTTTTTAAGAGTACTGTTGTTTATTCTTTCCTTTTTATTTTTTAAAATTCATGTTATAGCCCAGAGGTAGCTAGCTCCCTGCTCTCCCAATGGACCTACCCTAGCTCCTTGTTTTTCTGTCAACTCCCTGCCTGCCCTCCTCCCAGCTCCTCAGAAAAGTGGAGCCCCACCCAACCACACACCCACACCAGCATATCAACTTGCATCAGAGCTGAATGTATCCTCTTCCCCTGTGGCCTGGCAAGGTAGCCCCACCTGGGGAAAGTGATCTAAAATCAGGCAACAGAGTCCATGTTAGAGTTAGCCTCCATACCCCTTACTAGAGAAATTATGTGAGAATCAAGCTCTCCATTGCTTTCATCTATATAGGGGCCCTGTCTAGTCCATGCATGGCTCTTGGTTGGTGCTTCAGTCTATAGAGGCCCTCCCCCTGGGCCCTGGTTAGTTGGCTCCTTTCATCTTCTTGTGGTGCTCTTGTTTTCTCTGGGGCCTTTTATCCTTTCTCCAACTCTTCCATTAGGCTCCCGGTAGTCTACCCAATGATTGGTTGTAGATCTCTGCATTGGTTTCCATCAGCTGCTGATAGAGCAACTCTGAGGACAGCTGTGCTAGGCTCCTGTCTGCAAGCATAGCTGAGTATAGTTAACAGTGTCAGGGGTTGGGTGTCTCCCATGGGGTGAATGAGTGGTTGGGCCAGTCATTGGGTGACATTCCCTCATCCTCTGCTCTATTTGTGTCCCTGTGCATCTAGTAGGCAGGGTGAATTTAGGGTTTAGTGTTTGTGGGTGGGTTAACATTACCTTCCCTCTGCTAGGAGTCCTGTCTAGTTAGATGATGGTCTCTGCTGTTTTCATGACCTCTGCTTCTAGGAGTCTCATCTAGAGTCACCCTCATATCCCCCAGGAATCTACCCTGTTGTAGGTCTCCAGCTTGTCACAGAGAAGTTCGCGCCCAAAGTTTCTCTTTTCTCTGCAAGGCCTCTGTCTTCCTGACCACACCCTCCCCAGGTCTGTTATCCACACTCATTTTTCTCCACACACTCTCTCTCTCTCTTACCTTGTTTCATCTATTCAACCACTTCTGATGTCTATTCTTTTTCTACTTCTAAGTGGAAGTTAAGCATCAACTCATGGGCCCTCTTTGTTACTTATCTTCATATATATATATATATATATATATATATATATATATATATATATATATATATATGAAGATAATATATATATATATTCAGAAGAATATATATATATATATTCTTCTGAAGGGCTGGGTTTGTGAATAGATACTGTTTAAAGTTAGATTTGTCAAGGGAAATCTTGTTTGATCCATGGTTATTGAAAGTTTTTCTGGGTATAGTATTATTGGCTGACATCTTTGCTTTCTTAAGGTCTACAAGACATCTGTTCAGGTCCTTCTGGTTTTCAAAATTTCTGTTGAGAAGTCAGGTGTGATTCTGATCTGTCTGCCTTTATATGTTTCTTGCTCTTTCTCTCTTTCAGCTTTTAATATTTTTTCTTTGCTCTGTACATTTAGTATTTGATTATTTTGTGGTGGGAGGAATTTCTTTTTTTTGTCTAACCTATTCGGTGCTCTGTAAGCCCCTTTGTGTTTAAAGGCGTTTCTTTCTTTAGTTTTGGAAAATATTCTTCTATGATTTTGTTAAAAATATTTTCTTGTCCTTGGGGCCAGGAGTCTTATTATCATTTAAATTATTATTAATAATAATTATTTTTTCTTATTACAATTTATTCAATTTCTATCCTAGTTCCCTCATCTCCTCTCAGTCCCACCTTCCTTCTTCTCCCTATGCCTCTTCCCTTGTTCACTTATAGGGAAGGTCCTCCTCCCCTACTCTTTGACCCTAGCCTATCAGTTCCCATAAGTATTAGCTGTATCTTCTTTTTCTGTGACCTAGTAGGGCCATCCCACCATGGGGAGGTGATCAAAGAGAAGGCACCAGAGTTAATGCCAGATACTGTACCTGCTCCTCTTATTAGGGAACCCACGTGGAGACTGAGCTGCCCATAGGCTATATCTGAGCAGGTAGTCTAGGTCCTCTCCATGCACTGTCCTTGGTTGATTCATGAGTCTCTGCCAGCTCCCCTGGGCCCAGATTCTTTTGACTCTGTTGGTCTCCTTGTGGAGCTACTTTCCCTTCTAAGCCTTTCTATCTCCCTATTCTTCCATAAGATTCCCTGTACTCTGCCCAAAATTTGGCTATGGATTTCAACATCTGCTTTGATACCCTGTTGGGCAGAGTCTTTCAAGGGCCCTCTGTGGTAGACTTCTGTCCTTTTCCCTATCTTCTCCTGCTACCTATGTTTATTACTCTTAGGTTTTTTGTTTCATCATGTTCTTGAATTTTTGGATGTTGTGTCAGGAATTTTTGACTTAATATTTTCTTTTACAGGTGTATTGATTTCCTCAATTGTATCTTCTGTACCTGAGATCCTGTCCTCCATGTCTTGTATTCTGTTGGGGATGTTTACCTCTCTAGCTCTTTTTCTCTTCCCTAAGTTTTCTGTCTCCAGGATTTTTGCAATTTTGTGGTTTTTTTATTGAATATATATTTTATTTTCACTTTTTGAAGCATTTTATTAATTTCTTACACCAGTTTGTTTGTGTTTTCAGGTATGACTTTATTGGCCTCTATTTGATTGTATATTCCTGTATTTCTTTGAGGGATTTATTTCTTTCCTCTTTAAAGCCCTCTAATATCTTCATATGCATAGATTTATGGTCATTTTCCTGTGTTTCACCAGCACCATAATATCCATTATTTGTTGGGAAATCTTGTAGATCAATATTGCCGTGTGTGTGTGTGTGTGTGTGTGTGTGTGTGTGTGTGTGTTCTTATATTTGAGTCATCTGTTTGTTTCTGGTGTTGGTTGGTTATTCCTGGAGCCCACTGAGATTTTCAGTAATGGAGAAAAAGCCCTACCTTGGTTATGTTCTGGGGACTAGATCTCTGTGATATGCTTGCAGCTTTTCTCTTCTTTTAGTGCCCCAGTTGGCTCTGTAGGCAGGTGGATTAAGGTGTGGGTGCTTATCTTATGCAAACTTGAGGTCCCCTGGGTCTTCTCAGGGCAAGGGTAAGGTAGAGCTGTGAATCTCAGGCTTGACTTGTACCTCTCTGGAATCCAGAGTTATCCTCAGGTGGAGGGGCAGTCAGGAAGTCTGAAGCTGGATCTGCACAGAGTCATTGGCATGAGCATTTGCTGTCTTGAAGTTCTTGCTTTCTTGGTAGATACTCAGATTCCATGGGTGTTGAATTTGACCATCATGGGACCAGATTGTGTATGTTCCTATTATCTGGCTGGTCCCCACATATTAGAACCATAAGCCAGAGGATGGGACCCTGTCCCTGGTGTTCAGAGGCTGATCTTACATCTGGGGAACAGGAAGAATGTGATGACCAGATTCTGGAGCATCCCTAGTATTCAGGCATTGTGTTTAGGTAGTCAGAGGGCACTGGGTGACCGTATGTCTCTTGCATCCAGGAGTTGTGAATTTTATTTATTTATGAGTATATGTTATTAGATTTTTTATTTTAGTATATTATTATTCATTATTAATAAAATTAATGGATAATAACATTATCTCATGTAACTAAATTCTCAATGAATTAGATTCCTATTTTTGTTGTTATTTAAAGACAGAGATAACTGAAATAATTATATTTTGCTTTAGCATGATGTGTAGCTAGTAAAATAAAACAGAAAATAGGGAAGCATAAGTTAGAATACTAATAATGGTAACATGATTTTTCTATATTTAGTGAAATTATGAAGGCTTTTTTGTTATTTTTTGAAATGGCAGTTGAGTATGTGTATGGTTGGTAATCCAAGACTTTTAAAGCATAAATATACACTTATAATGTTAAAGTGAGAAAGGATAGTTTCCATTCAGTTCTTAAATGTGCATTTCACAAACAAAAACATGATTACCACTGCACTATAACAATGTAGGCTCATGATTATAGTTTATTTTATGCATTCTGAGCATATATCCAGTGGGACTGGATTAGAAAATAAAAGGGTGGCAGTTAGAGAAGAGCACATAATAATATATTTAGCAAAAACTTTTTCTGAATGTCATTTTGTGGATTCCAGCTTAATAAAAGTAGACGAGAACATATAATGAGTAACATTACAGTCTAGAAAAACAGTCTGTAAAGAGAGAAACATTATAATCTGTACACAGCTTAAATAGTTCACTCATGAAGTCATTGCAGCTGTAAGATCCAAACAATATTCGATCTGCCACAATTTCATCATGGATTGGGGAACAGCTCATGAGACCCTACCCACCACCAAGTGACTGTTAATGGCTGGTGAGTGAGAAAGTGTCATGTCCTTTGGGGTGCAGATATTAATAAACTTCCAACTGTTTAGGTTTTTTTTTTTTGCCACTCCTCCTCATGCAAAAGACTAGCAATAAACTTAGTGGGAGAAAAATCTCCCTCAAAGTAAGAGAGGAAAGATGAATTTAAACAAATTCTTGTGATGAAGGTGTGAGAATAATTAGAATACATTGTATACATTGACAAAGACAAAATCCAAGAAAATGCAATTTTTAGAAAGACTGAGTAAATTTGATAAAACTTTCAGAAATCATCAATTAGCAATCTATAAGTAAATCTATATCCATAGCTTAATTAAGTAAAAGAGAAGAAAAATCTATAAAATACAAAGGATTTTGTATTTTTTTTTTACTTTACAGTTTTTTTTTTATTGTTCTTTTTATTATTTTCATTTATTACAATTTATTCAAATTGTAGTGTGGTTGTGTCCGCCTCCCTCATCTCTTCCCAATCCCTCCATCCCTCTTCTCCCTCTGTGCCCCTCTCCTAGTCCACTGTAAGGAAAGTTCTCCTCCCTTTCTTTTTGACCATAGCCTATCACGATATTTTATACAAATATTCCTCCTATTGTTGCACACATATTATTACAGTTATCTATCCTTCTAACATCACTCATCTGTTTATCTATCATCCATATCATATATCTCTGACACACACACACACACAAGGTTGTGAAAATGTGATTTCTTCCAAACACATATGGTTCAAAATTGTTCAAAAGCAATGTTTTAGGGTCAAAATACTGAAGGATTTGAAATGCATGTGTCACTTTGTCAGTGATGGCATGAGCCTTGCAATGTTGACATCACAGTGGTTTCTCCCCCTGACTACTACAGAATGTTTACACTTCAGTGGTTTCTCTACAGACTGCTGTAGCCATTTTTGGTTAGCTCCAGGAAAGAAAAGGATAATTTCATGCCCAGTGAAAGTTTCTCTATTCCAGGCTCCATTGTCAAGGTATTTTAAAATGACTATTATTGTTCTCATGATAGACTAATGGTTTCAGGAAGTGTTCTGTCTTAATTTCTCTAGAATATGTGAACTAATTCTTTTTTTCTTTTTTTATTGTTTGTTATTATTAGTTACATTTTATTAACTCTATATCCCAGCTGTATCCGGCTCCCTTATTCCCTCCCAACCATACCCTCCCTCCCTCAGCTTCTCCCCTGCCCCTTTCCAAGTCCACGGATTGGGGAAGACCTCCTCCCCTTTCCTCTGGCCCTGTTTTATCAGGTATCTTCAGGGCTGGCTGCGAAGTCCTCCTCTATGGCCTAGCAGAACTGCTCCTTCCTTGGGGGGTGGGGAGTCAAAGAGCCTGCCATTGAATTCCTGTCAGAGATAGTCCCTGTTCCCCTTACTATGGGAAACTAATTGGTTATTGAGCTACCACGAGCTTCGTCCAAGTAAAGATTCTAGGTTATATTCATACATGATCCTTGGTTGGAGAAACAGTTTCAGAAAAAATACCCTGTGCCCAGATATGTTTGGTCCTTGTGGAGCTCCTATCCTTTTCCTGTCATACTAACTCCCCTTCTGCCAAAGGTTTGGTTATAAGTCTTAGTATCTGTTTTGAAACACTGCTTGGTAGGGTCTTTCAGTGAACTAATTCTTTTTTATATATAATTTTTCTTATTTATATTATTTACAGGTTATTTACTTTGTATCTCAGCTGTATCTTGCTCGCTCATTCCCTTTCCTCCCTGTCCCTCTCTAAGTCCACTAATAAGGGAGGCCCTCCTCACCTTCCATCTAACCCTAGTATATCAGGTCTCATCAGGACTGGCTACAATGTCCTCCTCTGTGACTCAGCAAGGCTGCTCCTCCCGGGGGGGGGGGGAGGTGTCAAAGAGCCCACAACCGAGTTCATGTCAGAGAAGTCACCTGTTCCCCATACTAGGGAACGTACTTGGATGTTGAGCTGCCATGGGCTACATCTGGGCATGGGTTCTCGGTTATATCCATGCATAGTCCTTTGTTGGAGTATCAGTCCCAGAAAAGACCTCTGTGCTCAGATATATTTCGTCCTTGTGGAGATCCCATCCTCTCTAGGTCTTACTAATTCCCCCTTCTTTCATATGATTCCCTGCACTCTGCCCAAGGTTTGGTTAAGAGTCTCAGCATCTGCTTTAATACACTGCTAGGTAGTCTTTCAGAGGCCCTCTGTGGTAGGCTCCTGTCCTGTTTCTTGTTTTCTCCTACTTCCAATGACCATCCCATATGTCTTTCTAAATGAGGATTGATCATCTTACTCTGGGTTTTATTTCTTATCTTCTTTAGGTGTACAGATTTCAGTATGTTTGTCCTATCTTGTAGGTCTGGTATCCACTTATAAGAGAGTATATACCTTGTGTGTCTTTCTGCTTCTGGGATACCTCACTCAGGATGATCTTTTCTAGATCCCACCATTTACCTGAAAATTTCATTATTTCCTTGGTTTTAACTACTGAGTAGTATTCCATTGTATAATATAGGATAGACATACTAAAATCTGTACAATTAAAGAAGCTAAGTAAGAAGGAGCTCCCTGGGTAAGATGATAAATCCTTATTCAGAAAGGTAAATGGGATGGTCATTGGAAGAGGGAGAACACAGGAAACAGGACAGGAGCCTACCACAGAGGACCTCTGAAAGACTCTACCCAGCACTGTATCAAATCAGATGCTGAGGCTCATAACCAAACTTTGGGCAGAGTGCAGGGAATCTTATAAAAGAAGGGGTGATAGAAAGACGTGGAAGGGACAGGAACTTCACAAGGAGATCAAGAGAACAAAAACATCTGGGCCCACGTGTCTTTTCTGAGACTGATTCTGAAGCCAAGGACCACACATGTAGACAACCTAGAACCCCTGCACAGATGTAGCCCATGACAGCTCAGTCTCCATGTGGGTACCCAAATACAGGGAACAGGGACTGTCTCTGACATGAACTCAGTGGAGGGCTCTTTGCCAACCCTCCCCCAAAGGGGGAGCAGCCTTAACAGTGATTTCATGTTATACTATGAGATTCACTTGGAGCATTCCATATTTGAAGTTGGTGGGAGGGGGATCGATGCTGTGTGCTGTCCAGTTAGATCTCCGCTTTCGTGGTAGCCATCCAGTCCTCCACTATTCGCTAAGGAGAGTGTGCTCCTCTTGATGAAAAAGGAACTTCCTCTTCAGAGAAGTCTATTTAAAACTTTGGAACACAGAATATCATTCCTGAAGCACTTACTTATTTTTAATATCAAACATTGTGAGGACAGCATGAGAAACAGAAAATCTGAGAAACCCTGACATACTGTCAGAGAGTAATGGAGCAGACGATGGATCACAGGAAGTATTGATTCTATTCATTAGAAAGTTATCCAGTCATACTCATTCAAAATGTGACATGTTATTATAATTAAAAAGACATCAAACAGCTTACCATACCTGTTTTGATAATATTTGAATAGCACAGAAATGAATGTTTTATCTGGGTTAATATAGTTTAACAACTGTAAAATAATTATGGTGAATAAAAGGTAAAAATTATACACAATCATACTTGTGTAAGATTAGCTATAAGATTAAATTAATATACTTTATATATAAATATTTATTGCATTTATTGTGACTTAAATATTTCAGTATTAAAAGAAAGTGTATAACAATACTATACCGTACTGTGTTTATTGGATAGGATCACTCAGTATTATGTTTAAAGCTATCATAATATCTATGAAAATCTATTGTTTTATTTCTGTCTTCATGGCAAATAAAGCAACTGAGGTTTTTTTTGTTGTTTTTTTTTTT
>NW_026591086.1:48117087-48160235 GCF_907164565.1 Psammomys obesus
GGGACTCTCTCTGCATTGTTCTTAAGTACCTTCTCTTTCCTGTCTATTGTGAGCTACAGTGAGGTTGAGCTGTGTCCAAACCTGAAAATCTCAATCTTGGGACAGGCAGGAATAATGGTCATTCCTCCCTCAACCCCCTGCTCCGTGCCTGTATGCCCATCACACACAATCTTGCAACACCCACACTCTTAATTCTCCAAAATATTCACATACCCTAAAACCTGGAATTCCACTCTATGTAAATGAAGCATTCCCAGCACCTCAGCCCTAGCCAAAGATGTTCATTCACCCAACCACTCTACCTACTTCCCCAGGGTTTATATATATGCAACCAACAACATATCCAACAGGTTATTATGACCCGTGCAACTTTGGATCATCCAGGCCTGGGACAGAATCAACCAGCTCTATGGCTCATAAGTCTTTGTCTTCTCCCTGTTCTTTATCTGCCAAAACTGAGAGAGGCCCTGTCTAATTTTATTCTTAGGACTAACATAAGCTTAGAAAGAAAAAAATTTCCCAACCCTGCAGTCAGAGACATTATCTGGGAGGGTATGACTTCTGAGTCCAGGCTAGATTTCTAAAGTTTCCAGGATGAGTACTATAATAGGTGAGTAGTGGCTACCAAAAAAAAAAAAAAAAAAAAAAAAAAAAAAAAAAAAAAAAAAAAAAAAAAAAAAAAAACAAAAAACAAAAAAAAACCCATAGCATCCCATTAGGTTATTTCCATATATCAGGCTTTAGTATTATTAATTAAAATAGAAGGAATCTGCTTTAAATGTGAAAAAAAACAGGACCGTGGAAAAGTAAATGTCTAAATAGGACTGTCCCCACAAAGGACTCCAATGCCACTAAGAAAATCCTGCTTCCAGTGTTGGAAAGGTTTCCACTGGAAAAGATACTGTCACTGTTTTTTTGACTTAAAACACGGCAGTCCTCTTTTCCAAAATTAGGAGGGAAAACTGCTTCATAGAGACTTTAAGGGTGTCTAGCATCTCAGAGGGTTCCCACCCAAAAGTATCCACTAAAATAGATAGTAAGACATTTAAATGTCTTATCGATAGTGGGACAGACAATACAACTTTGAGACAGCAAGAGATCCAACAAAATTGGCAGCTAATCCCTGGGTCCCAGCTTCTAGGCCTAGGAAGTTCCTCCCATGCATTTAACACTAATTAGGCCTATATATGTGAAGACCCTGATGGAGCTACCGGTCTAATATGGCCCCTAGTAGCTCACATAGTTGCTAATCTTTTAGGGAAAGATACTTTACAAGCTGTAGAGGTGATGATTTCCACTAAATCAGAAAAGAATTGCATCAGGATAAATGATCATACCTTAAAAAAAACAAAAAACAAAAAAGAAAACAAAACAAAACAAAACAAAAACTTTATCACCCCCCCCCCCAAAAAAAACCCTAAAAACTCCTTTCCCAATCACCGCAAGTTCTAAGGGTCATTGTTAAATTTTATACTATCTGCCTTGTGTGGTTCTCAAATTAACTAGTATGGGTTGGACAATGGCCTTTCTCGCAAGAGAAACTTGAATTTCTCACACAATTAATACTAGAACAGCTGCTATGCAGTGCAACATATTCTGCCCTCATGGAGTACATGGAACACTCTATCTTTGCTATAAAAAAGAACTCAGAGAGAAATGGAGACGGATACAAGATTTAAGGTTGATTTTAAAACCATTAGAGTCTGGGGTTTTCTCCGAAGGGGTTTGCCCATGTCTTACCCATCCCTGACAATTGGAAATAGACATTAAAGACTGCTTTTCTCTCTATTCCTCTCTACCCTTGAGACTGTGAATGCTTTGCATTTTTAATACCCTCTATTAACAACTTCAGTCTGGCCTCATGATAAGAATGGACAGTTCTTCCACACGGAATGACTAACAGTCCTACCTTCTGCCAGAAGGCCTTAGCCACTGAATTCATTAAAACTTTACTTAGACAAAGGACTCAATATACATCATGCCTTTATGGGAGATACTTCTATTTCCCCTTCAAACCTTAAAGACAAATAATATGCTGGGAGGACACCAAAAGAAAAGAAAGAACTTCATCCCTCTGCTCATCGGACTGGGTATCACTGTTTCACTGGGGAACATGAATGCCACTGGAGCAACCCTTGTCCAAATACACCTTCCTATCAGGGATTTCCAGGACAAGATTGACCAGGAGTTGGCTTCCACTGCAGACATTCTCAAGTCCTTTCAAAGAAAGACCTCCTCCTATCAGGAGTTGCTCTCCAAAACTGGAATGCTCTGGACAATTGCTGAACAGGAAGGGATTTGTCTTGGGTTGAGGGAGGAATGTTACTTCTGTGTCAGTGAATCTGGGTTAGTGGAACAAGATACACAAATGCTTGGAGATCTCCATTAATATGTCTGGGCTCACTATGCTCCCAACCCCTTCATGGTACTCATTTGCTGGTAGCTTGGCTGCTTCATCATCTTGGCCCCATACTGGCCACGAAAGTCCCATTCCTCCTGGAACCATGTCTCATTCAATTTCTAAAACAGCTGATAAGTAGCATTGCAAAAATCACTGCCAATTGGGTTCTGGTTCAGTACCAAATTATTCCCAACATAGAGGGAAATGACCATGATGGCAACTTTCCTTTATAAAACAAAAAGGAGGAGTTGTGAGGCATGTAGACACAGTGACTGAGGAAAATGTCCTGGAGATAGAGTGAGGCCAAGACATGTCCAATCCCTGAAAACTTCAATAATGAGACCAGCAGGAGTAAGGATTGCTCCCTCCGTGTTCTGAGCCTCCATGATCCTGTGTTAATAAATAGTCTGATGACCTCCATTCTCACTGCTCTGAAGGTAGTCACGTAGCCTAGCTCCTGGAATTTCTTCCCATGAAAATGAAACATTCCAAGCACCACAGCCCCAGCCAATGATGTTCACTTATCTGAAAACCATTACCCACTTCTCCAAGGGACACCACTACCACTAGCTACCCTTACCCCCCAAAATAAGGAGTGCTGTATCACTGGAAGAGCTGTGTCACTGTGTCACTGGAAGAGTTATGTGGTGAAATGGGCTGTAATACTAAAAAAGCTGTGTTAAAGACAGATTTATCCCTTTGGGCATTTACAACCAGACTGTGATTCCACAAACCTACTGGAATGGCTAAGCTTCATAACTCAGGGTCTAGCATATGGACACTTTGATACCTGGGTGCTCAGGATGGAAGAGGCAGGACCCAGACACCAGCCCAACAGAGTCAGAAGGATTAATGGTGTGTATTACATCCAGAGGGAATAAAAGTGTGCACTAAAGGTATGTCTGATTTTCATCTGGATCCTGCAGACCTAGAGGATATGATCCCTTGTCAGAACATCCATATTACTGGATTAAAATCTCTTCCTCTACATTTAATAGCAACAAGAGACTTCACAAAGAAATTGGAGGGATCAAATTCTAGAAACTTAACACCACACCTCTAGAACAAAAGAAAGCAAGCATAGCAAAGAGGAGTAGATAGCAGGAAATAAATAAACAGAGAGCTTAAATCAACAACATAAAAACAATGAGACCATTACAAAGAAACCTGAGACAATAAACAAGATAGACACACCTTTACCCAAACTAACTGTCCTCTTGTAACCAGGCAAGGCTCCCAGAGTTGAGACTGTGAGAGATTCCCAAACAGCCCATGCTGGTGATCAGAGAGAGGGATGCTTTCTAGAATGGAATAGCAGTGCTCATTATCAAGAATAATATCCACACAGCTCATTGAATATGGAGTGTTTGAGCTGGTGCCTGCACTGGGACTTCACCCCACATTCTAATCTCCTTGGTATAACGAGTTACTATTTAGGCTGCTGAAATTGTGCTTGGATACCAACCTAGCCACAAAATCCTTTATCTACAATCTGTCCTGCCTGAAGATGAACTGGGACAAAGGTGGCACATATTTTGTGGGAATGTCCAACTAATGTTTGATTTACCTTGAGGCCCATCCACCAGAAGGAGCCTATATTTAACACTGCTTGGATGGTGAAATGGTTCTTAATGGTATTTTGTTATACGCATTGACTGGTACCTTTTCCAGAGAGGCTTCCTCTGACAGCAGATAGGAGTGGAAGTAGAGAAACAGAGCCAGACATTATGCAGAGAGGCTTCCAAGGACGTCTGGGAGGAGACACTGAAGAGAGTAAGCAGAGAACACATGGGTTCAAAGTGACGGACTTGATCTGCATTGAACGTGTACCAGGTCTACTGTATATTTTTTCTGGCTGTTAGTGTAGTATTTTAGTGGGACTTTTAATTATAAGAGTCAGCATATTTCTGACTATTTTGCCTGCTCTTGTGACTTTTTTCCTCCTTTTGGGTTTCCTTGCCCTGTATTCATGAGGGCTTTTCCTTGGCTTACTGTATTAATGTTTGCTTATTATCTTTTGGAGGCCTGTTCTTTTTTAAAGCAAGACAGAGGGTTTGTGAATCTGAGGAAGAGTAGAAGGGAGAGAGGGAACTAAAATGAAGGGAGAGAAAATGTGATTGGAACATATTGTAAGATAGAAGATTCTATCTTTCAAAAACATGTAATTTGAATGATTTCTTAGTTGCTTTACCAAACAATAAAGTATTTTATAATTCAACAAATTATCATTATTTTACATTTAGTTGGGCTGCCTTTATGAGACAGTCAATTCAAATGACATCTTACTCATAAGCAAATAAGAAAAGATTGATTAAAAGAATTAATAAATTTTGGGATAACATTTTGTTATATTGTTAATATCAAATTTTTACAGCTGTTCTTTTCTTTTCAATATTTTTCATGTCTGCACTGCCTTGTGACCTCCCCTGCCATAAAAAAATAAAATTAAAAAATATAGGAACAAACAAGTCTTACATGTGTTATCTATATACCCAGTAGAGCATAGTCAAACTCTCAGTGTCCTGCCCTTAAATAGAGCTGAGTTGCTCTCCTCTCACACTCCTACAAAGAAGCCATTAATTGTGGAGAGCTCATGTCAGCCTTCTTATTTTCTTCTCATCACATTTATATGAATAGTAGATAATTATATAATTTATTGGTTTATATGATATACCATATAAAGAAACAAAGTTTTCTTATTAAGTGTCATGAGAAGGGATACTTTTTTAAGTACTTCATAGGACTTCATTTGTATTCTATCCCTTATAAAGTAGCAAAATGTATTTCTGTTACAGTTTCCCTTTTTAATAATATCATGTATACTTTGAAGAACTTAGCTTTAAATTTTAGTCATTCCAATAATGCTATGGCATTTTCAATCTGTAACAGGCTTTCTGATTACTAAAACTGCCTGAAAAAGAAAACAGGTTTCCCATAGTGAGGGGAACAAGGACTATTTCTAACAGGAACTCAATGCCTGGCTCTTTGGCCTCCCCACCCCCCAAGGGAGGAGCAGTCCTGTTAGGCCACAGAAGAGAGCTTTGCAGCCAGTCCTGAAGATACCTGATAAAACAGGATCAGATGAATGGGGAGGAGGTCCCCCCTATCAGTGGACTTGGCAAGGGGCAGGGTGGAGATGAGGGAGGGAGGGGGGGACTGGGAGGGAATGAGGGATCTGGACACAGCTGGGATACAGAGTTAATAAAATGTAACTGATAAGAAAAAATAAAATACAAAAAAAAATAAAACAGGAAACAACCTGCCACAGAGGACCTCTGAAAGCCTCTGCTGTGCAGACTGTCAAAGCAGATGCTGAGTCTGATGGCCAACTGACAGGCAGAGTGAATGGAATTTTATGTAAGAAGTGGGAAATAGTAAGAGCTGGAGAAGACAGGAACTCCACAAGGAGAGCAACAGAACAAGAAAATTTGAACACAGGGAACTTCCCAGAGACTCATACTCCAACCAAGGACTATTCATGGAGATAACCTAGAACCCTGACAATGCAGCCACTTCTGATGAGAGCTGATAGACTAAGATCAGAAAGAAGGAGAGGAGGACCTCCCCTATCAGTGGACTTGGGGAGTGCCATGCATGCAGAAAGAGGGGGAAGGTGGGACCAAGAGGGGAGGAGGGAGGGGCTTATGGGGGGATACAAAATGAATAAAGTGTAATTAATAAAAGTTAAATAAAAAATTAAAAAACCTGACTTTGAATTTTGTTTTCACTTTATTTATTTATTTATTACATTTTTTTTTCATTTTGTATCCTTGCTACAGCCCCTCCCTCATCTCCTCCCACTCACCACCTACCCACTCTTCTCCCCCTGTGCCCTTTCCCTAGTCCCCTGGTAGGAGAGGGCCTCTTCCCCTTCTATCTGACTCTACCTTATCAAGGTCTCATAAAGGTTGGCTGCATCATCATTCTCTGTGGCCTGGCAAAGCTGCAACCCCAAGAGGAGGTGAGCAAAGAGCCAGCTACTGAGTACATGTCAGAGACAGCCCTTGTAACCCTTACTGATTGTAATTTTTCAAATGATGATATTTTAAAATAAATTGCATGTGTAAAATCCATTTTATCAACATTTTTACCTTAAATTGAAAGTTAGCTTTATTTAATTTTGAAATTTACCAAAAAATGTAGAATATATATATAGAATATATATGAGTAATGTTTGTATGACACATAGTATTTTAAAATAAGATGGCTCACCATCTTATTAAATTATTAGAGAATTTATTTGAGTCTATATTTAAAATAATGCTAATCTGTGCATTATTATTCAACCATACCTTGAAGATTTAACATTGCATAGTTTTCTACAGCTTTGGATTTAGAAAGCTTCAATCTAGGAATCCAAAGAATAATGATTTTACATTCTTTAGTTAAAGTGAGACCTATCCATTAGTGTTCTCAATTAATGCTTAAATTCATGCATGTACACAAAAACTACTCTCATTATAAATTTAAATTCTTTGATATATTTTCCATTAAAATGCTTTATGGGTGGAAGTTTTTAAAAATTCTCATATTCTGTGTATTGAGGGAAGCACAGATAATTTTAACTTGTCACACTCTTGTTCAGTCTGTCAGCTGTACTTTTTTTATTTTTAACTTCATCACATCCTGGCAGTACACAATGCTCTGGGTCCATCTTGCTTTCTTACCTGACATCTGTGTACTGTTAATTGTTTTTGTCAGATGTTAAACAACAGTTATAGGAAGCCAGTGTTTGTCACTGAGATTACATCTAATTTTCAATAAGCCATTCCAAATCAAAATACTTGGTTCATCCAAGTAAAATGAAGTAAATCAAGCTGAAGCATCTATACACCAGACAGACTCCAAGCTGACAATTATCTTTATAAAAATAAAAAGCTTTTGTCAGAGTGCCATAATATTTTCTTCTATTCCTTAAATTTTACAGATAGTAACACCTTTAATAACAGGTAACCAATTTGATTTTTTATTTCTGTTCTGTCATGTTTCAACCCTATGAAATCCATTGCTCCCCGGAGTTTCATTATTTCTGTTAGAATGGCTGCTGCCTTGATTCATGAACTTCGAATTAAAAACAACTATATTTATTAAAATACTAATTTTCTTTAACTAAATATCTAGGTATAATTAGTTCTGATGCCATTTGATGTTGGTTAAACATTTGTATAGAAGTATAATCATAGCCACCAGAGTCTCACTATACCTGGCAATTTTCAAGTAAAATGTTGGAAATCTAGATTCAGACCACAGGTATATGTTTTATAGTAATTCCAGGAACTATGTATTTAGATAATCATAGTAATATTTAATTTTATATGTCAACTTTTCAACATGTAGTATCCATCATAATATTTTTGTGAAGACATTTACAGATCTGATTAATATATCTGTGGATTTTATAATATAGATTTCTGTCTCCAGTTATTTTGGACATTATGAAGTACTTAGAAAGTCTAAAAGGAAGAGACAATGAAAAAAAAAGGAGTTTATTTTTCGCTTTTTTTTTCTCTTATGTGTTTATATTTGGCTTGGATCTCTTCCTAGCTGACCTTTCATCAACTGTTACGCTCTCTTTAGTTATACACAGGATACATACCACTGGGCTCCTCACTAGTACATTTGAATCACTTAAACTAAATTACGTCAACTGCATTTATGAATCGTCATCTGCCACACAATTGATCATGAGAATTCTTAACACCCTTAACTCAATGAGACAATCTGAGGATGAATATTCTGATATGTTTTGATATTCATAGTAGCGGTTAAGAATTAATAGTGATTATTTTTATAAATTGTTGCCAATTCACCTTTATTTCACTTGTCAGGTTTATATCCTGTATACAACTTGGTGTAAAACACATACTCTGTATCAATTACCACCAATTTCAAGGTAATATCCAAACTTCAAGCCCCTTGGTTAATTGGCAGTATCAACTTCTCTTACTTACATGGACTCTGTAAGAGACAGGCATGAATAAGGGTATATAAAACCAGTTTTAACTTACAGAAAAGGATGACAAAGTTGGAAGTCATGATGACCCTGTCTCTACAGAGTCTTTGGAAAAGAAAAGTTTCACTTGCTTCATGGCCAATGGAAGCTCAAAGTCAACAACTGCTCCGGTTTACAACGCAGGAGACATAACTATCATCAAAAGCCCTGACATACGCTAACAGTGAGAAGGCCTGGAAGCCTGTATTGTTCAACCAATCCTTTTTATTCACAAATTTTATGTGTCCAGCACATTCTGCTGTTGTTTTTGGGAAGTGTGAGAAAGGATCAGAAATTGACTGGTTCAAAACCATGAAATAAACTGTGCTTCTGGCTATGTCAGACATGATTATGGATATTAAGAAATGCTACATTTATAATAATAAATTTCCTTATAACTTCACTGAAATAATGTGCTGTTTTTGTTGTTGCTCTAGAATTTGAAGTCAACAAACCACATTTCGGCCCTAAGTGAGAGGACTGTGTTTTCATTTCTCCGAGAGAATCCATATGCAATTTATGAGGCCAGATTTGGAATCAGGGACACTGGAACAATAAGCTTGAGAAACAGGCTGAGGAAAGTGAAGTCTCTTCTGGAAACACTTGTACCTTTCTCCTTGCAGACAATCACCTGTGCTGCCACTCTCACAGGCAGAGGTGCTCTACCTTTGTCTGCACATCAGCAGTCTCACTGTATCAGCAAACCACACGGAAGAGCTGCGGTATAAAGCTCTCTTTATACTCCTGGTTACAAAACTGCATTATTAATCAAACTATGTATGATTCTAACAGAGGTAAATACCATATAGGTTCAAAAGAGCCAAAACTGAATTCCAGCTATGGTGGAATTGACCACAGAGCCACTACATTTCTCTTTCTGAATAATCATATCTTTTCAACGGCTGCCAAATTTGTTAAGAATCCCTCATCATTTTTCTTATAGGCTGAAGGTTTATTTTGATAACACTAGCCTTTAAAAATCAAATTTAAAATTAGAATTCTAAGGTAACCAAATAAAGAAAAGTGAGAAAAGATTTATAGGACAGGTTTATAAATGGCAGAGTACTGAAATTGAAGTTTAATTTTGGCACATTTGAATATGTTATTAATATTGACTTTACCTGTCAATACACGCTAAGTGTGAGATAAATGATGTTGTTTCTTTAGAAATCATAATTTATTATGTGGTTATGCTTGGTAACCCAGAGCAATGACAACTGCTTGTACTTTTTGAAGACTTTGGGTCTTCTCTAACCAATAATTCATTGGGAAACACCCTATGTCTTTTCTTATGTGTCATTTTATAACACTTTATAGCTGCTTCATTTTATAACTGCTCTGAAAGCAGTATTGTCCAATTGTGCAGGATAATTCTGCTAGATCTTTCTTTAAGTAGCAGTGGTTTGAATAAGAAATGTCCACCATTGGCTCATACATTGGAACACTTAGATCCCAATCGGTGATGCTGTTTTGGAAGATTATGGAACTTTTAGGATGTGGAAATTTGGTGTAGGAAATATGACATTGGTAGTAATCTTTGGGGTTTATCATTTTGCCTGCTTCTGGCTCACTCCTTTTTCTTCTTGCATTCTCCTGAAGGGAAGCTTCTTATCTTCCTTGCTCCTCTGACCATGTTTCAAATGTTGTTATGAACATGGTGCCCAATGGAACTGTAAGCCAAAATAAGCTCCTCAGTTTCTTAAAGTCCTGATGCTTTGCCACAACAGAAAATTAATTAATACAGAAATTTGTATTTAGAACTTGAATTTCTGCAATGAAGAACTGGACTTTGTTTTATATGAAGAAATGTGGAAGACTTCAGATCTTTGACTTGAAAGTGGTTAAGTGCTATTTGCAGAGATTATTGGGCCATTCTAATAGAACCTAAAACAAAGTTGTGTTAAAAGTAATGTGGACAGTGAAACTTGGATGATTAAGTTTCACAGGAAAGCAAATATTTTATTGACATCAAGTTTAGGGAGAGTGTGTATATTATTTTGCCAATATTCTAATTTCTGCCTGTGTCATAAGTACAGAGCTAAACAGAGAATTTTCAATAGAGGAATATCAAATGGCAGAGAAACACTTAAATGTTCAATGTTCTTAGTCATCAGGGAGATACAAATCAAAAGAACCCTGAGATTCCACCTTACACCAATCAGAATGGCTAAGATCAAAACTCAAGTGACAACACATGCTGGAGAGTTTGTGGAGAAAAGAGAACCCTCCTCCATTCCTGGTGTGAATGTAAAATTGTAGAGCCACCCTGGAAATCAATCTGGCACTTTCTTAGAAAATTAGGGAAAGTGATTATTAATGAGGATTAAGCATCTTTACTTGGGTCCTCCTTGTTGTTTGGCTTCTTTAGGACTATAGATTTTAGTATGTTTATCCTATATTATGTGGCTAATATCCACTTACAAGTGAGTGTAGATTATATGTGCCCTTCTGCTTCTGGGTTATCTCACTGAGGATGATCTTTTCTATTTCCATCTATTTTTCTGCAAATTTAATTATTTCCTTGTTTTTAATTACTGAGTAGTATTCCATTGTGTAAATGTATCACACTTTCTGTATCCATTCCTCCATTGAGGGACATCTTGGTTGTTTCCGGTTTCTGGTCATTACAAATAAAGCTGCTATGAACATAGTCAAGCAAATGTCCTTATTAGAATGGTGGAACATCTTTTTGGCTATATGCTTAGGAGTGTTATAGCTGGATCTTGAAGTAGCACTATTCCTATTTTTTTTCTGAAAAAGTGCCAGATTGATTTCCAAAGCAGTTGTATAAATTTATAGACTCACCAGCAATGTAGGAGTGTTCCCTTCTCTCCACGACCTCTCCAGCCTGCATCATCCCTTTAATTTTTTTTCTTAGCCATTCTGATGGATGTGAGGGTATAAAATGTCAGGGTTGTTCTGATTTGCATTTCCCAAATGACCAATGATGTCGAGTATTTCTTTAAGTGTTTCTCTGCCATTTGACAAGAAATACATCAGAAGTAGGAGAAGACAAGAAACAGAAAAGGAGTCTTCCACAGAGGAAGTCTGAATGATGTTACCCACCAGGGTATCATAGGAGAAACTGTGATTCTTAGTCGAACTTTGGGCAGAGTGCTGGTATCCTTATGGAAGAAGAGCGAGATAGAAAGATTTGGAGGGGCAGTAACTGCACAAGGAGAACAACAGAGCCAAAATACCTAGGCCTGTGGGGGTCTGTAGAGACCAATACTCCAGCCAAGGACCATGCATGGAGAGGCTCTAGATCCCCCGTTCAAAGGAAGCCCATAGGTTGCTCAGTTTCTAGGTGGGTTCCCTAGTAAGGGTTCTCTGACATGAAGTCGATTTTTAGCTCCAGGTCTTTGATCACCTCCCCTTGGGGGGTGCAGGCCGCAGAAGAAGATGATGCAGCCAGCCTTGATGAGACCTGATAAGCTAGGGTCAGCTAGAAGAGGAGGAAGTCCTCCCCTATCAGGGGGACTAGGGGAAAGGGCATAGGAGGAGAAGGAGGTTGAGTGGCACAGGGAAGAGATGAGGGAGGGGGTTGCAGAGGGGATACAAAGAGAATAAATTGTATAAAATATAAATTAAATTTTAAATAATTGGAATAGTCCTACCTCAAAATCCAGATATACCACTCCTAAGCATATATCAGAAATATGCTCAGCTATAGAAGGGCATTTGCTCAGCCATGTTTATAGTAGATCTATTCAAAATAGCTAGAATCTGAAAACAACCTAGATGTCCTAGATGGAAGCAACCTAGACAACGGAGGAATGGATAAAGAAATTGTGGTACATGTACACAATGGAATATCACTCTGCTATTATAAACAAGGAAATTGTGAAATTTGCAGGCAAATGGTAGGAAATAGAAAATCATCTTGAGTGAAGTAACTAAGAAGCAGAAACATGTGGTATATACTCACTCATATGTGGTTATTAAACGTATTTTATAGGATAAACATACTAAAATCTATACTCCTAAAGAAGCTAAACAACCAGGAAGACTCTAGGGGAAAAGCCCAATCCTCATTCAGAAGGGTAAACACAATAGACACCAGAAGCAGGAGAAGACAGGGAACAAGAGAGGAGCCTACCACTGAGGGCCCCTGAAAGACTGATGATCAAGGTATCAAAGCAGAGACTGAGACTAATAGCGAAACTTTGGGCAGAATGCATGGAATTTTATGAAAAAAGGGAGAGATATAAGGACCTGGAGAGGACAGGAGGTCCAAAAGGAGACCAAAAGATTAAAAAAAAATGCTGGACCCTGGTGGCCCTGCAGAGAATGATACCTTGCCAAGGACAAGGCTTGAAAAGGACCTAAAACCTTGCATTGATGCTCATAGATTCAGTCTCCAAGTGAGTTCCCTAGTGAGGTGAGAAGGGGCTTTCTCTGGCATGAACTCAGTGGTAGGCACTCTGATCACCTCCCTCCCCAGGGTGAGCAGCCTTGCCAGAACACAGAGGAAGACAATGCAGTCCTGATGAGACCTGAAAGGCTGGGTCTGATAGAAGGGGAGGAGGACATCTTCTATCAGTGGATTAGGGGAGGAACATAGTGGAAGAAGAGGGAGGGAAGATGAGATTTGAAGGAGATGAGGGAGGAGGCCATATCTGGGATACAAAGTGAAATATATATATATATATATATATATATATATATATATATATGAACTTAAAAGCAAAAAATAAGAAGATGGTTTGCACTCTGTTTAGTACAAAATAAGAATGTGTCAGTAACAGCTCTTTTGCTGTCATAGAAACTATGACCAAAGGCCCCTTATAAAAGGATGCATAGATTTGGGCTTACAGGTTCACAGAGATAGTTCAAAATATTGAGGAAGGCATTATAGCAGGCAGTTCAAGCAGGTGTCTGAGAGATTACAACCTCAGCCACAAGCACAAGCAGACAGAGTGAACTGGAAGTGGGGTGAAACAATAGTCTCTTAAAGCCCAACAGTGATGGCTTCCTAGAGCAAAGCTCCACCCACTTGGAGTTTGATTTCTTCCTCAACTGTGGACAAAGTACTCAAATATCTGTGACCATTAAAAATCCTCATTCAAACCATCACAAAGCAATAAAGAAAACTAAAGGAAGAATAGTTTACAAACATAACCAAAATGAGTTAAGGAATATGAAGGAACAATAAGCAATTAATTGAGGAAGGAGAAAGAAAAAATATAGGAGTGAAAACTGTGGGATCACAAAGCAATGTGGGGCCCTGTGGACAAGTCCCTCTGCCCAGAGGCCTCAGAAGGAACTGTGACATCAGGGTGCTACGCTGGTTTTCAACTAGACAGGCTATCACAGAATTCTGGAGGATGGCCTCACACAAAGCCATAGAGCCAGTGCAAACTCCACACTTGTTTTCTCAGACCTAGATGTGTTCAAAATGTGCTGTTTGCCATTCGACAAAAATGTTCACCATATTCACAAACATTGCTCTCATAAAGTGAAACAGTTGATTTTTTAATAATGGCCATCTCTTATTCTCAAAGCTAAAAATAAAGATTTTATATTACTGTTTGTTCTCATTGCACACATAGTTTTAATGTATTAAAGGCACTCAACAGAGATATCTTGGAATAATTTGTTAAAGAAAAAAAAACTAGATAAATTTGTCTTACTTTGTACAAAATTAAGTTCCAAAGAGAAAAGGACCACAGCATTTGGTCTTAACCCTTGAAGCTTCTAAAAGAAAAAAAAAAATAATAGAGAGAAGTCCTTACACTAAAACCCTTAGTTATGCAAATAATGAGACCAATATTTGTTAAATGAGACAAAATAAAGCTAAAAAAACGTTTGAGTATATTACTTTCATATTTACAATTAACATTTTTGTCACTGAAGATCTAATGTTAAAATCACATAGTTTTTGCAAATCTTTTTAGTATAAAGTTGGCTATCATGACATAGAAATTCATTGATTTGAAAAATCTATTTTCATATTTTTCTTTTGTCTACAATGCTGTTGCTCTCAAAATATTTGTGCTAACACCCCAAAGCAATAGCTGATGGACTCCTTTTATTATTTACCGAGTAAATGGAATTTAACTCTACTTTGTTTTTACACCTTCCTTCAATTTTGAGAATTTCATAAATATATAGTGTAATGTAATCACTATTATTATTATTATACCATTTATTCATTATGTATCTCTATGTAATCCCCTCCCTTTCGCCTCCTGGTACCACCTTACCTCCCTTTTCCACCCCTATCCTTTTTCCTTATTCTACTGATAGGGATAGTCCTCCTCTACTGTCTGACTCTAGTTTAATCTCATCAGGACTGCCTGGATCCTCTTCTTCTGTGGGCTGCCTAGTTCACTTCTCCAAGAAAAAGTGACCAAGAAACAGGCAATCGAATTCCTATGAGCAACTGTCTCTTTTCCCATTACTAGGAACCCATATGGAGACAGAGCAGCTGAACAGCGGGAATAGGTCCTCTCTCTGTATTGTTTTTGGTTGATGCATCAGTCTCTACAGTACCACTGGGCCCATTATTTTAGCTTGCGAGGCTCCTTTTCCCTCTGAGTCCTTCTATATACTCCTTCTTCATAAAATTCCCTGTGCTCTGTCCAAAGCTTAGCTGTGGGTCTCTGCATGTGCTTCAAACCCCTGCCAGGAGATGTCTTCTAGACGTCATTAGTGGTAAGCTCCCATTATGTTCCCTCTCTTCTACCACTTCTATTGTCTATTCTGTTTTCTTTTCTGAATGAGAATGAATCATCTTCCCTAGGGTCCTACTTGTTGTTTAACTTCTTTTAGGACTATAGATTTTTAATATCTTTATCCTGTATTATATGACTAATATCCACTTATGAATGTCTGGTTGCTAGAGAGGAGGGTCCCTGGAACTGGAGGTCCCCACTTGCTAGGATATGTGCAGAGTCCTGGGGGCCCATGGGTTTGCAACTCTCAGACCAGGGAAATGGCCAAGGGGGCCTTGGATATGATCAGCCCCAAATGTTCCAGAGGTATCTGATCTCTTGCCAGTATAGTGGAAGGTCCCTGGACCTGGGGCTCTGCACTCTCTGGAGTGTGCAGAAAATGCTGGGGGTTCACAGTTTGCAATTTCCAGACCCAGGAGACTGACTGCCACAGGGGCCTGTATCATAAAGGCACCAACTAACAGGATGTCCCCTCTAGTCCTGGGAAGCGCCAAGGTTGATGCTGGGGATTCAAGCACTGGTCCACTAAGCATTTTCTTCTGCCCCTCAGGTCCAGTGCACATGGTGGGTGCCAACTTGAAACCCAGTATAATGTAGTTATATCCATCCAGATGTATTCATCTAGTCCTCTTATTTTGCCACAGTACATACATTCCAAAATTTATGACATCTTTTGGATACCTCCTAATTCTAATTGTTGCTGCCTGTACAAGCATGAGTTTGTGGCTATCCACTGGAACACTCACTTGTTTTAATATGTGACACTATACTTTCTACTTAATTTCAATGATACATTAAAATGATTATGTTCTTTGTATTTTGATAATGGCCAAAGATGTGTTTTATCTTGTTTTACCAATAGATTATAATGTAATTACTTTATACAGAATAAACATCTAATGGACTGTTTTATATTTGAATATGGTTTTTATAAAATTATATTTAAGAAATAATATCACAAGAACATTTCAAATGTTTTTGGTAATCATTTCTAATACAAATATTATAAGATGAAGATATTAATTTTATACCTTAAGATAAATATACAGTAGTTACAGTTACTCCTCTGTGGAAAATATCTTCCTGATTATTCAGGATGACATAAGTTGGCAACCAGGCTGATACTACCATGGGAAATAATGAAACTGATCAAATTTGCATTAGAGTATCCAGTATAAAAACCTCACCTAGCCAGTGAACATAACCTTATTATATTCTCAGCTTTTCTCCCCTGGAGATAAAATCATTGTGACACACAAATATGAACAAAGGAAATTAAATTAGATAAGAGAGTACCAATGACAGGCAAAGACAGTGTAAAGAGATAGGCAGTATCTACCTCTACCTGAATCATTTGTAGCTCTGCTACACCAGGGAGAGTAAACATTCTCACAGTGCCTGTGATATCACAGCGATGGCATTTTAGGCTGTCAAAGTGAAGCCTTAACTGATCTTAATTTGCAGAATGATATATAGCAGCGGACAGTGCCGGATGAAACCTTTGTTTACTTACAACTTTAATAACCTGGGTTATAGACATGGGGAAATTCTATAATCTGTCTTTAAGTGACATTTTATTAACCTTTAGCAAACCCCATTTCAATGTTTAGCATATGCCTTCTAATTTAGGACTATGTGTCAAAGTGTCCTTGACAAAGATTAGTGGTTTCTTTATCAACTGTCAGAGAATATTCATTGTGACATTAAAATCATTTATGTTTCTATTTTGTTATGCTTTATTTGACAGCTTATTGAGCATAGAGTGTATATAAGGCTGACTATCATTACTATAGGTAGTACAAAAACTAAATTAGAGACTATCCTATCAACATGAATTTAAAAATTAATCATACCGTCATTCATGCACTCAATGTTGGAAGAAGATTTTTTCCTCTCTCACTACAATATATCACACACTTTACTATAGCTTTTCTAATAATATTTATTCTTTTAATAAACGTGCATGTAACTGAAATATTTTCAAGGGTATGTGAATTTATAATTCTTAGTGAGAAAATAGGGTAGCATTTTCCCCAAACAAAAACTTTATACCTTTTGGTGAGAAAAAAATATCTAGTTTTATTTATTATTTATTTTTATTTTTTTAATATTAGTTACACTTGCTTAACTTTGTGTCCTACCTGTATCCTGCTCTCTCCTTTTCTCCCAATCCCACTCTCCCTCTTCATCTTCTCCCTGCTGTTTTCCAAGACCACTGATAGGGGAGGACCTCCTTCCCTTTCATCTGACACCAGCTTATCAGGTATCTTCAGGACTATGTACAAAGTCCTAGCAGGGCTGCTCCTCCCTCATGGGGGCAGGGTGGGGGCAGAGCAAAGATCCAGCCATTGAGTTAATGTCAGATATAGTCCTTGTTTCCCTTACTTGGGTAAACCACTTGGATACTGAAATACCATGGGCTACATCCGAGCAGGGTTCTAGTTATATCCATACACAGTCATTGGTTGGAGATACAGTCTCATAAAAGACCCCTGTGCCCAGATATATTTCATCCTTGTGGAGCTCCTGTCCTCTCCAGGTCATACTAACTCACTCTTCTTTCATATGATTCCCTGCACTCTGCTGAAGGTTTGGTTGAGTCCGTATCTGCTTTCATACACTGTTGGGTAGAATCTTTCAGAGGCCCTCAGTGGTAGGCTTCTGTCCTGTTACTTGTTTTCTCCTACAGTGAATGTCCATCCCATTTGTATTTCTAAGTGAGGTTTGATCATTTTACCCAGGGTCCTCTTTCTTGTTTATCTTCTTTAGGTGTACAGATTTCAGTATGTTTATCCTGTCTATAGGTCTAGGACCCACTTATAAGTGAGTATATACCGTGTGTGTCTGTCTTCTTCTGAGATACCTTCGTCAGGATGATCTTTTCTAGATCAACCATTTGCCTGGTTTTTATGATTTCCTTGTTTTTATTTACCAAGTAGCATTCCATTGTGTAAAAGTAGCACCATTTCTGTATCCATTCCTTCATTGATGGGCATCGGGGTTTTTCCAGGTTCTAGCTATTACAAATAAAGCCGTTACAAACATGGTTGACAAAAACTTTAATTCAAACTTTTATTTATTTTTTTAATAATTTTATTTTTTCTTATCAGTTACATTTTATTAACTGTATCCCAGCTGTATCCCGCTCCCTCATTCCCTCCAACTCCCACCCTCCCTCCCTTATCTCCACCCTGCCCCTTTCCAAGTCCACTGAAGGGGGGGGACCTCCTCCCCATTCATCTGATCCTATTTTATCAGGTATCTTCAGGACTGGCTGCAAAGTCCTCCTCTGTGGCCTAACCTCCCTTGGGGGTGGGGAGGTCAAAGAGACAGCCATTGAGTTCCTGTTAGAAATAGTCCTTGTTCCCCTTACTATGGGAAACCAATTGGTTACTGAGCTACAACGGGCTACACCCGAGCAGAGGTTCTAGGTTATATCCATACATGGTCCTTGGTTGAATACCAGTCTCAGAAAAGACCCTGTGCCCAGATATATTTGGTCCTTGTGGAGCTCCTATCCTTTCCCCATCTTAGTAACTCCCCTTCTTTCATATGATTCCCTATACTCTGCCAAAGGTGTGGTTATATGTCTTTGTATCTGCTTTGAAAACACTGCTAGTTAGAATCTTTCAGATGCCTTCAGTAGACTCCTGTCATACGTTCAATGAACAACCTATCTGTCTTTCTAAATGAGGATTGATCATCTTACCCCATGTCCACTCTCTTGATTATCTTTTTTAGGTGTATAGATTTCATTATGTTTATTATATCATATAGGTCTATATAAGCGAGTGTATACCGTGTTTGTCTTTCTCCTTCTGTGATATTTCACTCAGAATGATCTTTTCTAGATCCCACTATTTGCCTGCAAATTTCATGATTTCCTCCTTTTTGATTGCTGAGTAGTATTCCATTGTGTAAAAATACCACAATTTCTGTATCCATTCCTCTGTTGATGGACATCTGGATTGTTTCCAGGTTCTGGCTATTACAAATAAAGCTGCTATAAACATGGTTGAGCAAATATCCCTTTTGTATACTTGAGCTAAGTTTGTGTATATTCCAAGCAGTGGTATAGCTGGGTCTTGAGGAAGCACTACTCCTAATTGTCTGAGAAAGCGCCAGATAGATTTCCAAAGTGGTTGTACCAGTTTACATTCCCACCATCAGTGGAGGAGGGTTCCCCTTTCTCCACAACCTCTCCAGCATGTGTTGTCACTTGAGTTTTAAACTGCTTTCATATAGGGCACTTGATAATATTTTTGATAATTGTAAAATGGATGAATATATAATTTTGAGAAATCTGTGCCTTAAAACCTTAAGATATTGTTCTTTGCATTATGAGCAAAATTATTTTAAATATACCTTAAGAATTAAAGGAACTTTTAAAATAAAAATTAAAGATCATTTCACAAAACAATTGATATTTGCCGAAAGCTCACCTCTCTATTTGAAAATTAGAATCCAAAATGTTTATTTGATAACATTTTATTGAGAATTTACTCAGCTTCTGTATGTGAAAGTATAGACATATCCATATCAAATCAATGTAAGCTGAAGGAGTCTGAAAAACAATGGCCATTTGACATTCAGTATTCTGAAAGTCTGATGAATACTCATACTAATTTTCTTAAATCTATGTTTAAAATGTATCTATTAGGATTCATTCTTGCTTTAGGTGCTATGTACAATTCTAGTGTGATAGAAATCTGTACCATAACACCTATCTTCAAGTTTGTATTTTAGTTTATTTTTTTTCAGGAACCCGACAATGAAATCAGCAATCTTTGTACATTAAGGCAAGCAGAATACGGTAGAAAATATTTTCAGATGGATATTAAATTATACAAGTAAGTTTTGAGAGATTATGGTAATTTTTGGTGAGGTGGCCCTAGTCATCCATCCTGAATTAACTGTAGCTGAGAGCAATATCCTTTCTGAGTGTCCATTGCCCACACTCTGGGAATTCAGTGTTCCATTAAACATCTCCTTGGGAATCTTTCTAACCACCAGTATTATAACTCCTTTTATTACAACAATTCAACCTTCATAGTTTCATGTAATTAAGAACTGCCACCTTGATCCTATTACTTTTAGATCTTATTTGGTCTAATATCACCAGAGACCTCACATCACAGTAGCATCTCTTCTTGAGATCTATGTGAACAATGCATAACTACTAGTGATTTCCTTAATGATGTCATTTCACTCAGGAGTGTGTGCTGTGTCTCCACTTATTTATTCCATGAAATAATTCCAACAAGTCAAAGAGTTGATGATTATTACTATAGTCCCAATTTGTTCTAGCTGGTTAGTTCCCTAAAGAGTGTGTGCTGTGTCTCCACTTGCCTGTTCTATAAACGATTACAGACAAGTCAAAGCAAATGATGATTATTACAATAGTCTCAAATACTGTTTTGACTGCTGTATTTTGATTGATGGAATGTCTTCACTGTTATAAATCATTGTACATAATATAAAACTATTGATTTTGTAAATGAGTTCTATTGAAGACACACAGCAACTATAACTCAAACGATGGTTATCTCACAAAGAAGTAAAAACAGCTATGGTACACCACTGAGTGCTCTCAAAACTGGTAAGCACTGGGTTCCTCAGAGATCAGTGTCTTTTCTTTCTCTCTTTTTTTTCTATTTTTTACATAGTAACATATCACTCCTGTACATTGATGATGAAAATAATGTGCTGTAACTCAGAATCCTGTTCTATGTCCTGGGAAATCTATTAAGATATATCCAAGCTACCACAATATGTGTATATAATTCCCCTTAATATACAGATAAATTACAGTATATTGACGCATATATACATTCATTATCATGTACTTCTTGAGAATTACTTCTATGGAATATGGTGATGACAATACTAACTTCCTTTGTAAAACACCATTGTTAGCATGATCTCCTGTTGGACAAATTGATATAGTGGGTTGCTTCTCTCCCACAAGAAATGAAAAATCACCCCAGGTAATTTCAAGGCCTAATTCTCCAGCCATTCTTATTTCTTATTACAACTTATTAACTGACTTATGTCGTAGACAATAGAAACTCAATAGAGAGAATGTTTCTGTGTGGAAGGTACAAATGTTTTGTTATAAACTTAAAACGAAAATTTATTGTCTTATATATGAAGCTTTAAAAAGCCATTTAGGGCTTCATTTCTCTACTTATAGTACTTCTTGATAAGCATAATTTCTTCACAGTGGTATATTGTGTAGAATTATTAATAAATATCTTATTAATTAGGATTGCATGTTCTCAATTTGAAATAAACAGTACTGAATGGGTGAAAAGGCTTTTGTTACAAGGTCATCTTTATATTTGTTATCCTGTGGAAAAAAAACAGACTATTTTCTCAGCCTGGCCTTTTTTTTTAAACTCATTTTTAAGTGAAATAGAATATTTTTCCATAAGATATATTCTGATTATGGTTGCTTCCCCCACAACTATTCTGAGATCCTCTCAAACTCATACCTACTCAAATCCACATATTTTACTGCTCTCTTTAATTGGAAAAGAAAAAAATGCATACAAAATAAGAATAATAATGATGGTAGTGATGATGATGATAAAATATAAACAAATAAATCTGAATAAGACAACACAAACGTGCAAATAGAAAAACAAAGAGACAAAGGGAAAAACCCCACAAGAATCACATATAGACACAAAGGCACACATATTGGCACCCATATTGGTGTTTGTATTTTCCTCCAAACACAAAATCAGAGACCTATAAGCAAAATCCATGTAGGGTAAGAGTGCCAGGGTAGGGGGATGATAAAAGATTATGTGACAAAAAAATCTACAAAATTACCATTGAGTTTGTTTTGTCTTGGCCAGGTACTGCTGGACTTGAGGCCTGCCATTGAGAGTAGTTTACAGACCCAGGAAGATACTACTGAAGAAAATTAATTTTTCATGTGTGAGTAATTAAAATTAGAGATAGCTTCTGGGTATAGATATTGCCTGTATAGAGTTCTCTTCTCAGTTCTTGGACTGTACGTGGCCAAGACCTGTCTGATCCCTGTGCATTCTTCCACAGTTTCTTTAAATTCATATAGGCCTCAGTTCTACTTTGCTTCAAAGGCCTTATTTCCTAGGTATTCTCCATTACTTTGCAGATTTCCCTGAGCAATGAGGGGAAGGATTTGATGGAGATATCTCTTTAAGGATCATGTATTCCAAGTCTCTCACGCTCTATACATGGACCAGCTGTGGGTCTCTGTGTTTATTCCCAATTCCCAAGCAAGAGGATACATCTCTGATGATGACTAAGACACTGATCTGTGACTATACACAATGTCATTGGGAGCCATTTTGTATGTATGTATTTTTTTTAAGCAGAACAGCAGTGTTTGGTTTTGCCCTAGGCACAGGCCTGTAAAGTCTCAAGTACTTGCCCACAAAAGCAGTGTCAGGGATGGGTTACATCTCATAGACTCCGTCTTAAATCAAATCAGATATTGGTTAGTCCCACAAGTTTTGTGTCACTACTTAACTAGTCTATCTTGCATACACACCACCATTATAGATCAAAGGGTTTGTAGGTAGGTTGGTATTTACCTTTAGCCTTTGGTAGTATGCTAAATAGCTTTTATTACTACAAACTATATTCTATTGGGTTCAAGGCTTTTTGACAGGTATCAGTTCAACTTTTCTATTTCAGTGAGTTCTGCATATATTATCTTCAGCAATAGGGCCTTACCATCAGTTTTTTGATAGCAACCGATAGAGTTGGAAATAGACTGTAAGTTTCCATGAGGCTCCTTTGGAAAACAACTTGATTAAATAAAACATATTTCCAGAACTGAAGGATTCATTTGATAATGAGATAGTTAGGTGTGACTCTGTCTTTCTTTTTAATTGGGAGTTACATTTAGATCACTTTCTTTTCATTGTTGTGGTTTTGTTTTATAGTTTTTATTTTAAAAATTAATTAATTTATTTATTAACTGTATATCTTGATTGTAGAAGCCCTCCTTTCTTCCTGGTTCAACCCTCCCTCTCTCTTTCCTCATCTCTCCACCCATATTCCTCAGAAAGGGAGAGGCTCCCTTCACAACCACTCCAACTCATCAAGTTGGTTCAGGACTGAGGAAGTACCCCTCCCCTCTGAAATGTTAAAATAGCACTGCCAGAAAGAATTGATCACAAAGAAGGCAACACTTGGACCTATCATAAATTGTCATCTCTATACTATTATGTCACTTAATTACTAATGAATAGTAAAGATTGATTTTGGACAAAGCTTAGAAGATAATGCTCTTAAGTAGAAAACTATATATATATATATATATAATTTTCATTTACCATTCTGATGGGTGTAAGGTGAAATCTCAATTGACAGTACATGCTGGAGATGATGTGGAGAAAGGGGAACCCTCCTCCATTGCTGGTGGGAATGTAAACTTGTACAACCACTTTGGAAAGCAATACTGTGCTTTCTCAGACAATTAGGAATAGTGCCCCCTCAAGAACCAAGTATACCACTCCTAGGCATATATCCAAAAATGCTCAAGTACAAAACAAAGACATTTGCTCAACCATGTTCATAGCAGCTTTATTGGTAATAGCCAGAACCTGGAAACAACCCAGATGTCCCTCAGTGGAGGAAAGGATATAGAAATTGTGGTACATTTACACAATGGAATACTACTCAACAATTAAAAACAAGGAAATCATGAAATTTGCAGGCAAATAGTGGGATCTGGAAAAGATCATGATGAGGTACCTCATAAGCAGAAAGGAACACACGGTATATACTCACTTATAAGGGGATATTAGACATATAGTATAGGATAAACATACCAAAATTGGTATACCTAAAGAAGCTAAGAAAGAAGGAAGACCCTGGGTAAAATGATCAGACCTCCCTCAGAAAGACAGACGGGATGGACAATGGAGAAGGTGAAAACAGGAAACAGGATAGGAGCCTACCACAGACCTCTGAAAGACTCTACCCAGCAGTGTATCAAAGCAGATGCTGAGACTGATAGCCAAACTCTGGGCTGAGTTCAGGGAATCTTATTTAAAACGAGGGAGATACTAAGACCTGAAGAGGACAAGAGCCACACCAGAAGAGCAGAAGAACCAAAAAATCTGGGCACAGAGGTCTTTTCTGAAACTGATAGGTCAAACAAGAAACATTCATGGAGATAACCTAGAAGCCCTGTAACAGATGTAGCCCATCGCAGCTCAGTGTCCAAGTGGGTACCCTAGTAAGGGGAACAGAGACTGTCTCTAATATGAACTCATTGGCTGACTCTTTGATTACCTCCCCCTGAGAGGCAACCTTGCCAGACCACATTGAAGGACAATGCAGTCAGTCCTGACGAGACATGATAACCTATGTTCAGATGGAAGTGGGGGAAGACCTCCCCATCAGTGGATTTGAGAGAGTGGCATGGGAGGATAGGAGGGAAGGAGAGTAGAATTGGGAGGGAGGGAGGGAGCAAGGGAGGGAGGGAGGGGGCTACATCTGGAATGCAAAGTGAATAAATAATAGTTACTATAAAAAATAATAGAAGTCATTTGCCACATACAGTAGAGCTTACATTCTAAATTTTGCATAGATTAATGGCTCTTTTATTCTATTTTTGTTTTTATATATTGTAAATTTTTCATTCAACATAGCCAACTTATGATTTTCCTTCCCCAAACTCCTCTAAGATCTTTGCCATCTCTCCTATCAAAATGCATACCTTTTCTGTATCTCAAAAAATAACAAATACTTATCTAGGACAAACATACTAAAATCTGTTCACCTAAAGAAACTAATCAAGAAGGAGGACTCTGGCTAAGATGCTCAATCCCCATTCAGAAAGGCAAAGAGGATGGACATCAGATGAGGGAGAAAACAGGGACTAGGACAGGAGCCTACCACAGAGGGCCTCTGAAAGGCTCTGCCCTTAAGGGTATCAGAGCAGATACTGAGACTTATAGCCAAACTTTGGGCAGAGCACAGGGAATCTCCTGGAAAGAAGGGGGAGATAGTGAGACCTGGAGAGGACAGGAGCTCCACAAGGAGAGTAACTGAACCAAAAAAATCTGGGCACAGGGGTCTTTTCTGAGGCAGATACCCTAACGAAGGACCATTCATGGAGATAACCTAGAACCCCTGCACCCATGGTAGTTCAGTGTCCAAGTGGGTTCCATAGTAATGGGTACAGGAACTGTCTCTGACATGAACTGATTGGCCTGCTCTTTGATCACCTCCCCCTGAGGGGGAAACAGCCTTATTGGGCCACAGAGGAGTACAAAGCTGTCAGCTCTGATGATATCTGAGATTCTAAGATCAGAAAGAAAGAGAGGAGGACCTCCTTTATCAGTGGACTTGGGGAGGGACGTGGGTGGAGAAGGGGAGGAAGGGTAGGATTGGAAAGGGAAGAGAGAGGAAACTACAGAGGGGATATAAAGTGAATAAACTGTAATAAATAAAAATAAAAAATGAAAAAAAATGACAGAAGCTTTTTAAATTTCGTGAGGTCCCATTTATTAATTGTTAATCTTAAAGCTTGAGCTGTTGGTTTTCTGTTCAGGAAGTTGTTTTCTGAGCCAATGAGTTCAAGGCTTTTCGGTCTTTTAAAAAAATATTTTTTATTTATTATAATTTATTCATTTTGTATCCCCTCTGCAGGCCCTACCTCACCTCCTCGCAGTCTCACCCACCTTCCCTATTTCCCCCTATGCCCTTTTCTTAGTACCCTGATAGGGGAGGACCGTATCAGGAGGACCCTTCTATCTGACCCTAGCTTATCAGTTCTCATCAGGGCTGGCTGCATAATCTTCCTCTGTGGCCAGGCAAGGCTGCACTCCCCAGGAGGAGGTGATCAAACAGCCAGCAACTGTGTTCTTTTCAAAGACAGCCCCTCCCCCCCCCCTTCCACTTGGAAACTGAGCAGCCTATGGGCTTCTTTTGAGGATGGATTCTAGGTCCTCTCCATGCATGGACCTTGGTTGGAATACGGGCCTCTGCAGGGCCCCCTGTTGCAGGTATTTTGACTGTGTTGTTCTCCTTGTGGAATTCTTGTCCCCTCCAGGTCTTTCTTTCTCCCTCTTCTTCCAGGATTCCAGCACTCTGCCCAAAGTTTGGCTATGAGTCTCAGTATCTCCTTAGAAACCCTAGTCCGTAGAGTCTTTCAGAGGTCCTCTGTGCAAGGCTCCTGTCCTGATGTGTCTTCTCCTACTTCACATAGACATTCACATTCACATATCCTGTTGGCCCTTTTGAATGAGGATTAAGCACCTTCCATAGGGTCCTCGTTGTTTAGCTTTTTTAGGACTATAGATTTTAGTATGTTTATCCCATATACATGGCTAATATCTACTTATAATTGAGTATATACCAGAACACTGCCTGGCCCAAGGTAATAAGGTAATTACAAAATCTCACAGATATCCCTGTCTTATTATTTGTGATAGTGGTTCAAATAATATCACCACAATAATTATCACACAAACAACAACAGCAACAACAATAATGTAGCCCCACACTTATTTTTATTTACTACAATACTTGAAAGAATTTTGGAGGTCACTTATGTATAGTATCATATCATCTGGAAATAGTGATACTTTCTATTTATTTATTTATTTAGTGATACTTTCTATTTATTTATTTGTTTATTTATTTTACAGTTTATTCACTTTGTATCCCAGCTGTAGCCCCCTCTCTAGTCCCCTCTCAATCCCATCCCCCCTCCCTCATCTCTTCCCATGTCCCTCTCCAAGTCCACTGATAGGGAAGGTGGTCCTCCCCTTCCCTCTGACCCTTGCCTATCAGGTCTGTCTCATCAGGACTGGCTGTATTGTGTCACTTTGTGGGGTGGTAATGATGTCCCCTTCTCAGGGGTAGGTGATCAAAGAGCCAGCCACTGAGTTCATGTCATAGACTTTTACTTCTTCCTTTTCAATTTGGTTCTCTTTATCTCCTTTAGTTTCCTTATTCTTTTAGCTAGGACTTCAGGTACTATGATACAGAGAGACTGGGCAGCTTTTTCTTGTCCCTGGTTTCAGTGGAATTCATTTAAAATTTTCTCATTTCAGTTTGATGTTGGCTATAGACTTCCTGTACATTGTCTGTACTATGTTTAGGTATGTGCCTTATATTCCTGATCTCTCCAAGAGTTTAAAATGGACGGTGCTGGACTTTGTCAAAACACTTTGTCATCATCTAAGGAGATGAGCATTTTTTTTTTCCTTTCTTTTTTTCAGTTTGTTTATATGGGTTATACATGGTGTATTTCTCTATATTGAACCACCTTTCCATACCTGTTGCCCATTCTTTGATTACTTCCATTTAGTGGGGTGGTCTTGCCAGGTCACAGAGGAAAAGGATGCAGGGATTCCTGAGGAGACTCTAGAGGCTTCAGTGAGATTGTAGGAGAGAGGTTCTCTGCATTTCTGCAGACTAGGGCAGGGGGATGGTGAAAGAAGGAGTTTAGGTGGGACTGGTAGGAGATGAGGGAGGGGAATATAATCATGATAAAAAATAAACAAATTATAAAAAATTGCAAAACTAAAAATAACACTTACCTAAACATTATTTATTAGGTTGAAGAGTAAAATTTTTAATCTTCAGATAAGATTCAAGAAGTACTTAATTAAGAGTTTTTAAATTCAGGTTCTTTACCAGGAATTTACACATGCTGTTTGTTCATTTAGCAAATGTTCAATATGAATATTTCAGAATATTACCCCTTTTATCATGGAATGAAAATCTGATAGTTTTCAGTAAATATGACCATTGGAGAATACTTTTTGTTAAAAGTTTCTGCAGAAAATTATGTGAAATGTAAAATTATCTTTTGGATTTGCCAAAATTTTTTGCAAAGCGTAACTTGAAATCTTTTTACTTAATAGTGTTGCTTATACTTCCAAATAAAAAATTCTGCCATAGACTATTACCCAAAATTTGTATGCTGTTTTGAACACAGAGTTCTCAAAATTAAATATTGTTTTATAACTCTGTAGAATATGGACTAAAGAAAGTGCTTGAAGTTGTTTGGTTTTGCCTCCAAGTATACGTTTCCATGTCATATGAGTTTTTATTTTTAAAATTAAATTTTATTTATATGTTTATTTATTACTATTTATTCACTTTGTATCCCTGCTGCTGCTCCCTCCCTTGTCTCCTTCCAGTCCAACCCACCTTCCCTCTTCTCCTTTTGTTTTCTACAAAATAAAACCATTACCTCCTCCCGTTTTTGTAACTGATACATTTGTAACTGCTTGAACACTAAATGATATATCTTCATTCTTGAACATTTAAAACTGCAAAAGATACAAAATCTTCCTTACAAGGAAAACCTATATTGAGAGTGTATATAATATTTTTGCCTTACATTCCAATAATGACTAAAGAGATTACTTTTCCTCAATTTATAGACAATCCCTCAGTCACTGTGAAATAAAGGACCCTGTCTACTCCTTGGGTTATGAAAATAGTCCTCTTTTTTTTTTTTCCAAACTATGATGTACGAGTACAGGAACAGGCAGACTTATTTTATTTGTTTATCTATTTATCTATCTATTTATTTATCTACCTACTCATTTGTTTTTTTTTTATTTATTCATTTCAGTTTATTCACTTTGTATCCCAGCTCTAGCCTCTTCCAACCCCTTCCTCTTCTCCTCCTATGCCCCTCCCACATTCCACTAATAGGGGAGGTCTTTCTCTCCTTTCATCTGACCCTAATCTACCAGGTCTCATCAGGACTGGCTGCATTGTCATCCAATGTGGCCTTCTCCCCCATGAGAGTGAGGTGATCAAAGACCAGCCACTGAGTTCATGTCAGAGGCAGTCCCTGTTCCCATTACTATGGAACCCACTTGGACACTGAGCTGCCATGGGCTACATCTGTGCACAGGTTCTAGGTTATCACCATGCGTGGTCCTTTTTGTGCTCTGAGCATAATAAAATCTAAGCTTCTTCAGAGAGCCTCTTGAGGGTTGGCAGCATCTGGTTTACTGATGCACCCTCTAGTATCCATGCAGATGAGTCCAGCCTCAGAGTCCCCTGTTCCGTTACAAAGTCTTGTTTTGATGAACATTTTTTTCATGTTTAGCTTTCGTTTATTTTCAAAATTAGCATACAAAGTAATGTATTCATCATGACATTTTCATACATACTTGGTTTTTATTGATCCTCCTCTTCCTGCTTTTCCTCCCCCATTCTCTTACTCCTTTTATCTTTTTAAAAATATTTTTCATTTTAATTTTTATTAATTACACTTTATTCACTTGGAATCCCCAAATAGCCCTCCCCCTTCTCCTCTCCCAATCATACCCTCTCTCCCCTTTCTCCACACATGCTCCTCTCCAAGTCTACTGGTAGGGGAGGTCTTCCTCTCCTTTCTCCTGATCCTAGTCTATCATATCTCATCAGGAGTGGCTGCATTGTCGTCCTCGTCCTCTTTGGCCTTGTAAGGCTGCTCCCCCCTTCAGGGGGAGGTAATCAAAGAGCCAGCCACTGAGTTCATGTCAGAGACAGTACCTGTTCCTCCTACTATGGAACCCACTTTGACACTGAATTGCCATGGGCTATATCTGTGCAGGGGTTCTAGGCTATCTCCATCAATGCTCCTTGGTTGGAGTATTTTTAATAATATTTAGACTCTGCTGCTATTTTAAAGGTATCAATAAGGAAGTAATCTGTAACTTAATACTGTTTAGCATTAAGACATCATTCAGTGGCAGCCTGAATATTTTCTTTTTTCCCTCTCTGGGAGGCAAACAATTGTGTGGATAGAACAACTTTAGATAAACACACAACACACAATGTGTAGGTACTGGCAAGTGTTCCATCATCAGATTATGCACTGCTTCTTTTAGTCTTCTCTTGTTAACTCCTAAATATTTATAATTACCTACATATTTATAGTAATGTTTTATAATTCTTAGCTATTGCTTTTTGGGAAGACATGCCATATTATTAATAAAATATTTTACAGAATGAAGACTATTTGCTTTTAATAATACAACAAAAAAAATGTACCCAACATTAGTTTGAAGAAATGAAATGATAGGAACATATTTGATGCTTCCTTTGAATAATAAACTTCAATTACTACTTTCTTCTTGGGTTTCTATGCCCAGGTGACTTGTCTTCTGTAATTAGTTTTGATACTGCACAATATTTTCATATAATTTTAAACTGTATTTGTATATACTTTCAAGGTAATGTTTTGTTTTAAAGTATTCACTTCTCCCTTTTGACTTATAAATACATAGCATACAACTATTTTTCAGCATGTTCTCAAATAGAAGTGAATTTCTTTTAGGCATTGATTTAGGAGCTAAAACATTGTCCTTAAACATATATACAGATCATTAGTAGATATTAACAATTCAGTCTTCAAACTTGCTATGCAAATTTATATTGCCTTCAAAACTAGAGAGACTTATTCTACTTTATGTGGACATTTATTGCTATAGGACACAATGGGTTATGCAACCAACAGTAAACAATAAATGTATATTTACTCTTAAAATCACATGAAAATATATTTACAGGTGTATGAAGGTTCAGTTTACTTCTATAAAATTTTCTGTTACTAGGCAACTAAATTTGGAGATATTTCAGCATAGGGTTAAAGTCACAATAGATTTAAGTTGGTATTTTCTAAGAGAAAACAAATCATAACATTTTGTTTATGCCTATTTTGTTTTTTAAATAATAAAAGCTGATGCAAATGTCACATATAGGCAATTTACCATATTCAGTGATAAGAAAACCCTCATATACTGGTTTTAGTCTTTCCTATATTTTCAGTTACACTCATAGGAAAAAATGTCTGGTTTTAAAATTAGATTTTAAAAAAAGTGTTTGGGAAAAGAGGTTGGTAACTAATGGTAGTTTAAAAGGACAGCTGTGTTTCTGCTGTTCAATATTTGATGCCAAAAACAAGCATGATCAAAATTTGACTAAGGAGCACAGTAAAGTAAAGGGAATTGGGACAGATAAGAATTAAATGGGCCTCCCTTTAGAATAGAACCTCACTACCCAACATATTTTCAAGGTACCTTAAAGTATATCACAGTTGAAATATCCCAAAAGTGTATTGTTATTATGTAGCAGAATATAAAGCCAAACTATAAAAGAAAAACATAAGAAACCATTGATATTCAGTGCAGTGATACTTTTGAAAAAAAAAAAGTAACTATGTTCTCTAATATACTCATCTGGGGAACAATACTAGTTATATATCATAAATCATTTTGAAATTAACAGTCCACTATGTCAGGTTACTCTCCTGTTGGATCTATAGTTAATTTGTATAAGATCATAATTTGGTTAACACAGTGTGATTTCAAAATACAGTAGGATAGCACTTAACACTTGCTATAATGGATAATATTAAAACAATGCAAAGGAATAAATGTTCATTAAAAGGAAAATTAAGGTATAATTTGATGTTTTCTTCATTGCCATGTAAAATGCTGTGGTTGCATTTGGAAGGATTTAAATGCTTACTTGAAGAATTAAAAACATCAGAATAATAGTGAATTCATATAAAGAATTTGGAGATGTTCCAATACATATAATTTAACTATACTTACCAAAGGCAGTCAGACCTGAAAAGTCAAATATTACATGGCTCCACTATATGGAATATCCGGTATTGGTAAATGTATTGAGATAGGATAGGTAGTATTTGGGGATTTGTTGGAGAAAAATGTAGGAAATAACTGCTTACTAATATATAGGAATTTCCTCTTGGGGGAATGAAAGTGTTGAATAAGCAGATATTGGTGATATGTAAAAAGTTAAATGAAAGTAAGAAATGACCATTTGATATTACTAAGAATTTGCCATTTTTAATTTGATGCATATCAACTTAAAAGAAGGAATATGAAAATATCATTTTATTTTCTCTTTTTCATTTTTATTTTTATATTAATTACAGTTTATTTACTTTGTATCCCATCTGTAGCAACCACCCTCATTCCCTTTCAATCCCCCCTCCTTCCTGCTCCTCTCTAAGTTCCCTGATAGGCGAGGTCCTCCTCCCCTTCCATCTGACCCTAGTTTTTCAGGTCTCATCAGGACCAGCTTCAGGGTCCTCCTTTGTGGCCTACCAAGGCTGCTCCTCCCTCAGAGGGAGAGACAGAGAGGGAATGTCAAAGAACCCGCCACTGAGTTCATGTCAGAGACATTCCCTGTTCCCCTTACCAGAGATCTATGGATGCTGATCTGCCATGGGCTACATTTGAACAGGGGATCTAGGTTATACCCATGCGTGGTCCTTGGTTGGAGAATCAGTCTCAGAAAAGACCCCTGTGCCCTGATATATTTAGTCCTTGTGGAGCTCCTGTCCTCTCCAGGTCTTACTAACTCCCCATTTTTTCATGATTCCCTGCACTCTGCCTCAGGTTTGGTTTTGAGTCTCAGTATCTGCTTTGATATACTGCTAGGTAGAGTCTTTCAGATGCCCTCCATGGTAGGCTTCTGTCCTGTTTCTTGTTTTCTCCTACTTCCAATGTCCATACCATTTGTCTTTCTAAGTGAGGATTGATCATCTTAACCTGTGATCTCCTTGTTAAATTATTTAGGTGTACAGATTGCATGAAATTGGCATAGAAAAAGAATGGTGGATCAATGGAATGGAATAGAAGACCCAGAAATAAACCCACATACCTATGGAGGTTTGATTTTTGACAAAGAAGCCAAAACCATTCAATGGAAAAAAAGACAGCATCTTCAACAAATGGTGCTGGTCCAACCGGATGTCCATATGCAGAAAAATAAAAAGAGATCAGTTTTTTATCACCCTGCCAAAAACTAAAGTCCAATTGGATCAAAGACCTCAACATAAAATCAGACACACTAAATCAGATAGAAGAAAAAGTGGGGAAGAGCCTAGAAATCATTGGCACAGGAGAGAACTTCCTGAACAGAACTCCAACAGCATTTTCTATTAAGATTAAGTAAGTGGAATAAAATCTAGTTAAATTGTCAGGTTCTCAAGTTTGTTTGTAAAGAATCATGGAAAACATGTCAAAATTTCTACTACAGAAATCTCAGTCTTTCTGTGTGGTTCAGAGCATTAAATTATGAGAAACCAGTATAGCAACATAAAATACAGCAACTGTCAAAATGAAGAATAATGATACCTGTGCTTCGGGTGATTGGCACCTAACTTTTATTATATGTGTTACATCATTCAGCAACATTACACATTGCCATGCAGATAAACATGTAGAACATTTTCTTTTTATTCCAAGTACTTCATTGCTGCACCATCAGGTTTTAAAGATTTGAAAGAGAGGGCAATGCAGCCAGGTCAAATAAGATTGGATAAGCTAGGGTCAGAGGAAGGAGAGAATGACCTACCCTATCCCTGGACTTGGAGAGGAGCATAGGAGGGGATGAGGGAGGGAACGTAGGATTGGGATGGGAGGAGTGAGGGGGTCTACAGCTGGGATACAAAGTGAAAAAACTGTAATTAATATATAAAAAAATAAAAAAAATAATTTAAAAAAAATTGAAAGAGTATTTTGATAATTGATAGCTAGACACAAGGTCTGTATCTGAAGAAATCTAGTTTCTAACATGAAACATTGATTAATACTGAGAGATGGAAAGATACTTTAGAGATTTCAAGCCAAAGGGGTTACAGTGAAGTCATCACCAGGTTCTGAAATACTGGAATAAGCCCATGTGTTTGATTGAGGGTTTTCTTTTGTCTCTGATAAATACAATGCACCCAAATTACTGATTCATTGTGAAGACTGAAGTTCACTAGAGGATACAAAGTTTCAAAACAAAGGTATATGTGATAACTTTGTGTTACTCATTCATAGTCTGATTGACAATGCCAAAAAAAAATGGCATCTCTCCATGATCTTTGTAGATATGGCAATTTTACTTTGTTTTAAATAATTACCACCAATGATGAATATTTCATTTGCTAAAACCTATTACCTACTAAAGTTCATAATTGCGAATACTCCATCAGCATAAACACTGTCCTCTGAATACACAAGTCTTTCTACTCAATATAGTAGTAAACATGTATGCTGAATTACAAATATCCATCATTACAAGCTTGTTTGCTATGATCAGAAAAAAAATTATCTAATATTTTAGTATACTTACCAGAATTGAAAATGTAAAAAATTTAGATGATCTCAGAAGTTAATTGTATTAACTTCTGATGTTTGAAAGAAACATCAGAAGACAACTTAATGAAAACATTTGAATCATTGATGAATAATAATGAATAATTACTTGTAAGAATAAAATGCATAATTTCTTTTCTTTATTCATATATAGAATGAATAAAAACAATATTTAAATGTGTATTATGAGTTGGCAATTTTAGATTATTTTTCTGGCTGCTCATTAAATTAATTTAACATTATTATATACTGAATTATAATTAACATGTGCTTTAGGTTGTATTATGTCTTATTTCCAACAATGATAATGTAAGAGAATCACCTGAGTTGGCATTCAAATGATGTTTAGATAACATCTGTGATTAGCAGTAGCATTTATGGTATTCTTAATTTTGTGATTTCCTTCTTTGAAAGTAATGTACTTTACTAGCTACTTTATTTGTACTTGTGACAAACAAGTCAACCAATTCCGCTTAAGAGAAGAAGGTTTTAATTCTTACATTTTCATGGTGGGAAGACAGGAGATAATGACTTTGGTAACACTGCATCTGCAATAAGCAAGCAGAGGAACACTACTTCTTTTTTGTTTGTTTGTTTGCTTAAAATTTATTTATTTTTAATTAATTATAGTGAATAAACTATAACTGTATTCCAACTGTAGCCCCTTCCTGCTTCCCCTCCCAATCCCACCGTTCCTCCGTCTTATTGAATCTATTGTTCAGCATATAATAAAATTGATTTAAAATTCTAAACTGATTTACAAGAGTAAATAGAAAAAAAATTAAGAACATTACTTATGAATGGTCCTGGGTGCAGCCTTACCATGCCACAGAGAAAGACAATGCAGCCACTCCTGATGAGACCTGATAGACTAGGATAAGATGGAAGGGGAAAAGGACTGTCCCTATCAGTGGACTGGGGGAGGGACATGGTTGGA
The DNA here is from genome assembly GCF_907164565.1 of Psammomys obesus. Taxonomy (NCBI): domain Eukaryota; kingdom Metazoa; phylum Chordata; class Mammalia; order Rodentia; family Muridae; genus Psammomys; species Psammomys obesus. The sequence goes on from NW_026591086.1 coordinate 48,152,240, forward strand.
GAAAAAGGAGGAGACTAATAACCAAAACTTCAGCAGAGTTCATATGAAAGAAGTGGGAGCTAGTATACCTAGAGGGGACAGGAGCTCCACAGGGACCAAATATATCAGGGCACAGGGGTCTTTTATGAGACTGTTTCTCCAGCAAAGGAACATGCATGGATATAACCTAAAAACCCTGCTCTGATGTAGCCCATGGTAGCTCAGTATCCAAGTGGGTTCCCTAGTATGGGGGACAAGGATTATTTCTGACATGAACCCAATGACTGGCTCATTGATCTCCCCCCCCACCCCAAGGGAGGAGCAGCCTTGCTAGGCCACAGATAAGGACATTGCAACCAGTCCTGAAGATACCTGATAGGCTAGGGTCAGATGGAAGGGAAGGAGGACCTCCCCTATCAGTGGACTTGGAAGAGGGCAGGGAGGGATGAGAGAGGGAGGGTGGGATTGGGAGGGAAAGAGGGAGGTGGCTACAGCTGGTATACAAGTGAATGACCTGTGATTAAAATAAAATAATAAAAAAAGAATTAAAAATGTAAAAAAGAAAAAAAAAAGAAAAGAAAGCGGGTGAAATGGGGAGAGTTTGAGAGAGGGGGCTACACCTGGGATACAAAGTGAATAAACTGTAATTAATAAAAAATAAATACATTTTTAAAAAGAAAAAAATTAAAATAAGACTGCCTCTGACATAATCTGATTGGCTTGCTCTTTGCTCACCTCCCCCTGAAGGGGGAGCAGCCTTACCAGGCCACAGTAGTTGACAATGCAGCCACTCCTGATGTAATCTGATAGACTAAGATCAGAAGGAAGGAGAAGAGGACCTCCCTTATCAGTGAACTTGGGGAGGAATATGGGTGAAGAAGGGGGAAGGAGGGTTGGATCAGGAAGGGAAGAGGGAGGGGCTTATGGGGAAATACAAAGTGAATAAAGTGTAATTAATAATAAAATAAATAAATTACTTATTTTTTGAGTTGGTGGTCTATTAAGACAGGTGTTTCTCTGGAGCCTAAAATTTTTATGAAGGTTTTGATTTATTAAGTTCCAGGCTGTTTTTGAACTCATGATCCTTTTAGTTAGATTTCAGAGTTTTGTGATAGATAAGTTTGTTCCCTTATGCCTGGAAAGTATATGGTTTTACTATATATATATTTTGGTATGCTAAAATAGTACTTAAATAGGTGGCATTATCATATAGATTTCAGATAAAGAACTGCAATCATAAAGTGATAAGATATATTACTGAAAAACATGTATAGAAAAAAAGGAAAAACCTTGAAGAAAAAAACACCTTTCCGAAATGAATATTTGATTGTCTTCCTCTTTTAAGCATCAGATTTGTTAATGTAATAAAGATAATTTTCACTCAGAGTTAATAAAAGGAATGCCTATTAGATATATGTAGATAAGAAGATCATGTCTATCAATATATATATATGTTTATATATACATATGCATTAAAATGCACATGTTTATAGGCACTTGCATGTACTGATTAATTTGATTGTGATAAATTTCACTTTCCAATATAAAACAATTGCACTGTAGCAAATTAAATTTGTTAAATGAGTTAGAATATTGTATTTATGAAATGAAAATATAGAGCTGCAATTGATGTGCTGACAGCATGAGGGCAACCTAAGATCACAGATCCTGTAATTAAGTCACCTTTACTGGGTTTTGAGTATATATCTTCGGCACATTTTATTGGAATTCGAGAATGTCATCCTCCTATAATTGAGAGATAAATTATTATTGTAAACAAATTTGATGTGACAGTTTGTGCTTCTATTCATATCACTTTGCTGTTCTATTTATTTTCATAAATTTTCCTACATGATAGCAATAAAATATAAGATAGACTATTCGTGGAGATGACCTGGAACCCCTGCACAGGTGTAGCCCATGGCAGTTCAGTGTCCAAGTGGGTTACATAGTAATGGGAAGAGGGACTGCCTCTGACATAATCTGATTGGCCTGCTTGTTGATCACTTCCCCCTGAGGGGGGAGCAGCCTTACCAGGCCACAGTAGAGGACAATGCAGCCACTTTTGAGGAGAACTGATAGACTAAGATCAGAAAGAAGAGGAGAACCTCCCCTATCAGTGGACTTGGGGAGTGGCATGCATGCAGAAAGGGGAGGGAGGGTGGGATCGGCAGGGGAGTAGGGAGGGGCTTATGGGGGGATACAAAATGAATAAAGTGTAATTAATAAAAAAAGACAAAAGAAAAAAAAAAGAAAAAAAAAGATACACTTTGGAATTTTTTGTTTAATATTATGCTCAGATGCCTGTTAAATTAGGTAAATTAGCTTTTCATTTTTAACATATTTATCAAAATTGCATACATGACTCTTATATCTATATCATTTTCACCTCTCCTCCTCCCTCATCACCTTTTTCTATGGTCATCCCACCTCCACTTAAATTATTGACCTCTTCAATTATTATTGTTACAAACATAAATATTTGCACATACATACACACATATATATATATATATTTATATATAATGAATATATAAACTTCTGAATTCTTTTATTCTTGCTATGTGATAAGGAAATATGTTTATGAGTTCCAGGGCAAAGAATTGAGACTATAAAACGTATGAAACAACTCATCCTTATAAAGCACAGAAACCCTTTCTCAGTAGCCATTAATTGCCGGTCGTCCCTCATGCATGGGTATTCATTTTTAAATCATTTTTGAAGCTACACTAACATTTGTGTTTGCTTTAAGTATAAAGTCATTTTTTAAACTCTGAATAAATATTCCTACAGCTGACAACAGAACGAAGAGAAAATGTAAATAACAGAATACAAACGTGGTAATCAGTCATAACAAAAGTATCAAATAAATAATTAAAATATTTCCTTAGTGCTGCATGAAGTGCTCCGTGTTTATATTTGGGAGAGAGAGTTCATTCTGAGGAGCTAATATTGGTTATATCCCAAATTATTGCATATATTTTCTCACTCTTCTACTCTCTCATTGTCACTAAAATTAAAAAAAAAAAACTATTATAACTGATTCATGTTTTCAACACAAGATTACATCTAGATTTTGTCTGTGATAAAAGGGTCAAACATACCAAATATGTACAAACAAATTTTATTCTGATGTTTATATATTTAGCCAGTATAAGCTTTTATCGAGTACTTTAATAGCAATATTAACATATATATTAGCAGTGCAATTATATACACAATTTGCATATTAATTTTAAGTTCAGGAACTTTTGTATATTATTTGATACTTTCATTGTGCAAATCTTGCAATCATTATTTCAAACTAGGTGTGTAAGGTAGGTATTATATTTCTTTCACAACAAAGAAAATTGAATATGTTATGTTCCCTTATGGAATAATAGACAGTGACACTTATGTTCTAGTCAAAGAAAGAAGTTTTATTCTTAAGCGTGGAAAAATCCAAAATTATTACTGATGTTATAAAATATTCAGTTTTAGTATATTCAGAAGCCAAAAAATGCTACATCATAAAAGAAAGACAGTTGCTCAAAAATGTTCATAGTAGCTTTACTCATAATAGCCAGAAGCTGGAAACAGCCTAGATGTCCTGGTACATTTAAACAATGGAATACTACTGAGCATTTAAAAACAAGGAAATTATGAAATTTGACGTTATGTCAATGGAACTATAAAAGTTAATCCTAGTGAGGTAACCCAGACCCAGAAAGACACACATGGTATAAACACACTTATTAACAGATTTTAGTAATATAGTATAGCATAGACATACTACAATGCACAAACTCCAAAAAGATAACTCTGATAGGCATCTTAGGCTTCATGTTGGCCCGCTAGTTAAGGGACAAGGGGATATCTATGACATGGACTATGTTGCCTGGTTTTTTATCACTTCCCCCTGATGAGGCTTCCCCAACAGACCACAGGGAAGGAAGATGAACTCAGTCCCCATGTGAATAGGTGGCCTCATGAAACTGAAAAAGGTTCTGTAAAGCAAAGTACACTGTCATCAGAACAAAATGACAGCCTGCAGACTGGGAAAGGATCTTCATCACCCCTATATCTGACAGAGGGCTAATACCCAGAATATATAAAGAACTGAAGAAGTTAAACACCAACAAACCAAGTAACCCAATTAAAAATGGGGTACAAAGCTAAAGAGAGAATTCTCAATGGAGGAATATCAAATTACAGAGAGACACTTAAATAAATGCTCAACATCCTTAGTTATTCAGGAAAAGCAATTGAAAATGATCCTGAGATTTCACCACACACCCATCAGAATGGCTAAGACCAAAAACTCAAGTGATATTGCATGCTGGAGAGGTTGTAGAGAAAGGGGAGCACTCCTCCATTGCTGATGGGAATGTAGCCTTATACAACAATTTTGGAAGTCAATTTGGAGCTTTCCCAGAAAGCTCAAGATCCAGTATATCACTCCTAGGCATATACCCAAAATAATGACCCACCATTCAATAACCAATGTTCAACCAATGTTCCTAAAAACTTTATTTGTAATAACCAAAATCTGGAAAGAACCTAGATGTCCATCAATTGAGGATTGGATACATGGAATACTACTCAGATAAAAAAAAAAAAAAAAAAACACAAGGAAACTATGAAATTTGCAGGGAAATGGTGGGAACTAGGAAAGATCATCTTGAGTGAGGTAACCCAGAAGCAGAAAGAAACTCATGGTATATACTCATAAGTGGATATTAGCCATATAATATAATATAGGCTAAACATAATAAAATCTATAGTTCTAAAGAGGCAAGGAGGACCCTAGGGAAGATACTTAATCCTCATTCAAAGGGGCAAACAGGATAGACATTGGAAGTGGGAAAAAACAGGGAACAAGAGCGGAGCCTTCCACAGAGATCCTCTGAATGTTTCTACTCACCAGAGTATCAAAGGAGATACTGAGACTTGCAGCTAAACTCTGGGCAGAGTGCAGGAATCCTTATGGAAGAAGAGGCAGATAGAACTGGGGAGACAGGAGCTCCACAACGAGAACAACAGAACCAAAATACCTGGGCCAGGTGGTTCTGCAGAGACAGATACTCAAACCAAGGTTCATGCTTGACAAGGACCTAGACCCTCTGCTTAGAGGAAGCCCATTGGCTGCTCAGTTTCCAAGTGGGTTCTCTAGTAAGGGGAACCCCGCTGTCTCTGAAAGGGGCAGGGAGGAGATGAGGGAGGGAGGGTGGGATTGGGGAGGGAATGAGGGATACGGAATTAATAAAATGTGACTAATGATAATAATAATAATAATAATACACTAAAAAAAAGAATTCAGTGGCTGGCTCTTTATGACCTACCCTTGTGCAGGTGGGTGAAGCCTTTTCTGGCCACAGAGGAAGATGATGCAGCCAGCCTTGATGAGCCTTGATAAGCTAGGGTCAGATAGAAGGGGAGCAGGTCCTCCCCTATCAGGAGGCTAGGGAAATGCATAGGGGAAGAAGAGGAAGGATGGTGGAACAAGGAGGAGGGGAGGGCAGGGCTTCATCTGGATATAAAGTGAATATATGGAAATAAATAAGCAAATTAATTAATTAAAAATAGATGAGCTGGTGTGTCTTGGTGGTGGAGGGGGGAGTTCCCTTATTCTGAGGAATATGAGAGAGGGGTTCTGGAGGGAGGGTGGGACTGGGAGAAGATGAGGGAGGGGCCTATGACCAAGATGTAAATTGAATTAGGTAATAAAAAAAAGAACAAAAATAGAGGCATATGTAAAATTATTTAGAAAGTCAGCTGAAATTGGGGAATCACTGTTGCAACTTCACCATGGAAAATCTAGAGATCAGATAGTTCCAAAAGCTGTTTCTCAATGGCATTATTAACATCTTGACTGAAATATTAATTATCTACTTCTTGGCTATGGAGAGGGGTCTCTTGTTGGAAAAAAAACAAGAACCCCCCCAAAACAAAACAAAAACAAAAACAAAAACAAAACAGAGCTTAAATGCAGAAGACCAATGATATTTCTGGAGTTGCTAATCTTGATGCTCCTTTCCTGAGATGATTGTCGTGTTTCTATCTTCCATGCAGTCCTTAATATATAAGAGCTGGATAATTAAGATATCCTAGTGAAATATACTCTTCCACAAATTTATACACAATCTCTAATATATAAGTTGTAAGCGTTCATAAATTTTGTTAGTTTCATAATCAGTTGATGCCTAGTAGCTTTCATAAAACAAAGAGTTCTCTCTTCCCTCCCTTTATTTACTAGCAGGTAAATTTCATGGGAATAACTATGTTTGTTTTTACAAAAACAAGAATAAACTTTGTATATAAAAATAATAGCCTCAAATTTGTAAGGAACTATGCACATACAACGTCATGACCCAGCATTGTAAATGAAGCTATAAAATCCACGTAGAATACCTATCTTTATATCAAAGACTATTTTAGAGATTTGAGAAATAAATGTAATTTAGATTTCCCCCTTTTATCCCTTTTGCCGTATTATGTGGTTTCTTATTTGAGAAAGTATAACATCCAAGTAATAGAAATTCTAAATTATTGTGATATTCTTTCTGGAGACCTACATAAGTTACACTCTCCCTGAAGCTTTATTTTCAAACTTTCAGCTCATAATAGCAATCCCCTTCAACACCACATGGAAACTGACTGATGGGGAGCATTGTTTCACAATCTTTTTGAGGTAGTTGTCATGAGACTTTCAGTCTAAAAGAGGTCTTTGTAAGTAAAGGGTTGAATAGTATGAAAAGCAGTCTATACAGGCTCTAAGTATTCCTGGGGGTTGTTCCTGCTCTTTAAACCTGTCCTTGACAAATGAAAATTATTTCAAAAGAAAATGATTACCAACATTGTACATTTCTCTCTGAAAGAACAGTAGACTACACATTGAGATAAAGGTCAACCATGGCTACTGGTGAAATCTCCAGGAGCCAGGAACTCAAGAAAATTGTTGCCACAGAAGGGAAAAAAATATGTCTCACAAAATCTTTCACAGCCCTTGTACAGAAGAGAGCTCAAACTATTAAGCAAAGAGAAACACTAATAATACTCTACCAATTGTCCCTAGAGTGAATCAACAAAAAGTTAGGCTAGCGCTATCTTTGAACATGAAGATCTTTTGTGACTATCTTGAAAAGGTTTACAGTGTCGAAGTGAATTTTATGAGTAACTCAGACGTAATGCTCAGGGAGATAATTTCTGACAGCTTTGTGCTTGACAAGTCTTTGTGAGAGGAGCCTTGTCTTTAAAACTGTACAAATACATCCTCAACTGTTTCTGAACCCTCCAAAGAGGTAATGTTTACAATGTTTGTTCAATATTTTCTTCTACTCGTATTGTCTACAATTTATTCTGTAGGTAATTACCTCCACATTCCTATTATAGATTTCACATATCAGATCTTTGACTATGTGTGTTTGTATGCTTTTTCTCTCTGTTTGTATGAATGTCTGTGTGTTTATGAGGCTGTGTGTACAAATTAATGATATTATGATAACTGTTTTAAAAATACACCAGTCTGATAAAATTCAGACAATAAAATTTGATGAATTAAAGTATTTCATAAGAATTATGTAAAGGCATAACAGATTTAATACATTTCTATATAGTAAGGAATTGATAAAAGAATTAAAAATTGTGGTTTGTTTAATAAACAGTTTATTGTCTGTGAAGGTAGTTCAGATAGTGCAGTGCCTCCTGCGTTTAAAATTCCATGTCCTGTGCAAAAATCTGCATGCACCAACACATATTTGTAACAGCTGCTTGTGGAAGGAAAATTTGGTAGATCTCTGAAAAACACTTGCTAATTTGTCTAGTCATACCCATGTGCTCTGGCTTCAGTGAAAAAGCCCTGTCTCAAACAGTAAAGTGGGAATTTCTGAGGAACCAACTGTTTTTGATCTCTGGCCTTGCATGTGCTTGCACACTGCAAACTTGCATTCACATGTGAATATTCATATACACCCAGACAAAGCCTCACAGAAATACACACACACACACACACACACACACACACACACACACACACACA
>NW_026591086.1:48160335-48160640 GCF_907164565.1 Psammomys obesus
GGGGAGAGAGGAGAGAAAGGAGAGAACAGAAAGAGAGGGGAGAGAGGGGAGAGGGAAGGAGAGAGGGGAGAGAGAGGAGAGAGAGAGGATGAGAGAGAGAAGAGAGAGGAGGAAAGAGAGGAGAGAGAGAGGGAGAGAGAGGAGGAGAGAGAGGATGAGGGAGAGAGAAGAGAGAGGAGAAGAGAGAGAGGAGAAGAGAGAGAGGAGGGGAGAGAGAGGAGAGAGGGGGAGAGGGAGAAAAGAGAGAAGAGAGAGAGAGAGGAGGAGAGAGAGAGAGGAGAAGAGAGAGAGGAGGAGAGAGAGAG
>NW_026591086.1:48160740-48176083 GCF_907164565.1 Psammomys obesus
GAGGAGAGGAGAGGAGAGGAGAGGAGAGGAGAGAGAGGAGAGGAGAGAGAGGAGAGAGAGGAGAGGGAGGAGAGGAGAAGAGGAGGAGAGGGGAAGAGAGGAGAGGAGAGAGAGGGGAGAGGAGAGAGGAGAGGAGGAAAGGAGAGAGGAGAGAGAGGAGAGGAGAGAGAGAAGAGGAGGAGAGGAGAAGAGAGGAGGAGAGGAGAGGAGAGGAGGAGGAGAGGAGAAGAGAGGAGGAGAGGAGTGGAAGAGGAGAAAGAGGAGAGGAGAAAGGAAGAGGGGAGAGGGAGAGGAGGAGAGGGAGAGAAGGGAGAGGAGGGAGAGGAGGAAGAGGGAATAGGGAAGAGAAAAGAGGGGAGAGGGGAGAGAAAAGAGGGGAGAAGAGTGGGGGAAGAGTAAGGGGGAGCAACAAAACCAAAAAATCTGGGCCAAGGGTGTCTTTTCTGAGACAGATACTCTGACCAAGTACCATCCATGGAGACAACCTAAAATCCCTGCACATATGTAGCCCATGACAGTTCAGTCTCCAAGTGTGTACCCTAGTAAGGGGAACAGGGACTGTCTCTGACAGGAACTCAATGGCTGACTCTTTGATCATCTCCCCCCAAGGGAGGAGCAGCCTTACCAGGCCACAGAGGAAGACAATACAGCCAGTTCTGATGAGACATGACAGGCTAGGGTCAAAGGAGGAGGACCTCTCTTATCAGTGGACTAGGAAAGGAACATAAGGGGAAAGGAGGGAGGGTTGATGGGATTGGGAAGGGTGAAGAAGGGGGCCACAGCTGAGATACAAAGTGAATTAACTGTAATAAATAAAAAAATAAATTAAGAAAGGACAAAACTACTAATGTTAAAGTAAAGTTAATATAATTTTAAGAAGTGTGCTGCCACACCCAGGCTTCTCAAGAAATTTAGGTAAAACTCAAGCAAAAATGCAATTTAAAATATCACATTTTATTTTGAGTAGTTAAGTTTATTTTGAATAGTTGCATTTATTCAGATGTCTTGCTAAAGCTCTTTTCATTATAGTATGTGGGCATGTACTCTCCCATTTGAAATGGACGTGTAAGTAAGCTAACCTGTGTAAAGTTCCAGATGACAACACTCATTGTTTTCCTATATTTCCTTGCACCCAATTTTAAAGGCAAATTCTCTCCCTGCATCTGGAGTTTTCTGACTCGGAAAGAGAGACTGACCAGAGCTTTCAGGGATTCTCCTGTTGTACCCCCCCCCAAATCTGGGGTTACTTGTTCTTCTGACTACACCTGGCTTTTATGCAGGTGCTGAGCATGAAACTGATGTCCTAATTCCTATCTGGCAAGATCTTTTCCTGCTGATCTACCTCCTCAGACCCCTGATGCAAAAACCCTGATTTTGCTTTATACACACACACTTTTATTATTCTTGAAAAAGAGTGTTTGTAAAAGCCCTTCTCACAAGCAGTGAATTTATATTTGAAGAACTCAGAAACAGTGGTTTGACAAAGAAAGCTTAAACAGTCCTGACTCTAACTGCAACCTTCTCAAATCCATTCCAATTGATGAACACCACCTGTGGCACTCTAATTCATAGCAGCAGGCAATGATTTCCCTTAGCTACCGATTACCAGTAATTATTCCCAAGACAGACTATTAGATATGGCTTGTGAACAGCCCAGTTGTAAATCTGAAAAAAATTAATTCTAATATTTCCTCTGAGATTCATTTGTAGTTTGCACATTCATAAATCAATAGAATTCATTTTAAAAACATGGCATAACTTACTTTTGAAAAGTCATGAAATTATGTAAACTTTTAGGAAAATTTCAGGCTTCTATGACTATATTAAAGCAAATAAAAATTTGTAACTCCAGATGACCAAGTAATAGAGGGCATTTGATATTCAGCGGTGGTTGTACTGCCTATGCTACAATTATTCCTAAACCCTTACAGTAAACATGTGTGTTAAAGATTAAAAATTCTTACTATTTGCAGTTATTTATAAGCATCATTGAAAAAAAATGAGATGAATTTATCAGCAAGTTGCAAGTTCTAAAACTTATCTGAAAGACAAAGAAATCCTGGAGCTGTGGGAAGAGCTCTGACTCTAACAGAGTTAGTGATTCTATTTCCATCTGAAATCTCTCTTCTGTTGAGTCTCCTCAATTCATTGCCCATGCTCCCTCCTTTTTTATTGATCTGGAAATGTGTATATACGTGAGTGTACAAGCAGCTGTCATAGGGCCTTTCTAGAGGGTAAACAATTGTTGGTTGGCTGGGGATAGAGCTCAACCCCTTCCTTTGTGGTGATTTAGGTACAGGAACACACTGCGAGTAAGGGAAAGTGATCCATTTTTTCTGAGCCCCTGGAGCCTGGTCGGTTCATCAGTGTGTAGATGGATGAAGATAATGATTCCTTTCTTTGAATGTTTCAGTATTAAACAATTCAACAGTACGAGTGGGATCCAGCCAAGTCATTCTTCATGCCTCAAAAGTCTCACTGACCCAATGCCTGCATCTCTTTCCCTGTTACAAGAAGGGTTCCAAGATATACTTTGGTTTTTCATATTGTATTGAGATGTAGCTTGGTAAAGTGCCTTTAATTCATACTTTGAGAATACAGTTAGATGCAATTAATGCAAATATTACTGGTTATGGATTATATCACTATCATATTAAAGCTATATTGATATCCTTTTATTAACTATGTTTCTATGTATCATGTGCTTAATGATGCTTTGTGTTATATTATACAAAAATAATAGATTTCTGCAAGTTATTAATCCTGATATTTAAGAAGTAACTTAAGGAAAACTTTGATTTTTTTATTTGATTTCAATAAAATTTATATTGAAAGTCTTTTATTGTGTTTTGCATTATTTATCTACAAATTTTAATATACATCTTTTAAATATTTTAATTAAATCTTATATTCACTTACAGTGTAGAGTACATTTTGAAATGTACATACACTGAAGACTGAATCAATTATTTCAAACATATTTCTTCATATATAAATAAATTTACATTTTATGTGTAAATAATTTTATATATAGTGTATATTCTTATAGACATGTACATTGTGTTTATTTCCCATATAATGCAGTAGATTTCATGACTTTAATACTTTTTTTTCCAAATAAAATCATGTTTGTTGTTATACTGCTTCCCAAGCCACTGGTACTTACCATTCAACATTTTCCTTGGGTTCAAGGTTTATTTTTTCTTATGACCACAGTATTCCACATGGTGTAATTTCTTTGAAATTCACCTACTATCCAAATGAAATATTTTTCATATTTTTATGACTAAATAGTGTTTTCTTTGTGTATATGTTTTCCCCCTAGGTGTTTTAAAAACTTATTATCTTATACATATTTACGTTAATATCACAAATATTACTTTAAAAATACAGCGGTATTTTGATGCATTTTTATCATCATGGCTTTGCAATTTGTGGATTTGTAACTATATATCTAATATCAGGCTAATTATAGCATATTATAATGCTATTCTAAATCTCCTTGGCATTATTTTTCCATAGAGTTTATGTTCATTTAACTCTCCATTTAGACTTTAAAGAGGTTTCATTTCCTTTAGATAGTTTCGCTAGTGTTTATTACCAGTTCATTGATGTTCACTGTTTGGACAATGCTGAATTAAATCTTTCTGAGTTTGTCTTTCACAATGAGGTGTTATTTTTTCATTGTTTATGCAACTATTGGCCTTTGGGTGTCTTCTGTTGAGAAAGGGATACTTTAAATCTAAATTGGATTGTTATATTTCTCAAATTGGAATTGTTTTGTTAAGATTATGAATATTAATCTTACAAAAGATACAGTGAAAATGTGTTCTGTAATTTCTAAGGATTTATTTTTTATCTTTATTGTCTGCTTTCTTAGCTGTAGTGATATTTTCTAGTTTAAGACAATCCAATTTCTCCATATTTGCTTTGCTGCCTTTACCACATTACTTCTTGTTGAGACTGTGAATGAATTTATATGAAAGGAAGTTGTAGATACATAACTACAACTTCAAATATTTCTTCAAATAAAGTTTTCCATAGTGTATTAAGTTTATTCATTTGCTCTTAGATAAAAGTATGTGTAATTTTCTGACTGTTCTATAATTGTGTAGCTTTGTTTTCTTGCTTTTAATTTTCTCTATATATCCCATACTTTTTGCCTGGTTCTCATTACGTGGCTTGAAATATCTTCTTAGTGTTACATAACTCTTTTAAGAAGAAGGCACTTTAACTCTTACTACCATCTATGATCTAACTCTATCATACATTTCATATTGTATGTAACTCAAAATTGTTTTAAAACACTATTTTAGTTGTATTGCACAAGCAAAATATATAATTTCTTAGAATTATACACACTATTTTGAATATATTTGTACATATACTTATATACATGTTTGGCATATATTTATGTTTTATATTACAAAATAAAAACACACCATTTTACTTGATAAAACCATTTTGAATTTTTTTATAAGACATTATTGGTAACAGTCAATTTTTGCTAATTTTAGTTAGTAAAATCAGAAGGAAGGAGAGGAGAACCACCCCTATCAGTGGACTTTGGGAGGGGCATGTGTGAAGAAAGGGGAGGGGAGGAGGGAGGGGCTTATGGGGATACAAAGTGAATAAAGTGTAATTAACAAAATTAAATTAAATTTAAAAAAACTAAACAAAAATGTTTCATTTCTTATTTATCTCTGAAAAACCCTTCTGCAGGTTCAACATGGTTTCTGGCCATTTTTTTCCAAGAAATTTAAATATGACATCTCATTCCTTTGTTATTTATTAAGCTCTCTCCAGAGAAATCCACTTTTAATGTGACTTGCTACTTGTACTGCTTTAAGTATATTTTGTTTTTAGATTTACAAAAGCTTGATTATGTTAGTATAGGATTGTTTAGATTGATACTTACTATAAAACTTTGATATACTCACACACACAAATATGCATGCATACACATCAAAATATAGTTATATAAATAAAACATATATGTTATATAAATATATGTTGTTCTTATGCTTGGTCACTTTCAATATTATTGTTCTCTTTGGTGTTTTAAATTCATTGATTAAATTTTAAACTCATAAAGTTTTATTCTATGTTATAAATTTAAGATAACTTTCTCTTTTGCTACTTGCAATAATCCTCATATTATTGGATTGTTTGTACTTATTACTTTAGCTCTTTCTAAAATTTTATATGTTTTCTTTTATTGGGAACTTTTTGTATTCATATCTTTGCCTTTCCCTCCTTTCATTGCATTTTGTTGCTTTCTTTGCATTTGATTGGACAGTTATCTGCTTCAGATCCTATGAACTACTTTAATTATGAAAAGCACATATCTATCTGGTAGTTTGGTTTATATCTGCTCAGGAAGAAAGCAGCCTCCTATTCTTCATAACAGCAGGCATATAGATACTCTATAGCACTCTTCATAGAGCCAGGTATTGACACATATTTCAGGAAAGCAAAGTCATAACTAAAGTAAATATATGCTATTGTTACAGGGGTCTCCACGTTACTAAGGGTCATGTCTGTTGTGTGTGAAACAGAGAGCAGGCTTATTAATGAGGACCTACATATTTGTAGTTAGTTAGCAGGGCTCTGACTATACACCCCACCTTCTTATATTAGCTAAGCTGTGGCATAACACAGAAAAACACACTGTGAGAACCGGGTTCTAAAGCTAATAAATGCAATAGATTTTATATTTATGGACATGGCATATGTGATATGGTCAAGTCAATGGAGTACAGGTGCTCTGTACCATCACACAGCAATTACTGATTACAGTTTTAAATATGAAAATTTAAATTTATAAATTTAAATTACATTGGTGAAGGTGGACATTCCTTTCTCAGTGTAGATCAAAAGTTGTCAGTTCATGGAACGCATACATGAATAGGAGAATACAGTAACTTATCCTTCTCTGAGGTTCCTAATGGGGTTACACTCTGGTCACCACCTGCTGCTAAGTGTGCCAGAGGTTTTTGTAGAGAATTCCACAAAGCAACGTGCTTTACCTTTGCATGTGACAGATTTCAACAGCAAAGATGCCTTTTATTGCTGCTAGCCATTGGTGCCTCAAGTTCGGTATGTCTCTCACTATCCTTAAGATGAGGCTGGGCTCTTGTCTGTTTTAATGCTCCATTGTCATACTAAAAATACTTTAATGGATGGATAGGTTCTCTGTGGCTATCTTAACTTGTGAAAGACTATTTTATTACTTGTTGCTATCAGTATCTTAAGTATTTTAAGATATACTAATAAAATTATAGACAGTTAATTTTATATTTGGTAATATATCTTTGAGATAATTTGAGGTACAATTGTAATAGGTTTTATCTTGATAATTATATTTAAAATTGAGCATCTGTTTTGTATCAATGTTAAATTTATTCATTATTAATTATTAGGCATATTCTCCCTTTCAAATATATACTTAAATATGTATAAGTGAAATATTTCATCTAATATTTTTTCTAATTCACTTTTTGAACCACAAAAATAACCGAATTTATTTGTATTTGTATTATTTTGTAATAAAACCTTATCTGTTCTTATAAATATTCATAGTGAACTGTTCTGATTACAAGTGTTTTAAGTTTTTGTTATCTAAATGCAGGTACTATTTCTAATGAAGTTTTCCTGCAATGCTAATTGATTGGCCACAAGCCAGAGTGCTTCATCTTCAAAAGGTCTATCTTCAAAGCCTTACACAAAGGAAAAGCCAGCTGATATGAGGGGCAATCACGTTTACCATTGCATACAAAATTTGAGGCCACAGCAATTGACTGAATTAGGATTTCCTGAATAATGACTGAGAAACAGAGGAAAAGGACATTTATAATCCAAGATAAATTATTTTTAAAAATCCAAAATACTAAGGAATTGATAAGTTCTTTGGGAGAAAACTGTATCTTTTTTAGATATACTACTGATGTCCTAACTATTAATTTTTCATACAAAGGGGTAGTTTTGTTTCTATTAGAATGATCTAACTCATAAAAATTAGTCAAATTTCCTTTCCTAACTGAAATGAATAATGAATATTTAGTATTTTATACCTCCCTGAACTCCCCATAATTCAGGACCTCTTATTGAATATTTTAATTTTAATTTCAAAATTGAAGTTGTTTGAGAAAATTCAGGAGGAGCATGACTTGCCTTTTAATATTTGATAATCGAGTTTGTTTATTATATAACAAATGATTTGTTTGAAATATACTATTTTCAAGTTATAGTCACTTAAAAAGATATAATTCGATACTTTTGAGAAAGTTAAGACATAGTAAATTCTATTATCTGATGCTGAACTATACAGGCTACCCTGTTAAACATTAACATGATTTTAGAAGATCTCTAAACAAAGGTTGGATTCTCATAAATCTATTTTTTTAAAATATTGTTTGAATCTTCAATGAGATCATATTTTATAAAAGTAAAAGATAAAAGATATTCTCCACTCCTTTACTTACGCAGGTGATGTCATCTTCAGTTTTCATCCGGAAGCAACTACTGGTAAAAATGAAACCATGTGGCAAAGACATTTCCAGATCCTTGTTTCCTTTCATCTGTTGACAAGTACTTTCTAATTAGCTTCCAAAGCATCACATGTAAAATACATTCTCATGAAACTGAAATTTTTCTTTCACCTTACTTAAAATAGAAGATTATTTCTGGTTTATAATAGTTTAAGATTACATACTTAGCATTATTTATATTTAAATTCTTTCTTGTCCTCTGAGTTGTAAATACCCTACCAGTGTTTTGCCAGATTTATAACTGAATAATATATTACATACTAACACACAAAAACACACACACACAGAGACAAACACACACACACACACAAATACACACTTCAAATATTAATGTAAGGTACCACACTGCCAGTTTATGTTAAAGAAAAGGAGCCTAATTTGGTGAACATAATTTATTTTTTCTTTATTATTATTATTATTTCTTTTACTATTATTTACAGTTTATTCACTTTGTATCCCAGGTGTAGCCCCCTCCCTCATCTCTTCAGGGTCTCACCTTCCCTCTCTCTTCCTCCCTACAACTTTCCCCTAGTCTACTGATAGGGAAACTCCTTCTTCCCTAAGGTCTGACCCTAGCCTATCAGGTCCCATCAGGACTGCCTAGATCCTCTTCCTCTGTGGGTTGGCTGCATAGCTCCAACAGGGAGAAGTAATCAAGGAGTAGGCAACCAAGTTTATGTCAGACATCTTCTCTCTTGTTACTAGGGAACCCACATGGAGACTGAGCTCTCTATGGGCTACATCTGAGCAGGAGTTCTAGGTCCTCTCCATGCATGGTCCTTGGTTGATTCATCAGTTTTTGCAGCTTTATCCACCCACCACACTCCCAGCCCAGATTTATTGGCTCTGTTGGTCTCCTTGTAGAGCTGCTGTACCCTCCAGTTCTTTCTGTCTCTCCCTACTTCCATATGATTCCCTGCCATCTGCCCAAAGGTTGGCTATGAATCTCATCATTTGACTCAATACCCTGCTGGGTACAGTAATTCAGAAGCCCTCTGTGGTAGACTCCTGTACTGTTACCTGTCTTCTCCTACTTCTGACCCCCACAAAGAGATCAACAAAGCCAAAATATGCTGTCCCTCAGGAGGAACTGCAGATAGTGATGCATCAACCAAAGAGGATGCAAAGAGAGGACTAGACCCCCTGCTCAGATGTATTCCATAGAAAACTCAGTCTCCATGTAGGTTCCCTAGTAAGAAGAGAAGGGAGAGTCTCTGACGTTAACTCACTTGCCTACACCTTGATCATTTCTCCCTGGTGGGGATACCTAGCCTGCCCACAAAGGAAGAGGATCCAAGCAGTTCTTACGTGTCCATATAGGATAGGGTCAGACAGTAGGGGAGGAGGAGTTCTCTTATCAGTGGACTATGGGAGAGGGAGATGGGAGGAAGAGGGAAAGAGGGTGGAACCAGGGGATGAGGAAGAGGGGTACAACTAAGATACAAAGTAAAAAAAAATGTAAAAAAAAAGTAATTAAAAAAAAACAAATAAACAAAAATATTTTTAATTTGAAAAAATGTAAATCAGTAGATTAAAAATTAAATAAAACTCAATAAAGAGTCATCAGCTTAATGATGAATAATTAAATAAAAAATGGCATGCAGAGCTAAACAGAGAATTCTCACCAAAGGAATCTGGAATGTCTGAGAAGCACTTAAAGAAAAGCTTAGTTAATTTGGCTAAGGATTTGTTACTTGATTTTTCTCACAGAATCAAACCATTGTTTCATTGATTCTTCAAATAATTTGAATTCAGTGTTACTCATTTTTACTTTAAAGAAAATTCCACAAAGACATTCTATACTTATACTTCTCAGATTTTAATGCCTTCTCTCTGTAATAAGAACAAATGGGTATTCTGTGAGATATTAAATATACAGCAGTATACTTTGTCTAGATTTTTTCTGTTTCTATTTGTTACATTTTTTTAAAACTTAAAACAGATTCACAGTTCCCTCTCCTTTCACTTTGCCCAGAAACTCCCTCTTTCCAAGTAACCCTCTTCCCCAGATTCACTCCTTCTTCATCTCCCTGAGAAAAGAGCAAGCTTCAAAGAGATAAGAAACAAGTACAACAGACCAAAATACAATAAGGAAAGGCAAGAGCCCTCATACTGAAGCTGGACAAGTAAATCTAAGAGGACATAAAAAGAAAGAAAGAAAGAAAGAAAGAAAGAAAGAAAGAAAGAAAGAAAGAAAGAAAGAAAGAAAGAAAGAAAAGAAAGAAAGAAAGAAGCCAAGAGCAGGAAAAATACTCTGAGCCACACCTGCTCTCACAGTAAGAAAACCTTAAAAACACCAAGCAAACAGCCACAGCATATACAGAGGACCTGGTACAGACCTTTATAGGCTTCATGCTTGCTGCTTCATTCTCTAGGAGCACATATATGCTCTATCCTTAGTAGCTGATTCAGTGGGCTGTGTTCTACAGGTGTTCTCCATGCCCTCTGACTCCTACAATTTTTCTGGCCCTTCTTGTGTTAGATACCCAAAGCTCTGAGGCCAGGGATCTAATCTTGACCTCTAGATCTTCACTAACCCTACATCCCTATGTCCAACAGAAGGCTGATATGCAAAATATATGAAAAAATCAAAAAATATGATACCAAGAAAACAAATCACCCAATTTAATAATGGGATACAGAATTAAACAGGGAATTCTCAATAAAAAAAAATCTGTAATGCCTGAGAAGCACTTAAAGAAACTTTCAATGTCCTTACTCATCAGAAAAAATGAAAATAAAAATGACTCTGAGATTCCATCTTATATCTCTCAGAATGGTTAAGATTAGAAATTCAGGCAACAACTCAGGCTGGCAAGAATGTGGAACAATAGGAACACTCTTCCATTGCTGTTGGGAGTACTAATTTGTAAAACCACTTTGGAAATCAGTTTGGTGGTTTATCAGGGAAAAAAAATACAATAGTTTTCAAGTCCCAGCTATAAAACTCTTAAGCTTATACTCCAAAGATGCTCTAGTGTGCCACAAGGACACTTGCTCAACAACATTCATAGCAGCATTATTTGAGGTACCTAGAAACTGGAAAAAAAAAAAAAAACCTAGATGTCAAAAGTAAAGAACGGATAAAAAAAACGTACATTTACCCAATGGTATATTACTCAGCTATTAAAAACAAGGACAACATGAAATTTGCAAGAAAATGGATGGTACCAGAAAATGCCATCCTGAGTTAGGTAACCCAGACCCAGAAGGACACAGATGGCATGTACTCACTTGTAGCAGATATTAGCCATATATTACAGGATAACCATACTACAATCTACAGACCTAAAGAAGCTAAGTCACAAGGAGGGCTCAAGGGGAGAGGGGTCACACTTGAATCTCATTGAGGAGGGGAAGTAGATTAGACAGGGAGGGTAATGGATGAGGGGAGAAGACTGGGTGGAGGGGCATGGGGATGGAACAAGAGAGATGAGGTGGGAGGAAGATGGAGCAACAGAGTACTGACTGGATTGGAGGGCCATCTCTGGAACTAACTAAAAAACTAGGACAAGAAAAACACTTAGGAATCAAGGAGGAAATCTTAGCAATAAGGGATATGGACCCTGGAACAGTCACTACATGTAGCTTGGTCTTCAGGTGGAATCTCTAACAGCAGGAACAGGGGTCATCTCTGATTCTATCACCTTCCTTTGGATCCCTTTCCTTAACTGGATTGTGTAGCCTCAATAAGACAAGAGGCACCTAGTCCTACTCCAATGTGATAGGCCTAGGTGGTTTGATAAACAAAGTAATAAAATAATAATAATAAAAAATAATAAACTTTGGCTTTGTCGGAGAGCTTCTTTCTGTTAGTTGCAAAATTTAGGTGCCCAAAAGCAACAGTCATAAAAAGCACATTTATTTTAATGATTGTGCTTATGTATTGAGATTTTTAAAAAAGTCATGTATTGTTTTAAAAGTATATTCCTTAAAATGTTATTTATCAGGGAGATCCAAGATGGCAGTGACCAGCGCACACCATATCTGAGAGGCAGAGGATCTGAAACTCCAAAATTGGTGAGTGGAGCAGCAACTGAAGCCAGAAAACTGACATTGAGGCTTCCTGGAAGAGTTGGGACATCACATGAGTTGAGAACATTTAGATTCAGGTCACCCACAGACTTCTCTTGGGAAAGGGAGGGGCAAAGTTTCAAACATGTTGCATTTCCCTTTTTCTGGGCCTTTCCTGTCCGAAGAGGAGCCAGCCCAGAGTACCAGACTGTCAGCACAGAACTCACTGTCTGGGGACTGAAACAGCAGAGGCGGGGCTCCTAGCGCCTCAGCCATGGCTGCCAGCTGTACCATCCTTCTGAGGCCCAGATCAGCAGTACCATCCTTCTTGGTCCTGGGGTCTGGGAGCAGCCATATGGACTCTGCAGGGTCTCCCAGCCAGTGACTGTATGGGCTGTCCAATCCCTCAGTGGCAGACAGATGGCTGTACAACCACCAAAATCCAGCAGACCCACAAAACCAGCCAGGTACACCAAGCGCCAGGCTTGCCAGGCCACCTAGGTCTATGGACCACTGTTGTGGGGCTGCAGGACTTCCCAACAGGTACCTGGACCAGCTTCCCAGTTCCAGCTGCAGCACCACTGAGCTGAAGTAGCTCCTCCTCTCGCATTTGACACAGAAGGTCCAAACCTGAGAGTAGAGAACAAGGGGAACTCCTGTGGTTTCTGATTTGACCTGCTAGAGAGTGAATATGCCCTCAAGTGCCTGCAGAGCCCCAGATCCAGGGTTATTCTAAGCTAGCAGCCAGACATGAGAACCCTCACACCCACACATCCACTGTGGGAAACAGAGGGATTCTTGGGACATTGAAGCCCCTGATCTGTGGGTCAACCAGAGGAGTTCAGGCAAATAACTCTTGGAGCTCAGCCAGAGCCAGATACCAATAGTTTGTAGGCCGCCCACCTACCCAACCAGCACCTGCCATGCCTACAGCACCTGCAAAACCTTCAGTACCTGCAAGGCGCCCCTCCCTCACACTGAAGGCTTCTACATTCTCTAGCACCCTGTTCCTCAAGGCACACTTCCAAGCACATACATGGGCATACACTTGTTGCATTAGTCCTGCCCCCGCAGACTTTCTTCCACAGGTACAACTGAAACACCAACACACACACTGAAATCACTGGACCTCTCTCATCTTTCCGAAGAATTCTCCAGACAACAGAGAAAGGCGGTACCAGTCTGAACGGCAGAATCGAGGAATGAACAGTGAAGGTTACAAATAAGCAAATGACCAGAGGTCAGGAAAAGAACACATCCAACAAAAATGAGGACATCATGGCTTCACCAGCAACCTCCAAAATCAATGGACACTCCAATTCATCGGAAACACAGGGAAATGACTTTAAAAATATGCTTATCCAGTTATTAGATGCACATAAAGAGGAACCAAACAAATCTCTCAAATATGTTGCCACACAAATGGAAGCAAATAAAGAGAAAATAAACAAAGCTCTCAAAGAAACACAGGCAAATATAGCCAAACAAATAGAGGCACAATTAGTGCCATATAGAGAGGAAACAAATAAAAAATTAGAGACCATCATAGAGAGACAGGAATCCACATTCAAACAGGTGAAGGAAATGGCATAAAAACAGAATTAGAATCAATAAAGAAAACACAGAGAAAACCGTGGAGCTGGAGAACTTAGAGAAAAGATCAGGAACCACAAAGGTAAGCATCACCAACAGAATACAAGAGATGGAAGAGAATATCTGGTGCTGAAGATACACTTGCAGAAACTTATACTCTCTCAAAGAAAAAGTAAAATCAAAAAATCGTCCAAGAAATCAAGGAAGCCATGAAATGGTGAAATCTAAGAATAATAAGAATTGATGAAAAAGAAGAACCCAGGCTCCAAGGTCCAGAAAATATCTTCAAGAAAATCTTAGAAAAAAAAATTTTCCCAACTTAATGAAAGAGATGTCCATAAACATAGAAGGGGCCTACAAAACACCAAATAGACTAGACCAGAAAAGAAACTCCTTATATCACATCATAGTCAAAAAAACTAAATCTACAGAACAAAGAAAAGATATTTAAAAGCAGAAAGGGAAAAAGGCCAAGTAACATATAAAGGTAGACCTATCAGAATCACACCAGACTTCTCATCAGAAACTAGGAAAGCAAGAAGAGCCTGGGCAGATGACATGCAGACTTTAAGGGAGCACAGATGCCAACCTAGAATACTATAACCTGCAAAGCTTTAAATCACCATTCATGGAGAAAACAAAATATTCCATGACAAAACTAAATTTATGCAATATCTACACAGCAAACCAGTGCTACAGAAGATACTAGAAGGAAAACTCCAATCCAAGGAAACAACTACACCCAAAAAACATAGGATACAGATAATTTCCCCAACAAAAATTAAAAGAAAAAAGCAATGAAACACAGTAAGACCACCAACTCCACAATAAAAGGAAATAACGTTCATTGGTCACTATTACTATCAACATCAATGGACTTAACTCTCCAATAAAAAGACAAAGACTAACAGAATGGTTGCAGAAACAGTATCCAACATACTGCTGCATCCAAGATACAGATGTCTGCAACAAAGATAAACACTACCTCAGAGTAAAGGGCTGGAAAAAATGTTTTTTCAGGCAAATGGACCCAAAAAACAAGATGGAGTAGGTATCTTAATATCTAATAAAATACATTTTTAGCCAAAATTAGTCAAACAAAGTGAGAAGGGGCATTTCATTCTCATCAAAGGAAAATTCTACCAAGAGGAATCACAATTTTGAACATTTATGCCCCAAATACAAGAGTACCTACATTTGTAAATGAAACTTTATTAAAGCTGAAATCACATATTGATCCCAAAACCTTGTAGTGGGTAACATCAACACTCCACTCTCACCAAGGGACAGATCATTCAGACAGAAGCTAAACAGGGAAATAAAGACACTTACAGATTCTCTAAATCAAATGAACCTAATAGATGTCTACAGAACTTTTCAACCAAATTCAAAAGAGTATAATTTCTTTTAAGCACCTCATGAAACCTTCTCCAAAACATACCATATACCTGGTCACAAAGCAAGCCTTAGCACATACACGAAGAGCAAAATAATTCCTTATATCCTATCTGAGCACCAGGGTCGAAAGCTGGATCTCAATAACAACAGAAATAGCAAAAAGTCTACACCCACATGGAAACTGAACAACTTGCTACTCAATGACAACTGGGTTAGGGAAGAAATAAAGACCTCCTAGAATTCAATGAAAATGAAGGCACAACATAGCCTAAATCATGGGACAAAATGAAAGCAGCGCTGAAAGGAAACTTCACAGAGCTAAGTGCCTTCAGAAGAAATTTGAAATATCTCATACAAGCAAACTTAACCGGTCTCCTGAAAGTCCTAGAAGAAAAAAGGAGCAGACACAGCCAAGAGGAGTGGATGGCTGGAAATATTCAAGCTCAGAGCAGAAACAATAAATTACAATCAAATAAAACAATTCAAAGAATATATGAAACCAAGGGCTGGTTCTTTGAGAAAATCAACAAGATAGACAAGCCCTTATCCAATCTAACTAAAAGGCAGAGAGAAACTGACCAAATCAGCAAAATCAGAAACAAAAAGGGAGACATAACAGAAGACACTAAGGAAATCAAAACAAAAAGCGTATATGCCACAAAATTTGAAAATCTAAATGAAATGGACAATTTTCTTGATAGATTCTACTTATGAAAATTTCTTTCTTTCTTTCTTTCTTTCTTTCTTTCTTTCTTTCTTTCTTTCTTTCTTTCTTTCTTTCTTTCTTT
>NW_026591086.1:48176183-48215239 GCF_907164565.1 Psammomys obesus
GTATCCCAGCTGTATCCTGCTCCCTCATTCCCTCCCAAACCCTCCCTCCCTCTCTCATCTCCTCCCTGCCCCTTTCCAAGTCCACTGATTGGGAAGAACCTCCTCCCCTTTCATCTGACCCTGTTTTATCAGGTATCTTTAGGACTGGCTGCAAAGTCCTCTGTGGCCTAGCAGAACTGCTCCTCCCTTAGTGGGTGGGAAGGTCAAGGAGCCACTTACGAAAATTAAGTCAAGCTCAGGTAGAAAGAGTGAATAATCCTATATCCCACAAGGAAATAGAAGCAGTCATCAAAAGTTTCCCTTCCAAAAAAAAATCCCAGGGCCAGATGGTTTCAGTGCAGAACTCTACCAGACCTTCAGAGAAGAGCTAACTCCAATTTTCTTCAAACTACTCCACAAAATGGAAACAGAAGGAACATTATCAAACTTATTCTATGAAGCCACAGTCACCTTGATATTTAAACCACACAAAGAGCCAAAAAAAAAAAAAAGAAAAAAAAAGAGAACTGCAGACCTATTTCACTTATGAACATTGACACAAAAATACTCAATAAAATACTGGCAAACGGAATCCAAAAACACCTAAAAGATATCATCCAACATGACCAAGTAGGCTTCATCTCAGGCATGGAAGGGTGGTTCAATATATGGAAATCCATCAATGTAATCCACCATATAAACAAAGGATAAGGATAAAAACCCTATGATCATCTCCTTAGATGCCAAAAGAGCATTTCACAAAATCTAACACCCTTTGATGTTTAATGTCTTGGAGATATCAGGGATACAAGGCACATACTAAAACATAGTAAAGGCAGTATACAGCAAGCCTATAGCCAACATCAAACTCAATGGAGAGAAACTTAAATCAATCCCACTGAAATCAGAGACATGACAAGGCTGCCCACTCTCTCCATACCTCTTCAACATAGTACTTGAAGTCCTAGCCAGAGCAATAAGACAACTAAAGGAGATCAAGGGGATGCAAATCGGAAAGAAAGAGGTCAAAGTGTCACTATTCACAGATGATATGATAGTATACATGAGCGACCCACAAAATTCAACCAGAGAATTCCTCCAGCTGATAAACACCGTCAGCAAAGTGGCAGGATACAAAATCAACTCAAAAAAATCAGAAGCCCTCCTGTATACCAAAGACAAAAGGGTCAAGACAGAAATAAGGGTAACAACACCCTTCACAATAGCTACTAATCACATAGAGTACCTTGGGGTAACACTAACCAAGCAAGTGAAAGACCTGTTTGAGAAAAACTTCAAGTCTCTGAAGAAAGAAATTGAAGAAGATATCAAAAGATGGAAAGATCTCTTGAGTGGGTGTGAAGGGAGCCTCTCCCTTTCTGAGGAATATGGGTGGAGAGATGAGGGAAGAGGGAGGGAATATTGAACCAGGAGGAAAGGAGGATTTCTACAGTCAAGATATACAGTTAATAAATAAATTATTTAATTTTTAAAATAAAAATACAAAACAAAACCACAACAATAAAAAGATTGGGGTATATCTACACAATGGAATATTACTCAGCAATAAAAAAACAAGGAAATCATGAAATTTGCAGGTAAATGGTGAGATCTGGAAAAGATCATTCTGCGTGAGCCATCCCAGATGCAGAAAGATGCACACGGTATATACTCACTCATATAGACATATAATGTAGGATAAACTTACTAAAATCTGTACACCTAAAGAAACTAATCAAGAAGGAGGACTCTTGCTATAATGCTCAATTTCTATCCAGAAAGGCAAAGAGGATGGACATCAGAAGAAGGAGAAAAAAGGGAACAAGTCAGGGGCCTGACACAGAGGACCTCTGAAAAGCTCTGCCCTGCAGACTATCAATATAGATGCTGAGATTTATGGGCAACCTTTGGGCAGTGTGCAGGGAATCTTCAGAAAGAAGTGAGAAACAGTAAGATCTGCAGAGGACAGGAACTCCACAAGGAGAGCAACAGAACCAAAAACCTGAGCACCGGGGTCTTTCCTGAGACTGCTATTCCAACCAAGGACTATGCATGGAGATAACCTAAGACCCAGGCACAGATGTAGCCCATGGCATTTCAGTATCCAAGTGGGTTCCTTTGTAATAGGAACAGGGACTGTCTCTGATATGAACTGATTGGCCTGCTCTTTAATTACCTCCCCCTGAGAGGGAAGGCCGCAGAAGAAGCCACTGAAGCCACTATGATGAGACCTAATTGACTAGGATCAGAAGGAAGGAAAAGAAGTCCTCCCATATCAGTGGACTTGGGGAGGGGCACGCATGCAGAGGGTGGAAGAAGGGAGGGATTGGGACGGGAGGAGGGAAAGAACCACAGGGGGAATACAAAGTGAATAAAGTGTAATCAATAAAGAAAAAAAAAACTCAAGTTACTTATTGAGCATAAAGAATATAGGAGGTATGTTTATGAGAATTAAATCTCTGTTATTTTGTTGTTGAGATATAGTTTTAAACCAATGTCTGATACGATACAATAGATTATTTCAATCTACTTGTATCTGTTGAAGCTTGCTTTGTGCCCATTTTGTGCCAGTTTTGGAGAAGGTTCTGTGGAATATATTCTTTTGTGGTTTTGTAAAATGTTCTGTAGGCATCTACTACGTCCATTTGATTTAAGACCTCTGTAAGTCTCATTATTTCTCCATTTAGTTTCTGTCTCAATGATCTTAATCCTCTGATCAGATTTGGCCTATAGGCAGCTCAATCTCCATGGCGGTTCCTTAATAAGGGGCACAGGAGCAGTCTCTGGCATGAACTCCATTGCCTGCTCTTTGATCACCTTCCCCTGGTGGAGCCACAGAGAGAGAAGAACCAGACAGTCCTGATGAGACCTGATGGGCTAGGGTCAGACAATAGGGGTGGAGGACTCCCCTATCAGTGGACTAGGGCAGGTGCATGTGAGAAAAAGGAGGGAGGATGGGACCTAGAAGAGATGATGGGGCTGCAGCTGGGAAACAAAGTGAATGAATTATAATTGTTAATAACAGTAATAATTTTTAAAAAATAATTAAATCTCATACTGAACTTAGTAGTTACTTGGAAAATTAAATATTAGTGTTTCATGAAATATAAATGTTAATCAGATACACGTGTATTACAAATAAGTAAAGTGTATGCTAATTGAAGAACAAATGTCTATTGTTAGATTTTCATATCTCAAGGGCAGGCTCTTTGACCTCCCCCCCCCCCCAGGGGAGGAGCAGTCCTGTTAGGCCACAGAGGAGGACTTTGCAGCCAGCCTTGAAGATACCTGATAAAACAGGGTCAGATGAAAGGGGAGGAGGTCCTCCCCTATCAGTGGACTTGGAAAGGGGCAGGGAGGAGACCAGGGCGGGAGTTGGGGAGGAGGAGGGAATGAGGGAGCGGGATACAGCTGGGACACAGAGTTAACAAATTGTAACTAAAAAGAAAAAAATAAAAATAAAAAAACTGTAAAAAAAGAATAATAAGTCTAAAACAAAATTTTTTGTCTATGAAGCAATTCATCACCACATATATTTTTCATACCTTTATTTTTTACCTGTTTAATTAAATAAGAAATACTACCACAAGTTGTATGAAAAGTAAGAACAAATATTGAGAAACGACACTATTCTTATTAAATATTATTTTTAATTCTATAGGAAATTACACAAATAAATATTTTATTGTTTTGTGTAAGTGTCAAACTTCTAAATTATGTTATTATTTTTTAGGTGACATGATAAAAACAGAGTTGCAAGTAGTTCTTAACTGTGTAATCCATGAAAATCCTGCATTCTATTTACTGCTTCATAAAACTAAGTATAGAATTAATAGTTTTCATAAAGAATTAAATAGCTCTTTTTGCAAAATGAATATAGAATTTTGTCTTTTTAAATTCTTTAACTTGGTTCTATTTTCAATGAAGAATTTCTCTTTTCATTTATTTATTTGTTTCTTTATTCACTTTATAACCTGATAGCAGCTTGCTTCCCTGTTTCCCTGTCCCACCCTCAAATCTCCTATCCTGATTCTTCCTTCATCTTCTTCTCAGAGAAGAGGAGCTTCCCCCACCCCCACCCCCACCCCCACCAACCTCCATGAATACCAACCCACCCTGGCACATCAAGTGCAGCAGGATTAAGCACATCCTAATCCTCTGAGGCTAGGCAAGGCAGCACAGCTGGAGGAAAGGGATCCAAAGGCAGGCAACAGAGTCAGAGACAGCTCTTACTTCAACTGTTAGGGACAGACAAATGACCCAGCTGCACATCTGTCACCTGTGTGTATAGTGCCTGGTCCAGCCCATGCATGCTCTTTGGTTGGTAGTTCAGCATCTGTGAGCCCCCATGGTCCCAGGTTAATTGACTCTGTAGGTCATCTCTTGGTATCCTTGACCCTGTGACTCCCTCTATCCTTCTCCTTGCTAGTCCATAAAACTCCCTGAGCTCCACCTCTTGTTTGGCTGTGGGTCTCTGCATCTATTTACATCAGCTGCTGGATGAAGTCTTTCAGAAGACAGTTATGCTAGGCTCCTGTCTTCAAGCATAACAGAGTATCATTAATAGTGTCAGGGGTTGGCTCTCTCCCACAGGGTAGGTCTTAATTTGGGCCAGTCATTGCTTGGCCATTCCCTCAATTTCTGCTTGATCTCTATCCTTGCACTTCTTGTAGGCAGGACAAATTTTGAGTCAAAGATTTTGTGAGTGGGTTGGTGTTCTCCTGCCTCCATTGGAAGTCCTGCCTGGCTATAGGAGGTGGACTTTCCAGGCCACATATCCCTTGCTGCTAGGAGTCTCAGCTAAAGTTGTTCTCATAGACTCCCAAATCTATGTACCAAATAAATCACGGGAACAAGATGGGGTCATAGTATTTGTCAGTGACCCCTCTTGCTACTTCAAGATCCAGCTATACCACTGCTAGGCATATGTCCAAAAGATGCTCAAGTACACAAAAAGGACATTTGCTCAACTATGTTTGTAGCAGCCTGATTCGTAATAGCCAGAAACTGGTAACAACCCAGATGTCCTTCAACAGAGGAATGGATACAGAAATTGTGGTACTTTTATGGAATATTATTCAGCAATTAAAAACAGGGAAATCATGAAATTTGCAGGCAAATAGTGAGATATAGAAAAGATTATCCTGAGTGAGTTATCCCAGGTGCAGAAAGACACACATGGTATATACTTACTTATATAGTCCTATAAGATAGGATAAATATACTAAAATCTGTACACCTAAATAAGATAAACAAGAAAGAGGACTGGGGTAAGATGATCAGTCCTTACTTAGAAAGATAAATGGGATGGACATGGGAAGTAGGAGAAAACAAGAAGCAGGACAAGAGCCTACTACTGAAGCTCTGAAAGACTCTGCCTAGCAGCATATCAAAGCAGATGCTGAGACTCATAACCAAACCTTTGGCAGAGTGCAGGGAATCATATGATAGCAGGGGGAGTTAGTATGAGTGGGAGAGCACAGGAGCTCTACAAGGACAAAATATATCAGGGCATGGGGGTTCTCTATGACACTTTTTCCAACCAAGGACCATGTATGGATATAACCTAGAACCCCTGCTTGGATGTAGCCCATGGTACCCTAGTAAGGGGAACAAGGACTATTTCTGACATGAACTCAATGACTGGCTCCTTTACTTGCCCCTGCCTCCAGAGGGAAGAACAGCCTTGCTAGGCCACAGAGGAGGACATTGCAGCCAGTCCTGAAGATACCTGTTAAGCTAGGGTCAGATGAAATGGGAGTAGGTTCTCCCCTATCAGTGGTCTTGGAAAGGGACAGGGAGGAGATGAGGGAGAGAGGATGGGATTGGGAGGGAATGAGGGAGGGGCCTATGGCTGGGATACAAAGTAAATAATCTGTAACTAATATTAAAAAATTAAAAATTAATAAAAAAGAATAGTTACAAATATAATTAAATCAATATGATCTGACAAACACAAAGTTTATTCATCATTATTAAAACACCTTTCCGGAACATTCACTTTATCCTTAAGTTGATTTAATTTTAAAATAGTAAAGAGCACTCAAAAATGTTTTATAAACTTCAAATTGGGACATAAGATATTTTAGTTTATATGTGATGCGTTATAGATAAAAAGTTTCATTTTAGTTTTAACAGTTTTTGTTTGATGAGTGTCTGTATTTAAACATAACGTAGGAAATAGTATTCCTATGAATACTGCTTATTAGACATAAACATATGTACCGAAGATCCAGGAAACAGTATTAATACAAAAAAATTAAGGTAATTCAGGAAAAAAGTTAATCTGATCTCTCTTTTTGCTTAAAGCTTATAAGTTCATATATAAATATTTTATAATTATTTCTACAATTTACTATTTATTATATATCCTGATTGAAGTCCCCTCCCTCAACTCCTCCCAGTTTCTCCCTCTTCCTCCCTATCTCCTTCCCCTAGTCCACTGAAAGAGGGAGTTGTCCTCCTCTGCGATCTCCCATACCTATCAAGTCTCATTAGGACTGCCTGGATCCTCTTCCTCTCTGGCCTGGAAATATCACATTGGCAGGGGCAAGTGATATTTATTTTTTACAATTTGTTCACTTTGTATCCCCTCTGCAGCCTCTTCCCTCATCTCCTCCTAATTCCACCCACACTCCTTCTTCTCCCCCTATGACCTTTCTCTAGTCCCCAGAAAAGGGAGGACCTCCTCCCATTCTATCTGACCCTAGCTTCTCAGGTCTCATCAAGGTTGGCTACATCATATTCCTCTGTGGCCTGGAGAGGCTGCAGCCCCCAGAGGGAGGTGATCAAAGAGCCAGCCACTGAGCTCATGTCAGAGATAACCCCTTAAGTTTCAGATTAATCCAGATGATTTATTGTGATTCAGAGTATAATATAAAAATAGAGAAAAAGCTGGTCATTAAGAAATGATACAGATATACAGATCAATATAAATTGAATTTTATAATACATTCCAAAAGTGCAAAAATAATGATTAAAATGAATGAATAAGTATGCAAATTTAATATATATTTAATTCTCAACAATATTTTGTGTGAGTCTTCTAAAGTAAGTCAGTTAAACTCACCAATTAATAGACATGATTCATAATTATAGTTACAAATTTATAGTTGGGAGACTAAACTCACAGTGATTATGTTTCTTGAAAGGGCAACAAGTTTCTAAATATCACATGAAAATGTTCACAAAGAACTGGCTTGAAGAATAGAAAAATTAGAATGAATTAGCATGCAACATTTGTGGCTGGGCAGTAGGGAAAAATAAAGTTATCAAGAAGAAAAGTAAAATTAGTTAAAGTCACTTCAAAATCCAATACTAATTGTCTATAAATATTGCTAAGATAGGCAACAGACTGAAGGGACACATGTTTATCACAGGGAGAATTGATATCTATGATGCAAAACTCATTCCTACAAAGCAAACAAAGAAAATAAAAGCAACTCGGTTAAATAATTAGAAAACAGTTATAAAAATAATCCAAAGAAAATGGGATAAAAATTATCAATTAAATTGTTTTTCATCTCATTAATTAAAAGGGGAAATGCAGATGAACACACTATTAGCATATTTTTGCCATAATCTTTTAATAACGCCAAATGTTGTTAAGAATCGAGTTTTAAATGGCTGTATAAAATAGCACAGAAGGAAACCTCATAAACAATAATGTGCACACTTTGTATCTTAGTTTTTATTGTGACTAAAGATTTAAGTTTGTGCATGTACAGTCAAGTATGCTTGAAATCTCAAACTTTCTTTTTTGTTATTGAAAAATATCAAAAAATAGATGTAAACTATTAAAAATGAATAGGTAAATTTAGTACATAGGCATGACATGAAATGAAATATTTATGTTCTTTTAGGTATGTATTATATGAAATACACACGTGTGTGAAATCATAAAATATATCTCATAAATCAGGGAATAGGTTGAGTTGAAACAGAAGTTGTACAATAAAAACATATCTCAACACTACCATCATACATTTCTGTTTTAAATATGTGCACATAAGATAAAAGTAGATTTGTATTCTTATAATATATGTCAGAATACCTATTAGAAGCAATTATTCATACAAAAGGAGCTTGATTTATCATGTGCCAAAAGGCATTTACTTTAAAAAATTTATTCTAATTTTTCATATTTTTTATTTATTACAGTTTATTCACTTTGTATCCCAGCTATAGCCCCCTCCCTTATTCTTTCCCAATTCTACCCTCCTTCCCTTTTCGTCCTCATGCCCCTTCCCCCGTCCACTGATAGGGGAGGTCCTCCTCCTCTTCCATCTGACCCTAGCCTATCATCTCATCAGTACATTGTCTTCCTCTGTGACCTGATAAGGCTTTTACCCCCTTAGGCAGAAGTGACCCAAAGCCAGCCACTGAGTTCATGTCAGAGACAGTCCATGTTCCCCTTGCTAGGGCACCCACTTGGATACTGAGCTGCCATGAGCTGCAACTGTTCTGGGGTTCTAGATTATCTCCATGCATGGTCTTTGATTAGAGTATCAGTCCCAGAAAAGACCCCTGGACTCAAATTTCTTGGTTCTGTTTCTTCCATTATGGAGCTCCTGTCTCCTTTGGGCATGAGATTCCCTGCACTCTGCCCAAAGTTTGGTTATGAATCTCAGTATCTGCTATAATACCCTGCTGGGTAAAGTCTTTCAGAAGCCCTCTGTGGTAGGCTCCTGTCTTGTTCCCTGTTTTCTCCCTCTTCAGATGTCCATCCCATTTGTCTTTCTGAATGAGGATTGATCATAAATGTGTGATATTCAAATATACTGTTTGACAATAAATAAATAAATAAATAAATAAATAAATAAAACCTAGAATCAAAGTCATTGTCTAGTAAAATAATACATACTTTTCACTTGAGAAGAACTGATTTGGAAAATGTAAAAGAAAGTTGCTTATAGAAAGGGGGGGAGGGTGGGACCGGGAGGGGAGGAGGGAGGGGCTTATGGGGGTGGGGGGATACAAAATGAATGAAGTGTAATTAATAAAAAATAAAATTAAAATAAATAAACAAACCAAAAAAAGAAAAAAACTAGGAAAAAAAAGAAAGAAAGTTGTTGGTTGCATGTCTGCCTGGTTTAATTTTGAAATTGAGGGCTAGCGTGCATGATCACCTGAACTGTAGTAAAAGCAAACCCTCTGCGATTTGAGTTATGCACAGGAATGTTCAGAGCTTTAAAACAGGTGTTACATTTTACTTTTTTAAAATTTTTTTATTAATTACATTTTATTCATTTTGTATCTCCCCATAAGCCCCTCCCTCCTCCCCTCCCGATCCCACCTTCCCTCCCCTTTCTGCATGCATGCCACTCCCCAAGTCCACTGATAGGGGAGGTTCTCCTCTCCTTTCTGATCTTAGTCTATCAGTTCTCATCAAAAGTGGCTGCATTGTCCTCTACTGTGGCCTGGTAAGGCTGCTCCCCCCTCAGGCGGAGGTGATCAAAGAGCAGGCCAATCATATTATGTCAGAGGCAGTCCCTCTTCCCATTATTACATAACCCACTTGGACACTGAACTGCCATGGGCTACATCTGTGCAGGGGTTCTAGGTTATCTCCATGAACAGTCCTTGGTTGGAGTATGAGTCTCTGGGAAGTTCCCTGTGTTCAAATTTTCTTGATCTGTTGCTCTCCTTGTGGAGACCCTGACCTCTCCAGCTCTTACTATTTCCCACTTACATAAAATTCCATTCACTCTGCCCAACAGTTGGCCATCAGGCTCAGCATCTGCTTTGATAGTCTGCAGGGCAGAGGCTTTCAGAGGCCCTTTGTGGGAGGTTCCTAGGATGTTTCCTGTTTTCTTCTTCTTCCTCTTAATGTCCATCCTCTTTGCCTTTCAGGATGGGGATTGAGCATTTTAGTTAGGGTCCTCTCTTTTGCTTAGTTTGTTTAGATGTACAGATTTTAGTGGGTTTATCCTATGTTGTATGTTTATATGAGTGAGTATATATTTTACTTTTATAATAATGAGAAAACAATTATCAACATTAGTATGGGTATGTTGAGAATTTAAAGAACAAAATATACCAACATTTAAGTGTATACAGGAATGCTTTTCTTGAAAAGATGGATGATTTGTGGCAATGTGTAGAGTTAACTGGGAAAGTATTCAGAGCAGCATTTATATCTTTAAAATAGTATGAACACACACACACACACACACACACACACACACACACACACACAAGCCAAAGCATTCCTGTTAGAATGCCAGGAAAAAATATATTTGTTGCTCTTTTCTATCTTGGCCGACTGGAAACTTTAAGATTTCAAAGTACTTCAAAGCCTGGGATAGAATTTCCTCAAATAGCAGCAGCAGCATTTTCTGGACTCTCTTTCTCTGGAGGACTGGAGTTGTTACTTGGGAAATGTACCTCCCATAGACTTCCAGCAGATGGCAGATGCTATTTGAGCACATTGGTTCCCTGGAGTCTTCAGTTCACTGATCAGTTTTATATATATATACTGATCGTGTGAAGTCTTGGCTATTAGATACATCTTGAAACTAGGTAAAATGATTCTTGACATTGTTCTCTTCGTTTTTATAATTGTTTTAATTGTCCTATTTCTTTGTTAAAATATTTTACAAAACTTTTACCCAAATAAATAATAGTAAAATGATTCTGCAAGTCATTTTGTCAAATGTATATAAATAAAGAGAATCAGTAGTATTAAAGTATTAAAATTTTAATCCACAAAAAATAAAAACAGTATGACAGCTGAGCTAGACATGTGGCTCGCATCACAATTCCCACACAATTCTTTGCATACTTTAATAGAAGAACATTTAACAAACATTGAATAACAAAGCTCAGTATAGCTAAAACCATCCTCTACAATAGAACATTCAGAGATATTAAGATCTCTGATTTCAAGAGAAATATGTAGCTGTCTGTACTACAGAACTATAGTAATAACCCCTCTGAGATATTGGAATAAAACAAACAGGATATACCAATTCCTCCTTCCTTGATATGATTCCCTACTCTCTGCCGAAGGCTTGGTTATGGGTCTCAGCCTCTGCTTTTATACACTGCTAGGTAGAGTCTTTCAGGTGCCTTCTGTGGTAGGCTACTGTCCTGTTACTTGTTTTCTCCTATTTCTAATGTCCATCCCCTTTGTCTTTCTAGATGAGGATTTATCATATTACCCCTGGACCTCTTTCTTATTTATATTCTTTAGGTATACATATTTTAGTATGTTTATTCTATCTTATATGTCTATAGAAGTGAGTATATACCATGTGTGTCTTTCTGCTTTTGGGATACCTCACTCAGGATGATTTTTTTCTAGATCCCACCATTTGGCTGCAAAATTCATGATTTCCTTGTTTTTAATTGCTGAGTAGTATTCCATTGTGTAAAAGTGCCATGATTTCTGTATTCATTCCTCTGTTGATGGACATCTGGGTTGTTTCCAGGTTCTGACTATTACAAATAAAGCTGTTACAAACATGGTTGAGCAAATGTTTTTGTTGTGTACTTGAACATCTTTTGCATATATGCTTAGGAGTGCTATAGCTGGATCTTGCACTATTCCTAATTGTCTGAGAAAGCGCCAGATCTTAGAGGAGACAGGGTGCCCCACGAGGTCCAAATATATCTGAGCACAGGGGTCTTCTATAAGACTGTTTATCTCACCAAGGACCATGCATGGATATAACCTACAACCCCTGCTCAGACATAGCCCATGGTAGCTCAGTATCCAAGCGGGTTCCCTACCAAGGGGGAGAGGAATTGTTTCTGACATGAACTCATGAGCTTCCCCTCCCCCCTGAGGGAGGAGCAGTCTTGCTAGGCCACAGATAAGGACATTGCAACCATCCTGAAGATACCTGATAAGTTAGGGCCAGATGGAAGGAGAGGAGGACACTGCCTCTCAGTGGACTCAGAAGGGGACAGGGGGGAGATGAGGGAGGGAGGGAGGGGAGGATTGTGAGAGAAAGAGGGAGAAGGCTACATCTGGAATACAAGTGAATGTATAAAATTATTTAAAAATAAAAATATTAAAAAAAACAAACAGGTTGATCAGTGGAATCAAATTGAAGGTTCTGACATAAATCCACACATCTACAGACACCTGAGTTTTGATTTTTAAAAAGACAGAAATATACAAGGGAAATAAGAAAGCATCTTGAAATGTCAATGGTCTAAGTGGATGTAGGCATGGAGAAAAATGCAAATAGTTCCATATCCACCACCCTGCACAAAGTCAAGTTCAAGTGCATCAGAGACTTTAACATAAAATCAGATAAACTTGATTCTAATGGGAGAGTGAAAAATAGCATTGAACACATTGCTACAGGAGAAGAAGTCCTGAACTGAATACCAATCACACAGGGACTAAGGCTAAAATTAATAAATGAGACTTTATGAAACTGAAAAGCTTCCATAAGGCAAAGGACACTGTCAACAGGATGAAAAGGCAGCTATGAGAGGGAAAATGACTTTCACCAACTTCACATCTGACAGAGAGCTAACATCCAAATTATATAATGAAATCAAGAAAGACAAATAACAACAAATCAAATAACAACAAATCAAATAACCCAATTAAAATATGGGGTACAGAACTATTAACAGAAAATTCCCAACAAAAGAATTTGTAGTGAACAAGAAGCTCTTAAAGAAATGTTCAACTTCCTTATTTGTCAGGGAGATGCAAAGCAAAATGACACTGAGATTCTATCTTACACCGGTCAAAGCAGCTAAAATCAAAAACACAAGTGACAGCTCATGCTGGCAAGGAGAACACTACTCTCCTGCTGGTGGGAGTGCAAACATGTACAACCACTTTGGAAATCAATCTGGAAGTTTCTTAGAACACTGGGAATAGTTCAACCTCAAGACCCAGATATACTATTTCCGGGCGTATGCCTAAAATAATGTCCATCCTAACACAAGAACACTTGTTCAACTTTGCTCATATTAGTCTCGTTAATAATAGCCAGAAATTCAAAGCAACCTAGATGTTCCTGAACTGAAGAATGGTTAAAGAAAATGTGTTCCATTTATACAACGGAGTACTTACTACTCCACTGTTAAAAACAATAACATCATGAAATTGACTGGCAAATAGCTGGAACTAGAAAGTCATTCTGAATGAGGTAACCTAAACCCAGAAAGACAAAAATGGTATGTACAATAGCTATAAAATAAAAGACGATCATGTTACATTCAATAGACCCAGAGATTCTAAATGACAAAGAAGCCTCAAGAAGGGACACAGGAATTGACTCGGAAGGGAAAATAAAATAGATCTTGTGGATGAACTGATGGTGGGTGGGAATGAGAAGAAAATGGACCAAGTGGTAGGGATAGAAGGAGTACTGGGAGGGATGACTGGAATTGGGGCCATTTTAAGAGCTGGGTGGTAACCCAGGGAGATGGAAATTTCCATTTGTCTACTGGGATGACCCTACCAAAGATTCCTAGTAATGGGGGTCACAGAGCCTGAACATCTTCTGTAACCACGCAAAGCTTCCACTTGGCACACCAAGCCAGACACAAAAACCTTCAACCGACCTACACTTTTTTTTTTCCCCCTGCACGATGTGCTGGAGTAAAGGAGGCACAGAAGTGAAAATGGTCAACCAATGATTGTTCCTACTTGAGACATATTCCAGCAAAAGGAGCCCATACCTGCCACTGCCTGAATGGGAAGCAACCAGGTATCTCAGAAACCTAGGACAGAGCTAACCATGACTGGCACACACACACACACACACACACACACACACACACACACACACACACAAAGTCAATGAAATGATTCTTAGTGATATTTTGCTATACTCACAGATTGGTTCCTAATCAAATTATCAGAGAGGCTTCATCCAGCAACTGATGGAAACAGATACAGAAACCCACAGACAAACATTAGGGATAAGAAGAATTGGAGGATCCAGTTGAGACAAAGACACCACAAGAAAACCACCTAGCTAGAGCTTATGGA
This sequence comes from Psammomys obesus, assembly GCF_907164565.1. NCBI lineage: Eukaryota > Metazoa > Chordata > Mammalia > Rodentia > Muridae > Psammomys > Psammomys obesus. The sequence goes on from NW_026591086.1 coordinate 48,190,129, forward strand.
GGCTCACAGAGATTGAACTGACTATCAAGGAACATGTGCGTCTGACCTAAGACCTCTGCATATATTGTATGGTTGTGTAGCTTTGTCTAGTTGTGGGACACCGAACAATGGGAGCACGGGCTGTCTCTGACTCTTTTGCCTGCTTTTGGGACCCTTTTCCTCCTATTGTGTTGCCTTCTCCAACCTTAACGTAAGAAGAGTTGCCTAGTCTTATTCCAACTAGTTATTCCATGTTTGATTGCTATCCCTCCAAGACCCATCATTTTCTGAAAAGAAAAGAAAGAGGAGTGGATCTGGGGGAGAGAAGACATGGGAGGAAGAGGCTGAGAGGAAAAGAGGCAGAGGAGACTGCAGTTGAGATGTATGAGAGAAGAAAAATAATATATTTTCTACAACATACAGATAGATAGTAAAGAACATATTACTTAATGCTTACAAAGTATTGTTTATATTCTGTGGATATTTGGAAATAGAGTTCAAGCTGATATAATATTTACTACTAAAATTTTCTGGAGAAATATTAATATTTAGAAATTGACATTGTCATTACAGACATATTTTTCGGTCCAAATACAATTTTGTGTAGAAACAGTAGATGTGTGTGTTTGAAATTTCTTTGACAATTTTAAGTCACTGATATATTTTAGGTTAGAGTTTTTAAAGTATTTTATCTCATAGGAATAAAACATACAATAAAACAATATAATTTGTCTCTAAAAAATATTCATTAAGAAATCCTTTATTTTATTGACAGAAACATATATAAAACAAAATAGGTCTTATGATTTTTAAAATGTGTTTAGAGATTAGTAACTTTACTTCATAACACATTCTGTGTACATTATTTATTACTTTATATTTTAATTTGCTTTGAAAGTAAAGTTTTTTGTTCCATTTCATTTTTTGAGAATAAAATATAATTTATTGTACATAAAGGATAGTTACATTCAGTTACTTTCTTTTTTTATTTTTTATGTTTACCTTGCTATCCTTGATTCTTTTTCCTTTCCTAGAGAGCCTATGTTTTTCCTTCTTCCCCTACTTTTTTTCAGTTAAATTATTCATTAATTATCCTATAGTCTATCAAATTCATTTCTTAGGTCCTCTTTTTACTCGCTTTTTGTTTCTCCTCTCTTTTAATATTCGCAGCTTATACTCACAACGCCTGTTCATGCATATCCACATTTTTAAAAATTACATTCACTTTTTCTAAGATTTTCCACATATTTATTTAGCCAGTAGCTATCAAAAATGGTATTTCTTTCCTGTACTTATGAGCCTATGATTTCTTCCTGTCACCAGTAATTTATCTTCCATTAGAACCAAAATACTTTAGAGCAAAGACCCAATATTAGACCAAAGCATGAGTACTACCATTTTATTGATATCTGACAAATCAATAGCATATTTCACACTTTGGGTGTTCTTGAGAAAGGTAACTGGAGACACATTCATTTACTCATAAGTTTAAATGAACATAAAAAAACTAAAAAATACTTATTTCCTTTATGATTGAGAAGAACAATACAGGATGAATACAGTTTGAGATCATATAGATATAACAGATCTTTTGACAGTACTCAAACCCATTCTAACTGCTTCAGAATCTAGGTTTACCCAAATATTTCTGTGTCTACTTTTATTTTTATTACAATTGCACAAATAATAAAATATGATGTTTAACAAATGAAACAAGGAAGGGAGCTAAAAATGGAGATGATTTTTCTTTCCAATTTAAACAGTCTCTCAGGTGCATTGTTACATTTGGATTGGTGATGCCAACTTCTTTCATGGAGAACATGACAGGATATTTTAAATGTTAGAATGTACTGTAAAATTGAGTGAGTTAATGACTAATATTTACAGCACATTACAAGTGTAGACAAGTGGCCTTTTTTTTAACCATCATTTTTTTTTCTTTCAGCATTGTACTTTGGCATTTCTTCATTCCCATTCCTTCCTCCAAATTCTCCCATATATTTTTCCATCCTTAATCTTTTATAAATATTTGTACTCTTTTTAAATTACTTGTTATTGCATGGATATGTATATAACCTGCATTTTCCTAAATACAATTTGTTCAGTCTTTTTAATGTTTCACGGGTTATTATTTAGTACTGGAAAACCAGCTGATGTGTCATTCCTTGTGCTCCTACTCCCATTTCATCCTTGTGTGTAGTTTTGTGTAGGGCTGGGGACTCTTGGGCCTTTTTAAATCCACATTAGTGTCTATTGCTGTTTTCCTTCTCAGCTCACATTTGGGAAGTCATATTTTTAAATTTATGGATGTAGCTTCTGGAAATACTAGGAGAAACAATCTCACAACAAATTTACTTATATTCTGTCTCTTACGATTTTTTTTAGTTCCCTCTTCCACAGTGTTCTGTGAACCTGAGGTGCAGAAGGGTTTGGAAATATTTCTATTAGGACTGGACTTCACTACTCTGTAGTTTGATTGGTTTGGATTTTCTGGAATAATCCATGTATTTTGCAAAAAGAAGTTTCTATGAGGAAGTGTGGAGACTAAATTTATCTATGTCTTAGATGGTTAAGGATTATACCAGTATGATGAAGAAGCGGTTTTAGGTTCTCCTTTAACATCTATGACTTCACTAGCACTGAGTAACTAGCGAGGCCTCCCCTATCAGATATGATCTCCCTCTTCTTGACCAAATCTTAAGTTTATTTGGAGAATTCTTAGATCACACAAAGGCACAGATGCCACTGCTCTCCTAGTAGAATTATCATGCTATGCCAGTTTTTATGTGTTTCATAGCCATTTGGCTAGGTAGGACTTTGGGTTGCTTCTCTTCTTTGGAAGCTTTCATGATGCCTTCTGTAGCATGAAAGCTACTCCCAAGGCAGGCAGCATTCAGATCAGTTCCAACTCAGGCATCTCTGGGCTCTGTTTATGAAGTACATGGTACCTGTAGCCATAGAGACTTGCTTTGAGATAGGGTGTTGTAAAGGGCTGATTAGATTGTTATAGGTAATAATTAGACATATTAATAATATGCCAGTGCCAAGGACAGTTGTACTTCATAAATAAACAACTGATGAAATGCTTAGTATAGGGTTTATACTGTTTTTCCAGTTCAACACCTCTAAGTTTTCCTCTGCTTGTTTCTCTTTATTGTAATTCATTTTTCCCCTTTATCTAAGTCTTTCCAAATTTCACTCCTCACTCTCTCCATTACATTCTTTCCCTTGATTCCTCTACCATGAACTGCAACAGAAAGAAAGCATCTTCAGATATACTCTTATTCCTGGACTTTCCATCCGCCAGAGTAGTATATACCAAGTTAAGTGTTATCCTTAGTATCTTAAACAGCCCATGATATCTTCTCATTGTTCACCAAAACAAAGCAACACAATGACTTTAAATCATATGTAATTCGCTACTGTTTTTGAATATACTACAAGTGATAAATTAGTGTTGAAAATCCCTTTATTTCAAAATACATGAATTTATTAGTGACATGGAAAATATTTTTCTATTGATTCACATTTTCATTAATTTGTATAGTGCATTTTAGCCATGTTCACTCCCATTTTCCTTTCTGACTCCCTCACTCTCCTGCTGGAGTACTACAGGCATTCTATTGCTTGCCATCATTGATTATCTTTCTAAAGGTCTATTTTAATTTTTATTTAGATCTATTTAATGCACTGGGTACTGTATTTTTATGCATGTCTGCGTACCACATGATATTTGTTGCCCAGCAAGCTTATAAAACTGGCATTGGATCTGCTGGAACTAGTGTTGTGGATGGTTGTTCACCCCTGTGTGCGTGGTGCGAATTGAGCCTAGGTCTCCTGCAAGTAAAAATGCCCCTCATGGCTGAGAAGCCCCTCAGAGCCTGTTTTTCAAAAAAATTTTTAAGTTTATTCAATTTGTGTGCGGGCTGTGGTCCCCTTCCTTGTCTTGTCCCAATCCTACCCTCCCTTTCTCTATGCCCCTCCCATAGTTCACTGATAGGGAATGTCCTTCTCCCCTTCTATCTCACCCTTGCCTATCAGGTCCTAATGGCACTGGTTGCATTAACTTCCTCTGTGGCCTGGTAAGGTTGCACTCTCTAGTGGGAGGTGATCAGAGAACCTGTTACTGAGTTCACAACTGAGAAAGTCCCTGCTCCCCTTAACTGGAACCCTGCTTAGAGTCTGAGTCTGTGGGCTACATCTGAGCAGGGGTTTTAGGTCCTCTCCATCTTAATGCATATACCTTGTAATGTTTCTAGTTATGCATATTCTTGAGATGTACTTAAATCAACAATTTAATTTTATGTAAATAATTGTCTAGTAGGCATTTTGTAATTGTTTTACATACCTACCATTTAGAAATACAGTTTAAATCAATAGAATTTTTTCATATAGTTCTTGCCATTTAGAAAGCATTTAGACTTTCTTTGTCATACCACTATCCAGATCAATCTTTTTTTACCTTTTTTCAAGAGCCGTATCTTTATGGTTACTAAACAATAACAACAAACAAACACACCAGAATCTTTCAGAAGAAAAAAAAAAGACAGACTAAAATTAAAGATAAATTACTTAAGCTAAATCATATAAACCCTAAGAAAATGGAAAGTTTTAGTTAGACTATAAAGTGATTCAACGTTTATCGATGTGGGGGATTTTCCCGCCATATTCCAACAATTTAGCTTTATTCTTGTCCTTATTATTTTTAAATTTAATTTATTTATTATTTATTATGATTTATTCACTTTATATCAGAGCTGTAAGCCCCTCCTGTGTCTCTTTCCAGTCCCACCCACCCTTCTGCATTGCCCCCTATACCCTTTCCTTAGTCCCCTGATAGGAGAGAACCTCCTCCTCTTCTATCTGACCCTAGCCTATCAGGTCTCATCAAGGCTAGCTGCATCATCTTCCTCTGTGGCCTGGCATGGCTGCTTCTCTCTCAGAGGGTGGTGATCAAAGAGCCAGCCACTGAGTTCATGTCAGAGACAGTCCTTGTTCCCCTTACTAGGGAAACTGAACTACCATGGGCTACATCTGTGCAGGTTCTAGGTTATCTCCATTAAATGGTCCTTGGTTGGAGTATCTGTCTTTGAAGGTCTCCCTGGGCCCAGTTTTTTTTTTTTTTTTTGGCTCCATTGGTGTCCTTTTAGAGCTTCTGTCCCCTCCAGGTCTTTCTATCTCTCTTTTTCTTCCATAAGATTCCCTGTACTCTGCCCAGAGTTTTGGCTATGAGTCTCAGAATGTGCTTCTTTGATACCCTGCTGGACAGAGTCTTTCAGAGTCCCTCTGTGGAGGGAACATATGACCAAAACTTTAAAATTAGAAAAAGAAACCAAATATGTAATGAAGCAAAGTAGATAGGATAAATTATGTTGATTAATTTTCTAAGTTATTATAATATTTCCAGTAGGACAATATATAGGTATATAATTTCAATTAGTATTCAAGTATCAAAATATTACTGATAGGACCAAATATACATACTAATGGCTTACTATATCACCTAGAAGATAGAGACCGTTCAGAATTATACTAAATACTATTCAAATATTTTACACAGATATATAAACAAACACATAAAATATGGACTTACATAATTACAATATTAGAAGTGACATGTTTCACTAGTATGGAATCGAACTAAATTTAAATAAATAAACTTCTTAATTTCAAAAACAGTAACATTAAATGGAAACTTTAATCAGCCTTATCCCAAAGCCCATGAATTTTTGGAGTCAGTAATTATGTTTGGTAAGGAAGATATTAAAGGAAAACTCTAAATTTGGTTAGATTTTATTAGAATAGACTTTAGTGAAATAAAAAAAAAATAAGTGGGTGAGTTAATGTTCCAATGAAGGGTAGTCAAGACTGGAAAGACATAAAAAACACATTACAACTGTGATCAATAAACCAGAGAAGCATTATGTTTACAGGAGCAATTACATTAGGGCAGAAATAATTTGAAAGTTATTTTAGGAAATTTGAGCCTCTCTTTCTGGTCAGGCATGACTGTTAAAAAGAGTAGTGTCATCTCATCAATTATAACGTGAATATTTTAATGCAATCCACAGTCACTTTTTGTTTCTCAGTTCATCTATTGAATATATGTATACAATACTTAGCAAAAGCTTAAAATTAATATTTATAATCTTTTGTGTATTCTAAAAGATAGTATAAAATTCTGTTATCACCATTTGTAATTTTCTCTAAAAAGTGAATACACACTCCACACACACTAATTATATATGTATAAATATATGTATATGTAATTAGTAGTTTGTGTTCCTCAAGAAAGGATTAATCTTTAACCAGTGAACTGAAAAGACATTGAACTAAATGATCTCAGCAAACATGTTCTTCAGGTTTCAGCATGTTGGTTCTTACTTGATATCTAAAATAATTATATTTTTTTCCGTTTTGTGAGATGTTAAATCACATAGAAATTTTATTTCTTCTTTGTGTCACATTTTATTCTGCTAGAAAAGTAGATTGTTTTCTTTGCCAAAACTTGTCTAACAGAAAATAAGTTGTTAAAGTAGTTGTGAAAATTAAGTCTTTTTTAATGGTCTAACACTTTTCTACCTGATAGAAGATATTTATATGTTTAAATATGATTTACTTTTCTGACTAGATACAATGATATATCTAAGAAAAATAGTTAACATGAAAAATGAATCAAAATGTGATTTAAATAGTCAAAATTGTTTAAATTTTTCAAACAATAATTTATAAATACAAAGAAAGCAAAATTATACTATTGACTTTTTAAATTTATTTGTTTATAAATTAAAGTTTATTCAGTTTGTATCCCAGCTGCAGTCCCAGTCCCTGTTCTCATTACTAGGGAACCAACTTGGAGATTGAGCTACCATGGGCTACATCTGCCCAGGGGTTCTCGGTTATCTCCATGCATAATCCTTGCTTGAAGTATCAGTCTCAGAAAAGACCACTGGGCCCAAATTTCTTGATTCTGTTGCTCTCCTTATGGAGCTCCTGTCCCCTCCAGGACTTTCTATCTCTCTCTTCTTTCATAAGATTCTTTGCATTTTGCCCAAAGTTTGGCTATGAGTCTCAGCATCTGCTTTGAAACCCTGCTGAGTAGAGTCTTTCAATCGCCCTATGTGGCAGGCTCCTGTACAGTTGCCTGTTTTCTTACTCTTCTGATGTCCACCACCCCTTTTGCCTTTCTGAGTGAGGGCTGATTGTCTTACCCAGGGTCCTTCTTCTCACGTAGCTTCTTCAGATATACAGATTTTAGTATGTTTATCCTCTATGTCCAATATCTACTTATAAATGAGCATATACCACATCTGTCTTACTGATTCTGGGATACCTCACTCAGGATGATCTTTTCTAGATCGTACCAATTTTCTGCAAATTTCATGATTTCTTTGTTTTTAATTACTGAGTAGTATTCCACTGTGTAAATATACAACAATTTCTGTATTTATTCCTCCATTGAAGGACAGCTAGGTTGTGTCCAGATACTGGCAATTATGAATTAAGCTGCTATGAACAAGGCTGAACAAATGTCCTTGTTGTGTACTTGAGCATATTTTGGATATATGCCTAGGGGTGGTGTAGCTGGATCTTGAGAAAACACTATTCCTAATTAAAATATAATGGAATAAAGAAAAAATGAAATTAGATATTAGAGACTTTCTCTGTTGCTTTGCAAGAGAGCTGACAGTGTAAATTGCTAGCAGTCAGTAACATAACTCACTCTTTAAGATTTCCTGGGCAATCATGACATAGACCTGTGAGTGAGTTTTCTGGAAAATGAATGCAGAGCCCCAGATCCAGGGTCCCTCTATGCTAGCATCCAACATCAGATACCTCCAAACCACACCCCCACTGTGGACCACATAAGGATCCCTGAGACAGCACTCTCAACATTGAAGCCGCTGTTCTGTGGGTCTCCCAGTGGAGTCTAGGCAAACAACCCTGAGATTTCACTTTACACCCACCAGAATGGCCAAGATAAAAAATCTCAAGTGACAACACATGCTGGAGAGGACGTGGAAAAATGGAAATCCTCCTCCAAAGCTGGTGGGAATGCAAACTTGTACCACCACTTTGAAAATCATCTGGTGATATTTTAGAAAATGTGGAATAGTGCTACCTCAAGATTCAGCTATACCACCTCTAAACATATTTTTAATGTTCAACTATACAACAAGGGCATTTGCTCAAACATTTTCATAGCAGCTCTATTTATATTAGCCAGAATCTGGAAAAAACCTACATATCCCTCAACTAAGGAACAGATAAAGAAATTGTGGCACATTTACACAATTGAATACTACTCATCAATTAAAAACAAGGAAATCATGAAAATATCAGGCAAATGTCCAGAACTAGAAAATATCATCTCAAGTGGGGTAACCCAGAAGCAGAAAGACACACATGGTATTTTCTCACTTAGAAGTGGATATTAGCCTTATAATATAGAATAAAAATAATAAAATCTATACTAACAAAGAAGCTAAATAAGAAGGAAGACCCTAGGGAAATGCTCAGTCCTCATCAGTAGGGCAAATATGATAGACATCAGAAGTGGAAGAAGACAGAGACCAGGACAGGAGGCTACCACACAGGGCATCTGAGAAACTCTACTAATCTGGATATCAAAGCAAATGCTGAGACACATAGCCAAACTTTGTGCAGAGTGCAGGGAACCTTATAGAATAAGGGGAGATAGAAAGACCTGGAGGGGACAGGAGCTTTACCAGGAGACCAACAGAGCCAACAAATCTGGACTCAGGGTCTTTCCTGAGACTTATACTCCCCAACCAAGGATCATGCATGGAGAAGACCTAAAACCCTACTTGGATGTAGCCCATAGACTCAGTCTAAAAGTAGGTAAGGGCATCAGGGTCTGTCTCACACATGAACTCGATAGTTGGCTCTCTGATCACTTCCCCATGAGAGTGTGCAGCCTTACCAGGCCACAGAGAAAGACATGCAGCCAGACCTGAGGAGACCTGATAGACTAGGATCAGATAAAAGGGAAAGAGGACATTCCATGTCAATAGACTAGGGGAGGGGAATGGGAGGAGAAAAATGAGGGATAGTAAGATTGGGAAGTGAGGAGGGAGAGGGCTACAGCTGGGATACAAAGTGAATAAATTTTAATAAATAAATAAAAATTAAATAAGAAGAAACTTTCTGAGTTAGTCTTAATATTATCTCTATTCACATACTTATTTTTACAATGTTTTATATTTTTCTAACTTTTTATACAAATGCAAATAGAAAAATGAAACTAGTTATATGTTTAATTCTCAGTTGTGAAGTATTAAAAAGGAAACATGGTAATGATTTTTATTTTATTCTTATTTTGTAATCAAATGGAATGATATGTATATATTTTCAAGGTTACAGGTTTATTTAACTGAAACTCTTATTTTTGAAAAAAAAAATATTTTCCAAAGAAGGACTCTGAAGGACTCTACTGAACGAGGTATGGAAGCAGAGGGTGAGGCTCATAGCCAAACTTTGGGCAGAGTGCAGGTAATCTTAGGAAAGACGGGGGAGGTAGAAAGACATGGAGAGGACAGGAGCTCCAAAAAGAAACCAACAGAGCCATAAAAACAGAGCCCGGGGTACCCTGAAGAGGATGATATCCCAACCAAGGAAAATGAATAGAGAGGATCTAAAATCTAGACTATGATGTAGCCAATAGACTCAGTATCCAAATGGGGTCCCTAATAAGTTGAGCAGGGGCTTTCTCTGGCATGAACTCAGTGAAAGGCTTTGTGATCACCGTTACCCCACCCAGGGGGTGCAGCCTTGCCAGCCCACAGAGGAAGACAATACAACTACTCCTTAGGAGACCTCATAGGCTAGTGTCATAAGGAAGGAGAGAAAGACCTCCCCTATCAGTGGACTAGGGGAGGAGCAAAGGGGGGGAGAATAGGGAGGGGGCCACCGCTGAGATACAAATTGAATAAACTGTAATAAATGATAATAAAAATGTCAATCCTGAAAATTTTAATTGATGATTTTATTAATGTGTAATGCACATAGTTCGTTGACTTTTGATCCCGTATATAAAATGTTCTCTGTCTGTATATTCCTTTCTTTCAAAAAATGTTTAAAAATCCTAGGAACTGTTGAAGAAAATATTGTTATTGACTTTAGAATTTCTAGAAAAGGTTAACATTAATGTTTATAGCAGTATAACATTATATTATTACTGCTGTTGTTAGATTTTTCAAATTACTTTTTGTGTAATGAGCTTCTCACAAAATAGTTCCTAGTATTTTTATACTGTACCCCACATTGTTTTTTGGTTTTATACTTACACTGTTTTTTTTGTTTTATGCTTACAAGTATCACATACTTGCAGTCATTTGTTAATGTATTATTATATGCTACAAGTATTCCTATTAACCCTCTTCTACAGGCTATTATGTCTGCTTACTATGGTATGAAAAAGTAAATAGGGTTGTTCAAAGGGCAACATATTACTCTCATTCAGGAAACATGCAATGTGTTGCCAATCATTAAGGAAATGTGTCCATAACTCTAATTATGAATTGCAACTCTTTGAAATGACGTAGTGAGTTCTTTTCTGTTGCTATTAAAACTAACTGTTGTATGAGAAGCAGTCTTTTTCCATTGCAGACCTACCTCAGTAAAGAAAAGAAGGAAGACACTAATATTATTCTTCGTTAACTCTTTCATCTAAAACAAATACACTTAACGACCTCCTATTTTAACCTGAATCTGAGTTTCATAATGTTTTACATATAGAAGCTTAATTATGGAAAATATATAGATATGAGCTGGGAAAACATAAAGGTCATAAAATTACTGAGAATTGATTTTTTTGGTTTTTAAGAGTTGAAGACCCCTGTGTTCAAAATTTCTGATTCTGTTGCTCTCCTTGTGGGGTTCCTGTCTTCTCCAGATCTTACTATTTCCCACTTCTTAAATAAGATTTCATGCACTCTTCCCAACAGTTGGCCATAAGTCTCAGCGTCTGCTTTGATCATCTGCAGGGCAGAGCCTTTCAGAGGCCCTTCATGGGAAGTTCCTAGGTTGTTTCCTGTTTTCTTCCTCTTATGATTTCCATCCAAAGATGCCTTTAGGGATGGGGATTGAGCATTTTAGTCAGTGTCCTCTCTCTTGATTAGTTTTTTAGATGAACAGATTTTAGTAGGTTTATCCTATGTTATATGTCTATATCAATGAGTATATGCCATGTATCTTTCTGCTTCTGGGACAGCTCATTCAGGATGATCCTTTCCAGGTCCCACCATTTACCTGAAAATTTCATGATTTCCTTATTTTTCATTGCAGAGTAATATTCCATTGTGTAGATGTACCATGATTTCTGCATCCATTCTTCAGTTGAGGGGCATCTGAGCTGTTTCAAGCTTCTGGCTATTACAAATAAAGCTGCTACAAGCATGGTTGAGTAAATGTCCTTATTGTGTAATTGAGCCTCTTTTGGATATATGCCTATGAGTGGTATGGCTGGATCTCGAAGAAGCACTATTCATAGTTGTCTGAGAAAGTGCCAGATTGAATTCCAGAGTGGTTGTACAAGTTTACATTCCCACCAGCAGTGGAGGAGGGTTCCCCTTTCTCCACAACCTATTCAGCATATGTTATCACTTGAGTTTTTGATCTTGGCCATTCTGATGGGTGTAAGGTGAAATCTCAGGGTCATTTTGCTTTGCATTTCCCTAATGGCTAATGAGGTTGAACATTTCTTTAAGTGCTTCTCTGCCGTTCAATATTCCACTACAGAAAGTTCTCTGTTTAGCCCTGTTTCCCATTTTTTAATTGGATTACTTAGTTTGCTGCTTTTCAGCTTCTTAAATTCTTTATGTTTACTGGATATTAGCCTTCTGTCAGATAAAGGGTTACTGAAGATTTTTTCCCAATCTGTAGGCAGTCATTTTGTTTTGATGACGGTGTCCTTTGCTTTACAGAAGCTTTTCAGTTCCATGAGGTCCCATTTATTGATTGTTGCTCTTAGAATCTGTGCTTGTTGGTGTTTTGTTCAGGAAGTTGTCTCCTGTACCAATGAGTTCAAGGGTTTTCCCCACTTTTTCTTCTAACCGATTTAATGTGTCTGGTTTTATGTTGAGGTCTTTGATCCACTTGGACTTTAATTTCGTGTAGGGTGATAAGTATGGATCTATTTTCATTTTTCTACATGTAGACATCCAGTTGGACCAGCACCATTTGTGGAAGATGCTATCTTTTACCCATTGTATGGTTTTAGCATCTTTGTCAAAGATCAGGTGCCCATAAGTGTGTGGGTTTATTTCTGGGTCTTCTGTTTGGTTCCATTGATCCACCATTCTGTTTCTATGCCAGTACCATGCAGTGTTTATAACTGATGCACTATAGTACAGCTTAAGATCAGGAATGTAGATACCTCCAGATGATCTTTCATTGTAGATGTTTGTTTTAGAAGTTCTGGGTTTATTGTTATTCCATATGAATTTGAGAATTTTTTCTTTTTGGTTTGTAAAGAATTCTATTGGTAATTTGATGGGAATTGCATTGAATCTGTAGATTGCTTTTGGTAAAATGGCCATTTTTACTATATTAATCCTGCCAAGCCATGAGCATGGGAGATCTCTCCATCTTCTGATATATTCTTCTAATTCTTTCTTCAGAGACTTGAAAAATTTTTTTTCATGCAAGTCTTTGACTTGCTTGGTTAGGGTTACACCAAGGTACTTCATGTCATTTGTGGCTATTGTGAAGGATGTTGTTTCCCTAATTTCTTTCTCAGCCCTTTTGACTTTTGTATACAGGAGGGCTACTGATTTTTTGAGTTAATTTTGTATCTGGCCACTTTGCTGAAGGTGTTTATCTGCTGTAGGTGTTTCCTGGTAGAGTTTTTGGGGTCACTCATGTATACTATCATATCATCTGCAAGTAGTGATAATTTGATTTCTTCCCTTCCAATTTGTATCCCCTTGATCTCCTTCAACTGCCTTATTGCTCTAGCAAGGACTTCCAGAACTATGTTGAAGAGACATGGAGAGAGTGGACATCTTTGTCTTGTCCCTGATTTCAGTGGGATTGCTTAAAGTTTCTCTCCATTCAGTTTGATGTTGGCTATAGGCTTGCTGTATATCACCTTTACTATGGTCATGTATGTGTCTTGTATCCCTGATGTCTCCAATACTTTAAACATGAATGGATGTTGGATTTTGTCAAATGCTTTTTCAGCATCTAGGGAGATTATCATGTGTTTTTTTTTTTCTGTCAGTTTGTTAATATGGTGGATCACGGTGATGGATTTCCATATATTGAACCACCTGTGCATACCTGGGATGAAGCCTACTTGGTGTTAGTGTATGATATCTTTGATGTGTTCTTGTATTCAGTTAGCAAGTATTTTGTTGAGTATTTTAGCAACAATGTTCATAAGGCAGATTGGCCTGAAATTCTCTTTGTTGGGTCTTGTGACGTTTAGGTACCAAGGTGACTGTGGCTTCATTGAATGAGTTTGGTAATGTTCCTTCTGTTTCTAATTTGTGGAATAATTTGAAGAGAATTGGAGTTAGCTCTTCTTTGAAGGTCTGGCAGAATTCTTCATCTAAACCATCAGGTCCTGGGCTTTTTTTTGGATGGGAGACTTTTGATGACCGTTTCTATTTCCTTGGGGAATATAGGCCTATTTAATTGATTCAGCTTTGGTAAGTCGAATCGATCAAGAAAATTGTCTATTTCATTTAGATTTTCAAATTTTGTGGCATATAGACTTTTGAAGTAAGCCCTAATGATTGTTTAGATTTCCTCAGTGTCTGTAGTTATGTTCCCCTTTTCATTTCTGATTTTGTTGATTTGGGTGGTGTCTCTGCCTTTTAGTTAGCTTGGCTAAGGTTTTGTCGATCTTGTTGATTTTCTCAAAGAACCAGCTCTTGGTTTCCTTGATTCTTTGAATTGGTTTATTTGTTTCTAATTGATTGATTTCAGCCCTGAGTTTGATTATTTCTAGCCATCTACTCCTTTTTGATGTATCTGCTTCTTTTTTTTCTAGGGTTTTTAAGTGAGCCATTAAGCTGCTTGGATGAGCTGTATCGGATTTCTTCTTGAAGGCACTTACTGCTATGAACTTTCCTCTTAACACTGCTTTCATTATGTCCCACAAGTTTGGGTATGTTGTGTCTTCATTTTCATTGAGTTCTAGGAAGATTTTAATTTCTTTCTTTATTTCTTCCCCGACCCAGCTGTCATTTAGTAGCAAGTTGTTCAGTTTCCATGTGTGTGTTGGCTTTTTGCTATTTCTGTTGTTGAGGTCTAGCTTTATTCCATGGTGATCAGACAGGATACAAGGGATTATTTCAATCTACTTGTATCTGTTGAGGTTTGCTTTGTGAGTAATTATATGGTCTATTTTGGAGAAAGTTCGCAGAGATGTTGAAAGAAGGTGTACTCTTTTTAAGTTTGGGTGAAAAGTTCTGTAGACATCTATTAGGTCCATTTGAATCAGGGCCTCTGTAAGTGCCTGTATTTCCCTATTTGGCTTATGTCTAGATGATCTGTCCTTCAGTTCCATGAGGTGCTAAGGAGAAGGTAAATGCTTTTGTGTTTCCGTGTAAGGTTCTGTAAATGTCTGTGAGGTCCATTTGATTCATGACCTCTGTTAGAGACACTGTTTCTTTGTTTAATTTCTGTTTTGTTGACCTGTTCTTTGTTGAGATTGGGGTGTTGAAGTCTCCCAGTATTAATGTGTGGGGAATCTATGTGTGGTTTAAATTTTTTCAATGTTTCTTTTACAAATGTGGGTGCCCTTGTATTTAGGGCATAGATGTTCAGGATTGTGATGTCTTCCTGGTTGAATTTTCCCTTGATGAGTATGAAGTGTCCTTCCCTATCTCTTTTGATTAATTTTGGTTGGAAGTCTATTTTATCAGCCATTAGAATGGCTACTCCTGCTTGTTTCTTGGGTCCATTTGCTTGGAAAGTCTTCTTCCAACCTTTTACCCTCAGGTAATGTCTATCTTTGTGTCTTAGGTGTGTTTCTTGTATGCAACAGATTGCTGGGTTTTGTTTACGTATCCATTCTGTTAATCTGTGTCTTTTTACTGGAGAATTGAGTCCATTGATGTTGAGAGAGATTAATGACCAGTGGCTGTTAGATCCTTTGATTTTGAAGTTGGCTGTGGTTATGAGGTTGTGTGCTTGGTTGCATTTGTTTTGCTGTAGTGAGGTTAATTATTATTTCCTGTGTTTTCTTGAAAGTAGCTAGTTTTCTTTGGTTGTATTTTCCCTTCTAGTGTCTTCTTTAATGCTTGTTTTGTGTGTAGGTATTACTGAAATTTGTTTTTGTCATTGAATATCTTGTTTTCTCCGTCTATGAGGACTGAGAGTTTTGCTGGGTATAGTAGCCTGAGCTGACATCTGTGTTCTCTTAGGGTCTGCATGATATCTGTCCAGGCCCTTCTGGCTTTCATAGTCTCTGTTGAAAAGAAAAAAAAAGAATCAAGTCAAAGATTCTCAGTCAACGCTGTTCTGGAAACCATAGTGAATAGCATCAGACCTATATGCACATATAATGCACTCTATTTCACCTGGTAAGTTAAGGAGGAAAGGCATCTTCCACACAATAGAATTAGCTCTTGGGCATTTATTCTCCTTAAGTTATTTTTCCTTAATTTCATTAAACTGTTTCCTTGTGAAAAAAAAAAAAAAAAAAAAAAAAGAAAAGTCAGATGTGATTCTAATGGGTTTGCCATTATATGTTACTTGGCCTTTTTCCCTTGCAGCTTTTAGTATTTTTTCTTTGTTCTGTATACTTACTGTTTTGATTATTATGTGGTGGGAGGATTTTCTTTTCTAGTCTAATTTATTGGGTGTTCTGTAGGCCTCTTGTATTCTTATTCCCTTTCCTTTATGTTGGGGAAATTTTCTTCAATGATTTTGTTGAAAATATTTTCTGGGCCTTGGCGCAGGGAATCTTCTTTTTACTCTATTCCTATTATTCTTAGGTTTTGTCTTTTTATGTTGTCTTGAATTTCTTGGATACTCTGTGTCAGGAATATTTTGGATTTAACATTTTCTTTAACAGATACATCTATTTCTTTCATTGTATCTTCCACACCTGAGATTCTTTCTTCCATTTCTTGTATTCTGTTGGTTATGCTAACCTCTGTAGTTTCTGTTTTCTTCCCTAAGTCTTTCCCTCCACAATTTCCTCCATTTGTGTTTTCTTTAATTTTTCCAATTTTATCTCCAGTTGTTGAGCCGTTTTGTTGATTTCCTTCACCTGTCTGACTGTATTTTCCTGTTTTTCCTTCAATTCCTTCAGCTGTTTGTTTGAACAATCCTCTGTTTCTTTTATTTCATTCAATGATTTAAGCATTTCCTCTCTAAAGGCCACAAAGTGTTTGGCTGCAACTTCCTAAATTTCTTTATGGATGGCTATAATCTGTTTGAGTTTATCTTCCTCTAGGTCTTTATGCATTTTATTTGTTGCCTCTGTTATCCTCATCATGAGCATAGATATTAGGTCATCTTCTTGTATATCAATTATGCTGGGGTGTCCAGGGCTACTTGCCCCTGGATAACTGGATTCTGGAGATGCCATATTGCTCTGTCTTTTGTTGGTTGATCTTTTATGCTGGCCTCTACCCACTGGGCTATCTTAGGTGTGTGGATTTAGTTTATGGTGGTTCCTGGACTCCTGTGGTAAGGAGAATTCCCTTGGCAGAAAGATGGTTTTTCCTGAAGGAAGCCTTCTCAGCTTTTTGGGTATAGTCACTAGATGGCTGGTGTTTTTCAGGGGTTGCCACAGCTCACCTCAGGCATAGAGACCTGAGTGGTAACTGTGGTCCTTGTTAGTCGAGAGGCCTCTTCTCTCACCTGGACAAGTCCTGAAGACAGCTGCCTTGCTTCTGGATTTCTTGCTGTAAATTTAGTGATCTGCTGCTCTAAGTTGTGTGTCCCATGGTTTGCTCAGTTTTGTTAGGGATAACTGGTTGCCCCTTGGAGCAGTATCTGGGGGTTTATCTCAGGGATTCTGGGCTTTTGTAGGTCTAAGGTTGGGGCTCTGTGCCCTCATACCCAAGCAGTAATCTGTGGCAGGTGGGTACCACTCTCCTAGTTACATCAGGCTATCTGGTGCACAGCAGGTCCCTGGGTTGGGCTGGTCTGCAGGACCTTTCCAGGGATATACTGCGTGGCTTAACTCTGTCCCCTTTGCTTTGTTCCCTGTGAGGATTTCTCCCGACAGTGACTCCAAGTCTCAGGTGCCCTGGGGGGCACAGGTCTGTCTGTGCTGGAGAGCTGGGTGTGCAGCAACTGTCTGTGCTTGAGACTGGAGCCCAGTTCAGTGATGGTGGCTGGTACCTGCAGGTCTAGGAGACTTTTTCCAGGGAAAGACTTGGTGACCCAAGTCAGTACTGTTTACTTCCTTCCTTGTGGGTCTTTCTCATGACTGGGACTCCCAGTCTCTGGTGTTTTTTGTGCTCACTGATCAGCCTGGGAAGGTGATCATGCTATGCAGGCGTGTGGCTCTGGTCTGGTGACCTAGTGCCTGTGTGACCAGGAATCTCTTCCGGGTTCTGGCTGGGTGAACTGAGAGTGGACCTGACTGGTTCCCACTGCAGTGGGGGTTTCCTCTCACCTGGGAAACATGATCACTGTTGTTTTAAGGCCCAGAGTTCAGTCTCTTGGTCACTAAATGGAAAATGTTGTCCTGCTCTTCAGAAGCAGTGTTCTCCTGGCACAGCCATCTTGTCCCCCATGAATTAATTAATTTAAAAGAAGAATTTACTGTTAGCTTACCTGGGTGTCATGTTTTGGGTATTGTGTGAAGCATACTACCATCATGTTAAGGTTTTAGCCTCTATACCGCCTTTGTGAAATTATTAGTTTCACAGCTGCATACACCAATTACTGTAATAAATCACATCCCATTTTCCTATTTCTATCTCTCTATCTATTATCTATGTATCTATCTACCTATCTATATTTTTCATCTATCTATCCACCTGTCTATAATCTATCATGCATCTGTCCATCACCTCTCTATCTGTCATATATCTGTTGTCCATAACAAATATTAAATAGTTGTACATTAAATCTCTGTCCAACTTGTTTTGGTTTGTCTAAGAAAAATTCTGGCCAACAAATGGGTGAAGAATAAAGTGAGAAACAAGATTCATTTTGGTGATTTATATTTCTGGATGTGATAAAATTAGTTTGAATTTACATTACGAACAAGAAAATAAGGTTGATATACTCTAGTATGAAAGTCCTATACAGGAGCTAATGAGGTGTCGCAGCAAGTAAAAGCACTTTCTGCTCTTGCAGAGGATATGCATTTGATTCCTGGAATTTTTACCTGGCATATTCATACCTACTGGTAACACCAGTTCCAAAGGATCTGTCATTTTTTTCAGTCTTCTGGGCAATGTATGGAGATGGTGCACATACAAACACAAGAATAAATATCTTCTCAAATAGAGCCTTATAAAAATGGCTCTTTGATCACCACCCCCGCCCCCGAGGATTGGGGCAGCCTTAAAAGGCCTTAGAGGAAGAAAATGCAGATAGTCCTGATGAGACATGATAGGCTAGAGCCAGGTGGAAGGAGAGGAGGACCTCCTTTATCAGTGGGCTGGGCAAGGAGCATGGGAGAAGGAAAGGGAGGGAAGGTGGTATTGGGAGAGGATGAGGGAAGGGGCTACAACTGGGATACAAAATGAATAAATTGTAATAAATTAAAAAATGTTTATTTGAAAGTTGATCTCTACACAATGCTATCATAGCTGCTCTTTAAACAGAATGATTTTAGGGCTCTGCAGACTTTTACAAAATAAAAAAAAAAACATTCCATCTCATTGAACAGTGAAACTGAAAAGTTTCTATACAGCAAAGGACACTGTCATCAGAACAAATCAACAGCCTACAGACTGGGAAAAGTTCTTCCCCATCCTACATCTGATAGGACATGGAAGCTGCACCAATGAAAACTCAACAATGTTTTTTCCTACATAAACTTTGCAAAATGACAACAGCAGTTCACATGGAAATATGGACTGGGGAAATCTCATAAGCCCTTATCCCTAGATAAAGGTCAGCAGACAATCAAAGCTGAGTGTTTGAGGGAAAATCAGTTTTTTTTTTATTAGCAAGTATAATTCTAAGAAACCATTCAAAGCAAAAGACATATATTACATTTAAATACTTGAATTTTTCACTTTAAATACTTTACATTTATTATTTTAATGATACAATATTGTGTTAATTTTAGTGAAACAGAGATTATACTAAGTGTGAGATTATATTACTTCAATATAAATATACTTAAATATGAAGTTATACTTTTATTCCATTGTTGAAATTGTAACACTCTCAATAAAATCATTATGGTTTTTATTGCAATAGGAAAGAAATTTCAGTAATAATTACACAAGAAAAAATTTTTGAATAAATAAAAGAATACTAATCTGCTTTAAGGCCAGTGATTCAACGGCCAGTGATTATGATATACAATAATGTATTTTTTGCAAACATGTATAATAGACAAAATGTATTGCTAATAATCACATTTTCATGTGTTTACATGTTTGGTCAGAGAATCAAGGTGATCCTTAAGAGATAGTAAGAAAAGAAGAATAATAATTCCCAAGAAAAATGGCCTTGCAAATTCAGAGTCTGGTTTATCAGAAAACATAATCTTTCTTTTAAATATGTATGAAGCTGTAAGCAGACAATTTTCTATAATTTATCTCCCAACTGCATACTATCATTATATCTTCCTGGATGAAGAGATCAGAATGAATTATGTAAATTCTTGATTGTGTTATCAAGCACTCTTTTACCTTGGCAATCACTGCTTGATTCTTTGGAATTTAGAAGTAATGATTTCTAAAATGATCATGACATGTTTGTAATCTGTAATCTACTCAAGGATATCAATACAAAAAATGTTATGCTATTAAGGACTATCCTCCTATTGCAAACATGGAAATACTATCTTGAATAGCAGAATTAATTATTGTGTTTTATATAAATGGTTGTTTAGATAAATAATTTTCCTGTTTTTTCTTTCTTTATTTTGAAAGATGGCCTAGCTATGTAGTCTAGGCTTCCCTAAATTTCACTTTGTATCCAAAGATTCATAACAAATTCCTTATGTCTTAACTATCCAGGAATACAAGCATCCATCACTGTCCATGAACTACACATTGGAGAAAATAAATATTAGTAAAAGCTACAAACAACAACTATTTAGACATAATAACATCTACAATGATGTTGCTAAGATTGCTTACATTCTGTAGTACTACTTATATTCCATAAAGTCATAAAATCTGTTTAATTCAACATACTAAATATTAATCCACATATAGTATCTTTTACTGAATACTTTAAGTAGTCAACTTCTAACAATTCTAAACTAACTGAACATATGTCAGTTTTTAATTTTTCCCACGCTAAAAGTTGAAAGGTGTTACTTTTTATGTTACATAATAAATTAAGATTTTTTAAACCTTTTTTTAATTTTTTATTAATTACACTTTATTCATTTTGTATCCCCCCATAAGCCCCTCCCTACTTCCCTCCCGATCCCACCCTCCCTCCCCTTTCTGCATGCATGCCCCTCCCCAAGTTCACTGATAGGGGAGGTTCTCCTCTCCTTTCTGATCTTAGTCTATCAGTTCTCATCAAAAGTGGCTGCATTGTCCTCTTCTGTAGCCTGGTAAGGCTGCTCCTCCCTCAGAGGGAGGTGATCAAAGAGCAGGCCAATCAGATTATGTCAGAGGCAGTCCCTCTTCCCATTATTAAGTAACCCACTTGGACACTGACCTGCCATGGGCTACATCTGTGAAGGGGTTCTAGGTTATCTCCATGAATAGTCCTTAGTTGAAGTATGAGTCTCTGGGAAGTTCCCTGCTTTCAAATTATCTTGTTCTGTTGCTCTCCTTGTGGAGTTCCTGTCCTCTCCAGCTCTTACTATTTCCCACTTCTTAAATAAAATTCCATTCACTCTGCCCGACAGTTGGCCATCTGGCTCAGCATCTGTTTTGACAGTCTACAGGGCAGATGATTTCAGAGGCCCTCTGTGGTAGGTTCCTAGTTTGTTTCCTGTTTTCTTCTTCTGGCTTTCAGAAGCCCTCTCTAGAAGGTTCCTATGTTGTTTCCTGTTTTCTTCTTCTTCTGATGTCCATCCTCTTTGCCTTTCAGGTGGAGATTGAACATTTTAGTTAGGGTCCTCTCTCTTACTTAGTTTCTTCAGGTGCACAGATTTTAGTGGGTTTGTCCTATGTTGTATGTCTATATGAGTGAGTATATACTGTGTGTGTCTTTTTGCTTCTGGGACAACTCACTAAAGATGATCCTTTCCAGGTCCCACCATTTACCTGCAAATTTAATGATTTCCTTATTTTTCATTGCTGAATAATACTCTATTGTATAGATGTACCACAGTTTCTGCATCCATTCTTCAGTTGAGGGGCATCTGGGTTGTTTCCAGCTTCTGGCTATTACAAATAAAGCTGCTACAAACATGGTTGAGCAAGTGTCTTTTTTTGTGTACTTGAGCCTCTTTTGGATATATGCCTAGGAGTGGTATGGCTGGATCTTGAGGAAGCACTATTCCTAGTTGTCTGAGAAAGTGCCAGATTTATTTCCAGAGTGGTTGTACAAATTTACATTCCCACCAGCAGTGGAGAAGGGTTCCCTTTCTCCACAACCTCTCCAGCATGTGTTGTCACTTGAGTTTTTGATCTTGGCCATTCTCATGGGTGTAAGGTGAAATCTTAGGGTTGTTTTTATTTGCATTTCCCTAATGGCTAATGAGGTTGAGCATTTCTTTAAGTGCTTCTCTGCCATTCGATATTCCTCTATTGAGAATTCTCTGTTTAGCACTGTTCCCCATT
The DNA here is from genome assembly GCF_907164565.1 of Psammomys obesus. Taxonomy (NCBI): domain Eukaryota; kingdom Metazoa; phylum Chordata; class Mammalia; order Rodentia; family Muridae; genus Psammomys; species Psammomys obesus. The sequence goes on from NW_026591086.1 coordinate 48,211,977, forward strand.
TTTTAAGTTGATTACTTGGTTTGCTGCTTTTCAGCTTCTTTAGTTCTTTATATATACTGGATATGAGTCCTCTGTCAGATAAGGGGTTGGTGAAGATTCTTTCCCAATCTGTAGGCAGTCGCTTTGTTTTGATGACGGTGTCCTTTTCCTTTACAGAAGCTTTTTAGTTTCTTGAGGTCCCATTTATTGATTGTTGCTCTTAGAGCCTGTAGTTTTCTTAGACATTATATTTCTAAGTAGATGTAAATCTTACATTAAATTTTAGTACCCTATTGCACCTCTACCAATTATTGTATTATCAATCATAAATTTTAAATTCACAAAATGTTTCCTAAACCTAAAGATTACCATCTCTCATTTTAAAGAAATAATATTAACGAATTATGCTGTAATTGTTACTGGACTTGCATGTTTCAGGGAAGGTTATAATATAGTCAGAATTTCAAATGCAATGTTGAAAAGCCTATGCAAGGTGTACTATAAACATATTTGACTGATAGTCTCCATTTGTTATACAATATAAATGAAAGTTAATATTTAAAATAAGTGCTAATATAAAATAATAATAAATATTTAGTTTTTTGAAGCTAGAACCAGCCATCTTTGGTACCTGGGCCTGGGACCAGGACACCAAGCCAGCCACAAAATCTATGAACAAATCCTTTCCTGCTTGCAGGATACACCGGGGCAATGGTGGCTCAGAACTTGTTGGAGTGGCCAATCAATGACAACTATAATTTGAGGGTAAAGCCAGGAGAAGGAGCCCATTCCCATAGCTGCCTGGATGACCCTGGATGGCTCAGAGTCCTAGGGTAGAACCAAACACTCCTGAAAATTCAGGAAGAGAAAAGGGACGGAAACAGTTACTGGGATGTAATGTATGAGAGAAGAAAAAGAACAGAAAATAAATGGAATGATTTCTGGTGACATACTGCTATACTCATAAACCCGAGCTTAGCCCAATTGTCATTAGAGAGGCTTCCTCCGTGGCTTATGGGAGCAGATGGCGACCCAAGGCCAACATTAGGCAGTCAGGGAATCCTGCCAAAGAGGGAAGGACTGCAGGAGCCAGGGAAGTTGAAAACTCTAGGAGAACAGGGCTCACAGAACCAACTGAGCAGGGATCATGGGGGTTCCCAGAGGATGAAGTGGCAATGACAGACCCTTCTTGGGTGTGCTAGGACATCCGCATATATGCTCTGGTTGTTTAGCGTCGGGTTTAGTTGGACTCCTAATGTGGGAGTGCATGGTTTGGGGAGCAGCCAAGAAAACTCACTTTAATGACAGAAGCTTGAAACGAAAGTTTTGTTCTCTAAGGGCTCAGGGAGGCTCCCAGCGAGGCTTCCAGCTCGGGGAAGTTGTATGGCATATTTAAAGGATGAAATCGTAAAGTGAGGGGGAGCAGGGTAGGTGTATCATTGTCCAATCATATTTTGACATAAGGGGTTGGGTCAGGGAGTTCCCACTATGATTTCTTCCACTGGGGCTAGCCAGAACTAATCAGTAGTTGACCAGGGACAGGTAGGATCCCATGAACACTTTCTCCATGTGTGTGTGAGTAGTGCCATGTCTTTGCAGCCCCAGTGCAAGCCAAGGAAAAGCTGTGTACGGATCAACGAATCACGGCAACGTCTTATATGATTTTTAGTGCTGAAGTACAAATTTAAGAGAATGTCTGGTTTTTAATATGTTTATAATTATCCTTTTAAGTATCAGATCTATATATTTCAACATGAATTATGATGCATTTGCAATTCTAAGAAAAAATAAATGAAAAAAGAAACGTAAGTTAATCAATTATTCATGTACCAGAGAAAATACATGGAGAGTGATAGAGAAACCCATGTACACCTCTCTGCCTTGCACGTGTGCACAGCAGAAGTGTACCAGCACACACATGTCCATACGTACACATACACAGAATGACAGGAGTGGGACCAGGCACGTGAGCTCCACAGTTTCTCTCAGTTTCAGCCTGTTTTCTAATTTTCCACATAAAACTTACCCTGTATTGTACTGACTTAAAAATGTGAAACCATCGACACTTTAATCCCTATCAAAATATGCAGAAGGATTAAGTGACTTGTTCTATCTTATCCAGTGACTCACTGTTTGTTCAGTGATCCTCGGGAGCCTGGTAAGTCCTTCATGGGCTGCTTTATTGTTGATTTGAAAGAAGAACGGTACATTCTGTTGGCTCTCCCCTACTGGTTCTCTTACCGCTGGTTTCATGCTTCCTAAAATCTCTACACATTGTGTAATCTTTAAAATATTCTAATTTTTCCAAATACAAGAATCATTAAAATCATTAAATGTACAAATTTTCCCTCACATAGATAAACTTGATCTTGAAATATATTTCAACTACTATTTAACACCTTAAAACTAGGAAATGCCCTCATTACAGACTAGATTTATACTTTGTGATTTAATTTTTAAAATGTAATATAACTACTGTCATATTGATAACAAAATAAACATATACAAAAATAGGTGGTATAATGTTTTTAATTTAAAATGGTGTGAAGTTCTCCTGTAAGGTGCTTATCAAATGCTTAGACTGTGTCTTGCACTGTTTTCTGATTTATACAACATGAGTTAAAATTTGGAAAATCTTCATGGTGGTTCATGTTTTGATTTTTGGACATTTGATAATTCATATACTATCAGAAAAAGTTCTTCAACTTTTGCTGATTAACAGCATCATTTATCTCCTTTATGGAATGATCTGTATAAACAAGAACCCCATCATTGATTAAATAATTTTTATAATTTAGTGAAATATTTCATGAAGGATTAAAACATTACTTTAGTAATTTTATAGTAACTAGAGTAGTTTCCACAATGCTATTCTTAAAATTTGAATATTTGAATTTAATAGTGAGAAAACATGGCATCTGTAATGATTGAAAGGAAGACTGATCAGCACTATGAATTACCTTAAATTAATGCCCAGAATGCTAGTTAGTAAGAGTGTATAACGTGGGGTTTGTTTTGAACAGAAATTACTTGAAACTCTTCCAACTATACCACATTTGCATCATCACCATTTTTGACTAAGTAAAAATAATTACTGAAATGTAAAATACACTAGTAATCTCCAAAATACACCAGTAATCTCAAAAAGTAATAATTTAAGTAACATATATACTCCTAAAGTGAAGATTCTTGGTAAGGAGAAATATGGGTTGGTAAAAAATGCTTAGTGTGTGCCACCGCACCCAGCATCAAAAAAAAAAAAAAAAAAAAAAAAAAAAAAAAAA
>NW_026591086.1:48215339-48388420 GCF_907164565.1 Psammomys obesus
AAAAAAAAAAAAAAAAAAAAAAAAAAAAAAAAAAAAAGAATCCTTTAAAACAAAACAAAACAAAACAAAACAAAACAAAAAACCTCTAAATCTAGCATGTGTTGTCACTTGAGTCTTTTTTTCTTAGCCATTTTTATGAGAGTAAGATGGAATCTCAGGGTTGTTTTGATTTACATTTCCCTGATGACTGTGGATGTTGAGCATTTCTTTAAGTGTTTCTCTGCCATTCGATAAACTTCTGTTGAGAATTCTCTGTTTACCACTGTAAAAAAAAAAAAAATGCTTAGTGTGGTGTTAAAAAAAGATTAAGTGGCCTGAGGATTTATCTCAGCAATCAGCTGTTTTCCTATTCCACTCAAAGCCCTTGGTTCAGTATTCACGATAATAAACACAAAATTATTTTGGCTGTAGAAATAATTATTTAATATTTTTTTAAGTTCATCATTATACCAATCATTTGTTGGTCTGCCTTTTTGCTTAACTGAATCTTCATATTTTTATTTCTACTTTTGGTACTTTTAATTTTTACAGTTCATTGAAATATACATATCAAGGTGTTACTTCGTAATGTTATGTTATATATGCACAATGCAGTTTTATTTATTTTCTTATTTGTTATTATTATTGTTGTTGTTGTTGTTATTATTACAATTTGTTCTCTTTGTATTCCGGTTGTAACCCCATCCTTCATCTCCTCCAGGTCCCACCTTTCCTTTCTCTTTCTCCTATCCCCCTCCACTAGTCCACTGATAGGGGAAATCTTCCATTCCTGCTATCTGATCCTAGCCTATCAGGTTTCATCAAGGACTGCCTGAATTCTCTTTTTCTATGGCCTGGTAAGGCTACCTCACCAAATGAAGGTGATCAAAGAGCAGGCAACTGAGTTCATGTCAGAGATTTCCCATGCTTCCATTACTAGGAAACCCAAGGGACACTGAGCTGCCTATAGGCAACACCTGAGCGGGGGTCTAGGTCCTCTCCATACATGGTCTTTGGTTGATGCATCAGTCTCTGAAGTGTCCCCTTATCCCATAGCATTTTTGGTTTTGTTGGTCTCCTTCTGGGGCACCCATAGCCTCAAGGTCTTTCTAGCTCCCCCTTCTTCCATAAGATTCCCTGTACTTTGCCCAAATTTTGGTTGTAAGTCTTGGCATCTGCATTGAACCTCTGTGGGGTGGAGTCTTTCTGAGAACCCCTGTGGTGTAGGCTCCTTTCTTATTCCCTCAACCACTTGCAGTGTCTATGCTGTTTTCTCTTAATGAGAATTAAGTATCTTCCCTAGGGTCCTTCTTGTTTAGCTTCTTTAAGTCTGTAGATTTTGGAATATTTATCCTATATTACATGGCTAATATCCACTTATAAGTGTATAAGTGCATATATACCATGCATGTCTTTCTGCTTCTGGATTACTTCACTCAGGATGATCTTTTCTAGATTCATCCATTTCCCTTCAAATTTCATGATTTCCTTCTTTTTAATTTCTGAGTAGTATTCCATTGTTCCACAAATTATGTATAAATGTTCCACAAATTATGTATCCATTTTTCAGGTGAGGGACATCTAGACTTTCCATATTCAGGTTTCCATATTCTGACTATTACCAGTATAAATCTGTTATGAACATAGTTGAGCAAATGTCCTCATTTTATGGTTGAACGACTTTAAGATATATGCCCAGGAGTGGAATAGCTGGGTCATGAGGGAGCTCTAGTCCCAATTTTCTAAGTAAGCACCAGATGAAAGTACAATTTACCAAAATTATGGGACACAATGAAAGCAGTGCTAAGAGGAAAGTTCATAGCACTAAGTGTCTGAATAAATTTGCGACATCTCATTCAAGCAACTTAATGGCACAACAGAAAACACTAAAAAAAAAAAAAAAAGAAGAAGAAGAAGAAGAAGCAGACGCTCCCAAGAGTTGTAGACTACTGGAAATATTCAAACTCAGGCCTGAAATCAATAAATTATAAACAATCAGAAAAATTCAAAGAATCAATGTGACCGAGATCTGGTTCTAGGAGAAATTAAAAAAGAACAACCCTTACCTAAACTAACTAAAAGATAGAAAGACACTATCCACATTAACAAATTCAGAAATAAAAAAGTGAAACAGCTCAGATGCCCCTCAGTTGAATGGATAGAGAAACTGTGGTACTTCTACACAATGGAATATTACTCAGCAATAAAAAAGAAGGAAATCATGAAATTTGCAGGTAAACGGTGGGATATAGAAAAGATCATCCTGAGTGAGCTATCCCAGAAGCAGAAAGACTCATATGGTATATACTTACTCATGAGTGGCTATTAGACCTATAATATAGGATAAACATACTAAAATCTGTGCACCTAAGAAAGCTGATCAAGAAGGAGGACTCTGGATAAGATGCTCATTCCACATTCAGAAAGGCAAAGAGGATGGATATCGGGGGAGGGAGAAAACAGGGAACTGGACAGGAGCCTACCACAGAGGGCTTCTGAAAGGCTCTACCCTGCAGCGTACAGAGGCAGATGCTGAGACTCATAGCCAAAGTTTGGGCAGAGTGCAGGGAATCTTATGAAAGAAGTGGGAGATAGTCAGACCCAGAGAGGACAGGAGCTTCACAAAGAGAGCAACAGAACCAAAAAGACTGGGCACAGGGGTCTTTTCTGAGACTGATACTACAGCCAAGTACCACTCATGGAGATAACCTAGAACAGAGTTGGTCATGGCTGATGATACCTTTAATGTGTTCTTGGATTCTGTTTGCAAGTATTTTATTGAGTATTTTTGCATCAATGTTCATAGTAGAGATAGGTCTGAAGCTCTCATTCATTTTTTGATGGGTCTTTGTATGGTTTATGTATCAAGGTGACTGGGGCTTCATAGAATGACTTTGATAATGCTCCTTTGTTTCCATTTGGTGGAATAGTTTGAAGAGAAGTGGAGTTAAATCTTCTTTGAAGGTATGGTAGAATTCTCTGCTCTGAAACCATCTGGCCCTGGGCTACTTTTGGAAGGGAGTCTTCTGATGACTTCTTCTATTTCCTTGGGGGATATAGGATTATTCAATCTATTTACTTGATCTTGCTTTAACTTTGGTAAATGGAATCTATTAAGAAAATTGTCCATTTCATTTAGATTTTCAAATTTTGTGGCATATAGGCTTTTGTAGTAAGATCTAATGATTGTTTTGATTTCCCCCGTGTCTATGATTATGTTCCCCTTTTTGTTTCTGATTTTGGTGATTTGGATAGTTTCTCTCTGCCATTTATTTTAGTTAAGGGTTTGTCTATCTTGTTGGTTTTCTCAAAGAACCATATCTTGATCTCATTGATTCTTTGTATTGTTTTCTTTCTTTCTATTTCATTGTTTTCAGTTCTGAGTTTGATTATGTTCAGCAATCTACTCCTCTTCTCTGTGTCTGTTTCTTCCCTCCCCCCACCCTTGGGCCTTTAGGTGGCCAGATAAGTTTTTTGTATGAGACGTCTCAAGCTTCTTTCAGGAACTTTTAGTGCTATGAACTTTCCTCTTAGCACTACTTTCATTGACCCATAAGTTTGGGTAAGTTGTGTTTTCATTTTCATTGAATTTTAGGAAGTCTCTGGTTTCTTTTTTTATTTCTTCCCTGACCAAGCTGCAACTGAGTAGAAAGTTATTTAGTTTCCATATGTATGTTGATTTTTTGTTATTTATGTTGTTGTTGAGATCTAGTTTTAGGCCATCATGGTCTGATAAGATACAAGGGATTATTTTAATCTTCTTGTATCTGTTGAGGCTTGCTTTGTGCCTGACTATATGGTCAATTTTTGAGAAGGTTCTGTGAGTTGCAAAAAAAAAAAAAAAAAAAAAAGTATACTCTTTTGAGTTTGAGAGAAAGGTTCTGAATACATGTATTAGCTCCATTTGATTTAGGACCTCCATAAGCATCATTATTTCCCTATTTAGCTTCTGTCTAGAGGATCTGTCCCTTGGTTAGAAATGGAGTGTTGAAGTCTCCCATTATTAAGGCGATGGGATCCATGTGTGATTTCAACTTTCTTAATGTTTCATTTACACATGTAGGTTCTCTTGCATTTGGAGCATAGATGTTCAGTATGTGATGTCTTCATGGTGGATTTTACCTTTGATGAGAATGATGTATCCTTACTCATCTTTTCTGATTAATTTTGTTTGAAAGACTATTTTATTAAATATTAGGATAGCTACCACAGCTTGTTTTCTGGATCTGTTTGCTTGAAAAACATTTTTCCAACCCTTTACTCTGAAGTAGTGTTTATCTTTGTTGCAGAGGCATGTTTCTTGGATGCAGCAAAATGTTGGATCCTGTTTCTGCAACCATTATGTTATTCTGTGTCTTTATAATGGAGAGTTGAGTCCATTGATGTTCATAGATAATAGTGAGCAATGAATGTTGATTCCTTTTATTGTGTAATTGGTGGTGTTAATGTGTTTCTATGCTTGATTTAAAAAAATGTTGTAAAGTTATCTATATCCAGTGTTTTCTCAGGTGTAGTTGATTTCATTGGATTGGAGTTTTCCTTCTAGTATCTTCTGTAGGGCTGGGTTTCTGTAGATACTGTTTAAGTTTAGCTTTGTCATGGAATATTTTGTTTCTCCATCCATGATGATTGAAAGCTTTGCTAGGTATAGTAGTCTGTGTTGGCATCTGTGGTCTCTTAGAGTTTATATGACATCTGTCCAGGCAATTCTGGCTTTCTGATAGGTCTGCCTTTATATGTTACTTGGACTTTTTCCCTTGCTGCTTTTAATATTTTTTTTTTCTTTCTTCTGTAGATTTAGTGCTTTAACTATGATGTGACATGAAGAGTTTATTTTCTGGTCTAGTCTATTTCTTGTTTCATAGGCCTCTTGTATGTTAATGGACACCTCTTTCTTTAAGTTGAGAAAATTTCCTATTATTTTCTTGAAAATATTTTCTGGACCTTGGAACCTGGAATCTTCTATTCCTTTTATTCTTAGATTTCCTCTTTTCATGCTGTCCTTGATTTCTTGGAAGTTTTATGTTTGGAACTCTTCCGATTTTACTTTTTCTTTCATAGACATATCAGTTTCTGCAAGTGTATCTACAGCACCAGATATTCTTTCTCCCATCTATTGTATTCTGTTGGTGATGCTTACCTTTGTGGTTCCTTCTCCTTTCTTTAAGTTCTCCAGCTCCAGGGTTTTCTCTGTTTGTGTTTTCTTTATTGATTCTAATCCTTTTTTTCATGACTTCCACCATTTCCTCCATCTGTTTGAATGTGGATTCCTGTCTTTCCATGATGGCTTCTATCTTATTTCTTTTTTTTTTTTTTTTGTACATATCCTCTCTATATGCAAATACTTGTGCCTCTACTTTTGCCTCTATTTGTTTGGTCTTAATGTCTGTCTTTCTTTGAGAGTTTTATTTCTTTCTTCTTTATGTGTCTCTAATAAATAGATAAACATAGATTTGAGATCATTTTCCTGTGTTTCTGATGACTTAGCATATCCATTGCTTTTGGGGGTTGCAGGAGAAGCCATGATGTCCTGATTTTTGTTGAATATGTGCTTATGCATACTTCTAGCCCTCTGTCTATCCTTAAACTTCGCTTTTGTTCATGGAATGTGTACTTCAGACTGGATCCATCTGTCTCTGATTTCTGGAGTATTCTTCAGGAGGATGAGAGAGGTCCACCAGTTCAAGAGGGGATGTTGTTTCAGCTGGCTAAGCCACAGGAACATGTGTGCAAGCAAAGAAGTGTGTGGAAGTATGCCTTGAAAGACAGGGTACTAGAGCATGTAGATGCCTGGAATGTTGGAACTTAAGTGCAGGGAGGGTTGCTGGCACTGTTTGTGGGTGCAATGTACCTGTGCAGGTGCCCTGAACACCTCAGTGGCCTACATGCCTATTGTACTGTCCTCCTGGTAATAAGATCTTTCTGGGCTCCAGGAAATGTTTCCTTGGACTCCAATGGCAGACCCACAAAACAGAGGCTTGAATGTTGAGAATGCTGTCCCAAGCATTCTTATGTTGCCCACAGTGGAGGTGTGGGTGGGAGTGACGCGATGTCTGACTGCTAGCTTAGATGGACCCTGGATATGGGGCTCTGCACACACTCATTTGAAGGTGCACTCATTCACTTGCAGGCTTAATCGGAAAGCACAGGTGTTCCTCCGTCCTGTACTCTCAATTTGGCCTCTGAGCTTAGGGGCAAATGACAGTGTAGGAGATCCCTCAGCTTATTGGTGTCCACTGTTTAGCCACTGGCCAGGGAGACCCTTACTTGGGATAGCAGCCTCTGCTGTCTCAGTCAAGAGTAAGAAGTATCCTGCTTGGGGCAGCCACCTTTGCAGCCTCAGTCACTAATCGCAGAGGATCCTGTTTGGACTAGCAACAACCCTACCTCAGCTGCAAATCTGGGACGCTCTTACTGCTGCTGCCTTCCTTCTCAGTCTCCAAGTATGGAAGTTCCTGCTAGGGATAACCACAACCCCACTGCAGTGGCACACCTCAGAGGCCCATACAGCTGCCTGCAACAGCTACAGGCCTGGGAAGGCCATCTCTGCTGTCTCAGTCATCAAGTATGGAGGCTCCTGTTTGGAGCAAACAATGCTGCCTCCCCTGAACAGGAGGACCTGTTCTTGGGGTAAGGGGAAGTGCAGGGGGGTTGAATATTCACCACTCTCAGTCCCCAGAGAAGTCCATGGTTGACCTGGATCCAAACTGTCCCAGCTCATGGATTGGCCCCTCTCACCCAGCAAGCCTCAATGTCAGTGTTCTGGCCTCAGGTGTCCCTCCACTCCCCAATTTCAGAGTTTTGCATCCTGTGACCCTCAGATATGGTGCATAATGGTGGCTGCTATCTTGGGACCTCAATAGTATTTTAGTACAATCTAATTTAAGAGTTATAGAATCTAGGTCAATCATCACATATTTAGCTAAATATGCTTAAAATATTAATTTTCTGAAACTCATATTGACACCTAATAAGAGATTGCTAAACACACATGTCCTAATCATAGTCAGTAGAAGGATTTTCTCTACGACTTCATTATTATTTTTACATTGTTATTTTAATACTATTTAGATATTATTACTATTATAACTTTCGTTGGGCTCAAAGGTAACAGAGTTATAAACATATAATACAAAACATTAAAATTACAAATGAGTACAAGTATTTCAACATGACATATGGATTAATTCTGTCTTGATTTATTCAATGCCCACACTCTTAGTACTAGAGCATGAGATCTGGATGGGAAATCTCTATGACCCTGGGATTACTGTATGTAGAAATGAGAGCTGGTTAAGCAATACTGGTTGACATTTTTCTGAATGGTATGTACTTTATCGGTTACCTGTCACTGGGGAACATTTACTTAATGATTTGGTGCAATTTAAAATACATTGGTAGCATTCGAGTGGAAGTCCATGTTGAAGTTATTACTTTTCTTTTGGTGGGATCAAACACCATGAACAAGGACAGCTTAAAGAAGAAAGGGTTTATTTTGGATTACAGTTCCAGAGGCAGAAGAGTACAGTGTGTTGGGGTGGGCATGGTAGCAAGCAGCAGGAAAAGCAATAAGAGCGAGAGACTAAGAGATCACATCTCAACTACGAACACAGGGCAAAAAGAAAGAGAACTGGAAGGAGAACTATGCTGTATACTCTCAGAGTCAGTGGTATATTTCCACCAAGGAAAGCAGTATAGATGAAATAAGATAGATAACAATCTATCTATCTATCTATCTATCTATCTATCTATCTATCTTATATCATCTATGGTATATATGGATATATCAACTTGTCATCATCACAAAAGTAGTGTCATCCACAAGCACTTAAAATTAATTCACCTTTAAATTCTCCACAAAACATTTTTCAATAAAGGCTAGTTGAAAGTTGAATACATGTACCCAGCAGATGGAAGATGGCAGGGGCAGTAGTACACTCACATTTCACTGAATGATGCATGAAAATATACTTTTCCAATAAGTGCTGCTGCCAGTTATCCTGCTGAACAATAATGACTTTCTCTGTACCTTAGTGGATAAGCACATATGGTGGAAGAAAACCACACTGAGTTTCGCCAGTGGAGGCCAATTTAAAGAAGACATAACCGTTAGGACAGATGTGCTAGAATCATCTTTTCATTTCATTTTCTATTTATGCATCACATTTCTCGCTTCATTAAATTCCTTATGCATCACTGTAGTCTTTGTTCTTTTACTGGTTTGCTTCATTTTTAATATATCTTAAGATACTTATGGCAGGGTGGGAAATGGGGGGGGGAGACGTATGGGACTGCAGTTGGGATGTAAAGTGAATAAAAATAATGAATTAAAAAAGATATATGCTTCTATATATACCGACACATATTTAACACATACCTTAGGTATTTATTGAATATTTGTATATTCTACAAGTACATATATTATTTGTCCATTTAAAACTTTTATATTCCAATTGTTTGTTATTATTTATCATAAACTTATTTCCAATATGTATACCCATTCATGTGATTTCTTCCAACTTTTATCTTTGTCAAAAGCAGTCACCATTTTAATTATTCCAAATACTGTTTAATCACTTACATAAATTGATAACTTCCAGTCTTTTACAAATTTCATACTGAAGATATAACAACATATTATGACTTAGCACTAAAATGCTGCAAAGTTAATGTGATATAATTTTTCTTGCTTTTTTCTTCCAATGTCTTGATTTTTACTTCTTAAATTTCATATTATAAATGCATAAATTTAAAGGAAGAAAATTATCAAGTTAGTATGTGTCATTATGAATTGTTAAAGGTCAACTTTCAGAAGATGAGAAAATTGATAAATTAATGGGTCAAGACAGAATTTACATAAATTTGTTTACTGCTCCTTTTATAAGACAATAGAAGGAAAAATTTACTTCAATCAGTAGAAGCATTTCCATGGTTCTAAGTGATTCAGAAAACGCTTTTCTTTTAAACGCTTGTCAGAGTCTATTAAATATCATTCCGTTCCATTTTACCTTTCAATTAGGTGTGAACAAATATCTTTTGAATATTTAGCAGCTTCTGTTTTCCAAATGCCCTCATCATTCCATATTTAGCTAGGGTTGCTCACATAATGAATATCTCTAATTCAGAAGAAGACACCTAACAAGTATTATTACATTCCATCCACTATTTTTACTGCAGTATATTAATTATGAATAATTGAAAGTATTTTTATGTAGTCTTATGAACTCATTTGTTAGCAATTATTTAAACAGAAGTGATATTTTTCAAAAATCCTTTATCTTCATTCAATTACACGCTCATATGATAGTTTCAATTTTAGTCCTTAAAAGTTTGTTCTTTTTTTTTTAAAAAAAAGTTCTTTTGTAGGTCATTGGATACAGCAATCTATTCCATGTTCTTGTCTAGTGGTGAATGAAAAATAAAGTGCATGATTAATTAAAGCAAAACATAAATTCTACAGAGAAAATGTTAAGGGTAAGGAAAATAAAATGATAGGAAGTTGCGAAAATGCATTATAGTTACGAACTAAGTCATGATAATATGTGACAGTTTAAAAAGTCACAAAAACATCTAAAAGAGAAAGTATTGGTTAAATAATAATAGGTAACAAAGTCATAAACTGACTGATGTTTAGTAAGGATGCAAGTGATTTTGATACATCAGATATCATGATTAGAATTAAAATAATGAAATTTTTACTAAAAACATATTTATAATACTAAAAATATATTTATACCCCATGGACTTTTCAAGTAGTTGGATTTTACTCCAACTTATAAGGAAAAAAGCCATGAAGAATTGAGTTTTCACTTAACCTTTTGATTTTGTTGTGAATCACATACAATCAGAGATGAATGCAGCAGCAAAGATAAAAAATAGACAAAAAGTTCTGCAAAAAATCCATACAAGCTAATCTCAAACTTGATGTAGGGAGATCTCCACACCCATTAATATTATGATAACAATATTCACCACAGCAAAGCTTTATAATCATTCTAAGAGGGTGGGGTTTGTTTCGTCTTTTTATTTTTTTATTCATTTGTTTATTTTTTATTCACTTTACCTCCTGGTTGTGACCCCATCCTTCCTCCCTACCCAGTCCCACTGTCTCTTTCTTCCCTTCCCCTTCCCCCATCACCTGTTCCTCAGAAAAGGGGAGCTCCTTACCCTATCTTCCCTTAGCTCATCAAGTAGCATCAGGACTGAGCATGTCCTCTTTCCCTGTGGCCTAGCAAAGCAGTCCCACCAAGGGGACATGATCAAAAAGCTGGCCAGTGAGTCCTTGTGAAATGCAGCCACCACTTCATTTACTAGAAGACCCATCTGAAGTCTAATCTGCCCATCTGCTACATCTTGGGGGTGGGTGGGGAACCTTAGGTCCAGTTCATGCATTTTCCTTGGTTGATGCTTCAGGCTCAGCAACCCCTCTGGGTCCTGGTTAGTTGGCTTTGTTGGTCTACTTGTGGAGATTCTATCACCTCCAGGTCCTTTTCTCTTTCCTCCTTTTCCACAAGACTGCCTATGCATCACTCAGTGTTTGGCTGCATGTTTCAGCATCTGTTTTGATAGATGCTCTGTCAGAGGACAACTCTGACAGGCCCCTCTCTACAAGCTTAGGAGAGTATCATTCATAGTTTCAGGGGGTGGCAATCTTCCATAGGATAAGTCTAGGTTGGGTCAGGCTGGGCATTCCGTCAACCTCTAAATCTCTATTCTATCTGATCTATCTTTATCCCTGCACATCTTGTAGGCAGGGTAAATTTGGCATTGTTTATGTGGCTGTTAATGTATAAACTGATAAGAAATTAAACAAACAAATGGAAGAGAAAGCATTTTTTAACCCTAAAGAAGAGTGAAATTATGCCATTTCTAGGAAAATGAATCAACTGAAGGTCTTCATGTTAAGTAAAAACAGTCTTTTAAACAAGCACATAAACATTCCTTCTAAGGTATGGAAGAGTATGGAAGCTGAAAATAAACTATTAGTGATGTGAAAGGAGAAAGTAGTGGATAGTGTCTAGAGTGAGAAAAATTAAAAAGTGTGAAGCATATGAATATGTAACATTTCAATGAACAGCATCATATATACAATGAGTATAAAGGAATATATCTCCAGGTCAGATACAACAGTATATATAACGTTTGACAATAATAGGGGAACAATTAAGGCTTACTATGTACACTGGATATAATTTAAATAAAGCTAATTTTTAAAAGTTAGAATTTTAGTTAGGGTCCTTTCTCTTGCTTGGTATCTTTAGATGCATAGATTTTAGTGGGTTTATCCTATGTTGTATGTCTATATGAGTGAGTATATACCGTGTGTGTCTTTTTGCTTCTGGGACAACTCACTCAGGATGATCCTTTCCAGGTCCCACCATTTACCTGCAGATTTCATGATTTCCTTATTTTTCATTGCTGAGTAATATTCCATTGTATAGATGTACCACAGTTTCTGCATCCATTCTTCAGTTGAGGGGCATCTGGGTTGTTTCCAGCATCTTGCTATTACAAATAAAGCTGCTATAAACATGGTTGAGCAAATGTCCTTTTTGTGTACTTGAGCCTCTTTTGGGTATATGCCTAGGAGTGGTATGGCTGGATCTTGAGGAAGCGCTATTCCTAGTTGTCTGAGAAAGCACCAGATATATTTCCAGAGTGGTTGCACAAGTTTACATTCCCGCCAGCAGTGGAGAAGGGTTCCCCTTTCTCCACAACCTCTCCAGCATGTGTTGTCACTTGAGTTTTTGATCTTCAGTCTCCACCTGAAACACAAAGAGGATGGACATCAGAAGAAGAAGAAATCAGGAAACAACCTAGAAACCTGCTACAGAGGGCCTCTGAAAGCCAGAAGAAGAAAACAGGAAACAAACTAGGAACCTAACACAGAGGGCCTCTGAAACCTTCTGCGCTGCAGACTATCAAAGCAGATGCTGAGCCTGATGGCCAACTGGCGGGCAGAGTGAATGGAATTTTATGTAAGAAGTGGGAAATAGTAAGAGCTGGAGAGGACAGGAACTCCACAAGGAGAGCAACAGAACAAGAATATTTGAACACAGGGAACTTCCCAGAGAGTCATACTCCAACCAAGGACTATTCATGGTGATAACCTAGAACCCCTGCACAGATGTAGCCCATGGCAGTTCAGTGTCCAAGTGAACTGAACCTAGCAATCAGAAGAGGGACTGCCTCTGACACAATATGATTGGCCTGCTCTTTGATCACCTCCCCCTGAGGGGAGAGCAGCCTTACCAGGCCACAGTAGAGGACAATGCAGCCACTTTTGATGAGAACTGATAGACTAAGATCAGAAAGAAGAGGAGAACCTCCCCTATCAGTGGACTTGGGGAGGGGCATGCATGCAGAAATGGGAGGGAGGGTGGGATCTGGAGGGGATGATGGAGGGGCTTATGGAGGGATACAAAATGAATAAAGTGTAATTAATAAAAAAGTCTTGAAAAAAGTTAGAATTTTATTATAAAACTCATATACTCTTCCAGTTTTTATATCCTTATTCATTGATGAGGTTGACAGACATAAATGAGGTTATTAATGCAAAATAATATTTAAAATTGAAGAAATGCTACCAGTTAAAAATAAATGTTGAATAATTTATTATTGTTAATATTATGTATGGATTGAATATAAGATAGAATAAAACTATAATTAATATGATAAACACACAAACATCATTGCATAAAACACTTAAAATACCTATTATGGAGTAGAATTACATTTTGGTAAACAAATAAAACAACCAAATGCAACGTTGAATAGTTTTCTGAGTACATTTTCTGTGGTCATTTAAATCTTGCTATCATTTCATGTAATCAATCATGTAATTAAGAACACTGACTACTCCTCCAGAGAACAACTTCCATCACTGACATTGTGGCTAACAGCGGTATGTAACTCCAGTTTTTAGGAACTGCCTTTTTGGCATCTGAGAGTATTGAACAATTACATGTAAGCAAAAGATCCATATGTTAAATTCTTTAAAGAAAGGAGAATGAAAAACTGTTATTATGTATTTTCCCATGGTGAGACTTTACTTTAGTTTGTTTTGTTTTAAACTTTTATTTTATTTTTTATTAATTACCTTTTATTAATTTTGTATCTCAGCTATAACTGCCTCTTCCATCCCCTCCCAACCCCACTCTCCCTTCCTCTTCTTCTCCTATACCCCTGCCCCAGTCCAATGATAGGGGAGGTCCTCCTCCCTTTTCATTTGACCATAGTCTATTAGGTCTCCTCAGGAACGGCTGCATTGTCTTCTTCTGTGGACTGGTAAGGCTGCTTCCCCACCTCAAGTGGAGGTAATCAAAGATCCAGCCCCTGAGTTAATGTCGGAGAGAGTCCCTGTTCCTATTGCTGAGGAACCTCCTTGGACACTGAGCTGCCATGGACACTTCTGTGCAGGGGTTATTTTATTTTAACTGAGTGTATATTATATGAGATTTTAAGATTCAACACTTTAGGAATGGCTTTCTATATATTTCAAGAAGAACATCTAATAAGGCTCATTATATATACTTAACATAGAGTAAGTGTATCAGAGATATTAAAATTAATATTAATGAACCTTTAGAATATAAATAGTAATATATTACCTGAGATATACATATATAAATATTAGAAAATATTTTAAGATTAATTAACAAAGATCATTTTCACTGAATTTGCCATTCTTATCAGTATTTTACATTACATGCTCTAGATTCTTTTCATTTTCTTAATATTCAGCTACATTTACTAATTTCCTTAAAATGCTTGCCAGTGACAAATGTCCCATCTATTATAGCACAGTTATTTTTGTTATAATATTAACATTGATATTAACATTTTAACTCACTGTAAAGCAAATATTAATAAATAGAGAATATTACCACAGGGTAACCAAATGAAATAGATTTCAGGATTGAAAACATATATCTATGATATAAAGTGTAAAGAAATGTTGATAGTGCTGATAAGATCACAAAGGAAGTTATCAGGAAATAACTTATGAAATATTATGTACTTAATGAACTCACATTAATTATAAAATATTTAATAATAAAGGTATCATAAATATGTACCTTGATGAGTGGCAGAATAGAAGGCTCCATGATGAAGGGCACTTACTTCTTTGATTCATCAGCATTCTGCAAAGCACACCTACACTGGAGACTCAAAACATCAAGTTCCAGGTCATCTGATGCCTCCTACTGGCATCTACAGGCCCTTCCAAACAAGGTGTGTCTGTAACATAAACAGGAACATATTCAAACACATAAAAATAAAGACACACATGACCACTATAATAGTGTGATAAAACTGATGCTATCATATAATTAAATCAATGAACACAAATCAGAAAATTTAACTATTCAAACTCTCCAGTAAATCGTTAAAATTAACAAGGCCCAACAGTGGCTACTTCTTAGAACTTTGTCTATTTTACTTCTCAGTTCAAAGAGAACTTGACAAGAAATATATTTCTTGATCTGCTTAGCTGGCACATCATTTTTCACCAAATTACCATGAATCTTCACCATTAGAAATAATTAGTTGTTATCTTAGGCATAAAATAGAACACAAGCCAGTAAAATGTATAACTATTTACTCATAACTGTCAAAATAAAACATGAAGGACAAAATTTGATGATCATGATATATGGAAAAGAAATACAGGTTCTTTTCCAAATTGGGATCATGCTTGGCAGTACTAATAATGGCCTGAAGCCAGGGCCTCTCTTCCTGACAACCCAGATCTTCTCATTCTAAATGGATATCATGATCATGACCTCAGTGAAAGCCTCAGATTTATTTATTCTTTAAAATCTTAAATAATTTGAACCCCACAACCTCTCCAGCATGTGTTGACACTTGAGGTTTTTTTATTTTTATTTTAATTTTTATATTAATTACAATTTATTCATTTTTTTTATCCCAGCTGTAGCCCACTCCCTTATTCCTTCTCAATCCTACCCTCCCTCCCTCATCTCCTCCCATGCCCCTCTCAAAGTCCACTGATAGGGGAGGTCCTCCTCCCCTTCCATTTGTCCCTAGCCTATCAGGTCGCATCAGGACTGGCTGCATTGTCTGCATTGTGACCTGGTAAGGCTTCTCCCCCTCAAGGGAAGATAATCAAAGAGCCAGTCACTGAGTTCATCTCAGAGAGCTGAGTTCATGTTAGATACAGCCTCTGTTCCCCTTACTAGGGTTACTCAGCTGCTATGAAATACATCTGTGCAGGAGTTCTAGGTTATAACCATGTATGGTATTTGTTTGGAGTATCAGTCTCAGAAAAGACCTGAGAGCCCAGATTTTTTGGTTCATTGCTCTCCTTGTGGAGCTCCTGTCTCTTCCAGGTCTTTCTTTTTCCCCTTCTTTCGTAAGATTCCCTGCACTCTGCCAAAATTATAAAAATATTTTTAAAAATTATAAAAAAGAAAATGGAGAAATTATAAATGAAAAATGTTTGCTGGTGTTGGCACATTTTAATGTTTTCCAAACATTATTAAGTGATTTTTCTCATGCCTGAAATATGTCAATCTATGACTACAAATGAACATATCTTTTACAGAAGATGTAATTTTAAGTGAGCAGATTTTTTTCTCAGAGTAGTGACTTCATAGTAATTTTTTAAAAATTTCAGAATTTTAATGCAGATTGCAGAGGAATTATAATGCTGCAATATGGATTCTCTAGCAAGGGATAGCATCCAAAGACTTAGATCTCTGTGATCCAGCTGGAATGGACACATACTCATAATATACAGCTTTTATTTCTCTGGTTGGCATATAGCTATTATACACCTATAATACTTCAGGCTGTAATTTAATTCAGGCATGTAATCCCAAGCAATAACATCTAATTGAGGGACAGACAAACTGACAAACCAAAGAAAGATTTCACTGAATAAGTCAGAAGTAGGATACACCCAACTCTTAGCAGAAAGGACAGGAAAGAAAAGCTACTCAAGAGGAGCACAGAGAGAAGACATAGGAGTCAATTACAGTACAGGAATACAGTATAATTTCTGCAGACAATACAGCAGAGTTCAGGAGTAGGGTACAGTTCAGTGCGGTTACTAACAGTTCTCTTGAATACATTTGAGTTCCTGCAGTTCAGAGGCAATGTTTCGAGGCAGAGAAATCCAGTCAGAAGCAGAGAACTCAATTTCAGTCAGCTTGGAGAGAAATTTGAGCCAGAATAACTGAGTTGAATCAGCCAGCCAGAGTTCAGAAAGAAGTAGAAAGTTCAGGCTTATTGAGGAGTAAGTCTCAGAGGCTGAAACATTCTAGGCCAAGTTTAGCAGATGGAGGCTGGAAGCTGTAGCCTCCAAGGTCCAGGCTGGCAAAAGATTAAATTTTATGGAGGCTAGACTCTTCCAGGCCTTGGAAGTCTCAGAAGTATTCTGGCTAGAGTCAAACTTATTTCCAAACTTTTATTTATTTATTTTTTATCCCATTTGAAGCATTTGGAGGCTTCCAAAATTCCCAGCTTAGATAACCTGGGGATTAATAAATAAACCTGTGATCCACTGGAAAGTCATTCATCAAATAACAAGTCATTTTTAATAGTATCCAAAATATATTCAACTTACTGAGTTTTGATGTTTGTTGGTTTTCTGTGTGACACTTAAGTAATGAGATGATACAACTAAGAGAAGTTGGGATGTTCTTTCTTAGCCATCTTTGTCTTCATAAATCTCTAAGGGTCTTTTATTAACCAGGATTGCTTTAGCTAGTCAGCCTTTTTTGTTTCTCCATATGAAACTGAGAATTGTTCTTTCACTGTCCGTAAAAATTTGTGTTGGTATTTTGATGGGACTTGCATTGAATATGCAGATTGTTTCTGGTAGGATAACCATTTTCACTATGTCAGTCCTACCTATCCATGAGCATGGGAGAACTTTTAATATTCTAATATCTTCTTCAATTTCGTTATCATCTGCTAAGGGTGATAATTTGACTTCTTCCCTTCTCATTTGTTTCCCTTTGATGTTCTTTAATTGTCTTATCGCTCTAGCTAGGACTTCAAGAACTATGTTGAAGAGACAAGAGTGGGCAGCCTTGCCTTGTTCCTGATTTCAGTGGGATTGATATAAGTTTCTCTCCACTTAGTATGACGTTGGCTATAAGCTTGCTGTATATTACTTTTACTATGTTTAAGTATGTGCCTTGTATACCTGCTCTCTTCAAAACTTTAAACATGAATTGATATTAAATTTTGTCAAATGTTTTTTCTGCATCTAAGGAGATGATCATGTGGTTTTCTTTTAGTTTGTTTACATTGATAAGTTTTCTTATGTTAAACAATCCCTGCATACCTGGGACAAAGACTAGTTGGCCTTGGTGGATGATATCTTTAATGTGTTCTTGGATTCGGTTTGTGAGTATTTTTTTTTAATTCTTTGTTAATTACTTTATTCACTCTGTATTCCCCCTATGGTTCCATCCCTCCTCCCTTCCCAATCCCTCCTCCCTTCCTCCACTCTTTGCATGCATGCCTCTCTCCAAGTCCACTGATAGGAAAGGACTTCTTTTAATTCCTTCTGATCTTAGTCAATTAGGTCTCATCAGGAGAGGCTGCATTGTCATCTTCTGTGACATGATAATTCTGATTCTTTCTCAGGGAGAGGTAATTAAAGAGAAGGCCAATCAGTTCATGTCAGAGACAGTCCTTGTTCCTATTACAATGGAACCCATTTGGATACTGAACTGCCATGGGCTACATCTATTCAGGGGTCGTAGGTTATCTCCATGCATGGTCCTTGGTTGGAGTATGAGTTTCAGGAAAGATCCCTGTGCTCAGATTTTTGGTTCTGTTCCTCTCATTGTAGAGTTCCTGTCCTCTTCAGATCTTATTGTTTCCCATTTCTTTCATAAGATCCCCTGCACTCTGCCCAAGGGTTACCCATAAGTCTCAGCATCTGCATTGATACTCTGCAGGGTAGAGCCTTTCAGAGGTCCTCTGTGTCAGGCTCCTAACTTGTTCTCCTTCTTCAGATGTCCATCCTCTTTGCCTTTCTGGGTAGGGATTGAGCATTTTAGCAAGAGTCTTCCCTCTTGATTAGTTTTTTAGGTGTACAGATATCAGTAGGTTTATCCTATATTATCTGTCTATATGAGTGTGCATATACCGTGTCTGTCTTTCTGCTTCTGGGACAGCTCATTCAGGATGGTCTTTTCCAGATCCCACCATGTACCTGCAAATTTCATGATTTCCTTTTTTTTTTTTTTTATTGCTGAGTAATATTCCATTGAGTAGAT
Organism: Psammomys obesus; assembly: GCF_907164565.1. Classification (NCBI taxonomy): domain Eukaryota; kingdom Metazoa; phylum Chordata; class Mammalia; order Rodentia; family Muridae; genus Psammomys; species Psammomys obesus. The sequence goes on from NW_026591086.1 coordinate 48,233,579, forward strand.
GTACTACAATTTCTGTATCCATGCCTCTTCTGAGGGGCATCTGGGCTGTTTTCAGCTTCTGACTATTACAAATAAGGCTGCTACAAACACAGTTGAGCAAATGTCCTAATTGTGTACTTGAGCCTCTTTTGGGTATATGCTTAGGAGTAGTATTGCTAGATCTTGAGGAAGCGCTATTCTCAGTTTTCTGAGAAAGTGCCAAATTGTTTTCAAGAGTGGTTGTACAAGTTTACATTCCCACCAGCAGTGGAGGAGGGTTCCCCTTTCTCCACAACCTTTCCACCATGTGTTGTCATTTGAGTTTTTGATCTTAGCCATTCTGATGGGTGTAAGGTGAAAGCTTAGGGTCATTTTGATTTGCATTTCTGTATTAATAAGAACATTGATCATTTCTTTAAGTGTGTCTTTGCCATTCGATATTCCTCTACTGAGAATTCTCTATTTAGCTTTGTACTCCATTTTTTAATTGGATTACTTGATTTGTTGCTGTTTAACTTCATTAGTTCTTTATATATACTGGATACTAGCCCTCTGTCAGATATAGAGTTGGTGAAGATCCTTTCCCAATCTGTAGGCAGTTGTTTTGTTCTGACAACTGTGTCCTTTGCTTTACAGAAGCTTTTCAGTTTCATGAGGTCCCATTTATTGATTGTTGCTCTTAGAGCCTGTGCTGTTGGTGTTCTGTTCAGGAAGTTTTCTCCTGTACCAATGAGTTCTAGGGTATTCCCCACTTTTTTTTCTAGCCGATTTAATGTGTCTGGTTTTATGTTGAGGTCTTTGATCCACTTGGACTTTAGTTTTGTGCAGGGTGATAAGTATTGATCTATTTGTATTCTTCTACATGTAGACATCCAGTTAGACCAGCACCATTTGTTGAAGATGCTGTCTTTTTTCCATTGAATGGTTTTGGCATCTTTGTCAAAAATAAGGTGACCTTAAGTGTGTGGATTTATGTCAGGGTCTTCTATTTGATTCCATTGATCCACCATTCTCTTTCTATGCCAGTACCATGCAGTTTTTAGTATTGTTGCTCTATTGTACAGCTTGAGATCAGGGATGGAGTTACTTCCTAAAGATCTTTTACTGTAGAGAATTGTTTTAACAATTCTGGGTTTCTTGTCGTTCCATATGAAGGTGAGAATTTTTCTTTCATGTTCTGTAAAGAATTGTCTTGGTAATTTGATGGGCATTGCATTGAATCTGTAGATTGCTTTTGGTAAGATGGCCATTTTTTCTATATTAATCCTGCCAAGCCATGAGCACGGGAGATCTTTCCATCTTCTGATATCTTCTTCTATTTCTTTCTTCAGAGACTGGAAATTTTTTTCATACAAGTCTTTGACTTGCTTGGTTAGGTTCACACCAAGGTACTTTATGGTCTTTGTGACTATTGTGAAGGGTGTTGTTTCCCTAATTTCTTTCTCAGCCCTTTTGTCTTTTGTATACAGGAGGGCTACTGATTTTTTTTTTTTTAGTTCATTTTGTATCCAGCCACTTTGCTGAAGGTGTTAATCAGCTATAGGAATTCCCTGGTAGAATTTTTGGGGTCACTCAGGTGTTCTATCATATCATTTTCAAATAGTGATACTTTTACTTCTTCCTTTCCAAATTGAATCCCCTTGATCTCCTTCGATTGTCTTATTGCTCTAGACAGGACTTCAAGAACAAATTTGAAGAGATAAGGAGATTGAGCAACCTTGCCTTGTCCCTGATTTCAGTGGGTTTGATTTAAGTTTCTCTCCATTGAGTTTGATATTGGCTATAGGCTCACTGTATATTGCCTTTACTATGTTCAAGGGTATGCCTTGTATCCCTGATCTCTCCAAGACTTTAAACATGAATGGATGTTGGATTTTGTCAAATGCATTTTCAGCATCTAAAGAGACGATCATGTGGTTTTTCTCCTTCAGATTGTTTATGTGGTGGATCACATTGATGGGTTTCAATATATTGAACCACTCCGGTTTGCAAGTATTTTATTGAGTACTTTTGCGTCAATGTTCACAAGTGAGATTCATTTGAAGTTCTCTTTCTTTGTTGGGTCTTTGTGTGCTTTAGGTATCAAAGTCACTGTAGTCTCACAGAATGAGATTGGCAATGTTCCTTCTCTTTATATTTTGTTGAATAGTTTAAAGAGTATTGGTGTTGGCTCTTTTGGAGATATCTCAATACTAGATCTCAAGCTGTACTTTAGAGCAATAGTGAAAAAAAACAAATAAAAACAAAACAAAACAAACAAACAAAAAATGGGGTGGTACTAGCATAGAAACAGACTTGTGGTTCAATGGAATCGAACTGACATAACCTAACAGACATAACCATAACAGACATAAACCTACATTCTTATGGATATTTAATTTTTGATAAGGAAGCCTAAACCATACAATGGAAAAAAGACAGCTTCTTCAACAAATAATGCTGGTCTAACTGGATTTCTCCATGCAGAAAAATGCAAATAGACCCATATTTATCACCCTGTACAAACTTAAAGTCCAAGTGGATCAAAGACCTCACCATAAAAACAGACACACTAAATCTGTTAGAAGAAAAAAATAGGGAATTACCTTGACCTCATTGGCACAGTAGACAACTTCCTAAGGAGAATACCAACAGCACAGGCTCTAAGAGCAACAATCAATAAATGGGACCTCATGAAACTGAAAAATGTCTGTAAAGCAGAAGACACTGTCATCAAAACAAAATGACAGCCTACAGACTAGGAAAAGATCTTTACCAACCATCTATCTGACAGAAGGCTAGCATCCAGAATATATAAAGAACTGAAGAAGTTAAACACCAACAAACCAAGTAATATGGTTAAAAAATGGCATGCAGAACTAAACAGAGGATTCTTACCAGAAGAATATTGAATGGCAGAGAAACACTTTAAGGAATGCTCAACATCCTTAGTCTTCAGGGAAATGCAAATCAAAACGCCCTTGAAATTTCACATCACACCCATCAGAATGGCTGAGATCAAAAACCTCATGGGGTGAGGCAAACTGGAGAGGTTGTGGAGAAAAGGAAATCCTCCTCTATTGCTGGTGGGAATATAACCTTGTACACAAATTTCTGAGAATCAGAACCCAACCTACTGACTTGACCTTGTCTTTTGTTCTTTATGTAGGTAATTACTTCCACTTGTATATTGTGCATTGGATCCCTGCCACCCTTACTGACTATTTGGAGGCAGTCCAATAGGGTGGATTTTACTACTAAATATAATGCAGAACCTGTCAAAATAGAAATACCCAACTACTAATTCATTCAAACATTTTCCAGGATTGTTTATTTAAAAAGCAGTTCTGAGAAGTGAGATCATATTTATTTGCAAAGAATCACCTTGTTTCTTCTTGCCAAGACCAGTAACATTACTTTAAATACTCCTTATTATGTGAGTATGAATTTGTCTCTGATCCAGGAGGACTTTTTCTCTTTCAGTACCAATGAAATTGTAACAGAGCCATGTATTACTTTAAAATAAGATAACAACAGTAGAGAAATTTTAATTCATCAACATGTCTACTCTGTTAAGGTATCACATCCACAGGTCTTCCAGATCTATGTGATCTGGCTGGAATGCAGACATGTCCTAGGTTATAGACACACCCTCAGCACACACCTTTAATTTCTTTTTTTTTAACTTTTATTAATTACACTTTATTCATTTTGTACCCCCCCATAAGTCCCTCCCTCCTCCCCTCCCAGTCCCACCCTCTCCCTCCTTTCTGCATGCATGCCCCTCCCCATGTCCACTGATTGGGGAGATCCTCCTCTCCTTTATGATCTTAGTATATCAGTTCTCATCAAAAGTGGCTGCTTTGTCCTCTACTGTGGCCTGGTAAAGCTGCTCCCCCCTCAGGGGGAAGTGATCAATCAGATTATGTCAGAGGCAGTCCCTCTTCCCATTACTATGTAACCCACTTGGACACTGAACTGCCATGGGCTACATCTGTGCAGGGGTTCTAGGTTATCTCCATGAATAGTCCTTGGTTGGAGTATGAGTCTCTGGGAAGTTCCCTGTGTTCAAATTTTCTTGTTCTGCTGCTCTCCTTGTGGAGTTCCTGTCCTCTCCAGCTCTTACTATTTCCCACTTCTTACATAAAATTCCATTCACTCTGCCCGTCCATCAGTTGGTTATCAGGCTCAGCATCTGCTTTCACAGTCTTCATGGCAGAGGCTTTCAGAGGCCCTCTGTGGCAGGTTCCAAGGTTGTTTCCTGTTTTCTTCTGGCTTTCAGAGGCCCTCTGTAGCTGGTTCCTAGGATCTTTCCTGTTTTCTTCTTCTTCTGATGTCCAACTCTTTGCCTTTCAGGATGGGGATTGAACATTTTAGTTAGGGTCCTCTCTTTTGCTTAGTTTGTTTAGATGTACAGATTTTAGTGGGTTTATTCTATGTTGTATGTTTATATGAGTGAGTATATACCGTGTGTGTCTTGTAGTCAAGGATAGTTTGTAGAAGGAAGCAACCATGTTTGAAAATTACCTCTAAATGATGGACAGGCAAAGGGATGAGTCAGGGAATGATTTGACAGAATAGGATACACCCAACACTCATAAGAACATCACAGGAAATAGAAGCTTGTTTAAAAGTTCAGTTTAGTCAGTTAAGTTCAGTGAGTTTATGGCATTTCAGTGCAGTTCAATTTGTTCAGTGTAGTACATTTCAGTTGAGCAGTCAGTTGTATTGCAGTTCAGTTAGCTGCAGTTCAGCTCTTGGAGTTCAAGAGCAGTTTTCCAAGCAGAATACTTCAGTGAGAAGCCAAATTAAATCAGTCACTTTGGAGAAGAGTTTGAGACATAACATCTGGAGTTAAACGAGCCAGCCAGAATTCAGAAAGGGCCAGAAATGGTAAGCTTATTCAGCAGTAAGCCTCTGAGACAATAATTGCATCATGTGGATAAAAGCAGTATTTAGTTTTATAAAAATCAATATCATCATGCTTATTACTGAAATTAAATTTTTAACCATGGTCTTTAAACAATTTCTATTTACTAATTATTGCTACCAAATATTCCTATGAATACATTATCTTTTTGTTAAAATATGTATCTTATTTCTTCTAATAAATTATATTATTATGTTTCTAGTTTACATTATACATTTTATCACCATGTCCATACTTCTGAATATTTGAAGTCTTTCTACTCTAACAATATTTCTTTTTATCTGTGCTTATGTATTAATATTCTATATCTATGTTTATGTTTAGTGTTAGATAGCAACTTTTCACTGCATCTAACAATCATCTTTATAGATAATTTGAAACCCCTTATGAAGTCTTCTACTGAATTTTAAATAATGTGCCACTAAACAAGCCTCCAATTTAAATAAAATAGTTTATATCTAGTTTGCCTTTTCTAAAATCAAATGCTTTCCGCTAACTTCATTAAGGACATTCCTACTAAAATTTCATCTTTTTTAATTTTTTTTTTCATTGCCCTTATCATACAAAGCTTATCAGTGTTTGGGTTTTACTGATAGTTAATACATTTTTCTTTCCAAAGGAAAACATAAAATCAAGCCTGAGATAGTGGAAACCAGTGCCAGTGTGTCAGATACAAGCCTGAAAGAAAATCTAACTCTGAAGAAAATCAAGACCACACCCCTGTTGCAAGCTCAGAGTTCAGAGGAACATACTAATTCAATGCAGAGGTACAGTTTAGATTCTTGTCACATAATATGCATCAAAATATGTAATTTCTGGCATATTATGAAAGAATCCATGAATGCTTTGAGTAATTATAGTAGTATACAAGGAACTTCTGACACTTTCTGAAAGGTAATGATCACAATGGAAACTCCACAAAAGTCACATGGATTTGAAAGAAGTATTTGATTAGTTATTCATGTAACTCATACTATCCAGGTTTTATTTATTTATTTTTTTTGTTTTTGTTTTTCCATAATTAGGTTACATATCTACCACTACTAAATACATTATTTTCTGTTTATTATGTTTTTACCTGCATTCGTACCTTAACTTAATTATCAGAGTTAATGAATGTTTTGAATCAATATCACTGTGAGAAGTTGTACTATAATTTTTGTGGGTTATCTGTAGAACATATTGAGTTCCTCAATGTCAGACAGGCTTCAAGAAGACCTGTATAAGTGATCATTTTTCCAAATTGTTTCAATAATAATACCTATAGATTAATTTTACATACTTCCTAGATAATTAATTGCACATAGATTGCTATTTTTTTTCATACAGAACCTTTTTTGTATAAAACATTCTGTAAGGGCATTAAGAAATAGCACCTGAGTAAAAAAAAAAAAAAAATGACATTCACAATAAAAGGAACAGCAACTTCTTTAGAGAAACTATAGAGGTTGTGTATATTTTCAACAATGGTCTCATCATTTTAATAACATCATTGCCTCTTTTTTGCTTTAAAATTAGTTGTTACATATGGGCTCTTAAGAAAGGAATATAACCTTCGGGGCTAGGATTTTCTTCCACAGAAGACCAGATATTTCAATAGAGAAAATGCTGTCTTCCCGATGTAATCTCTAGTGAGATAATGCATTAAATTAAACTGAATAATGTAGGCTCTTGGGAGATTATCCCCACACACATTTTTCTAAATTCAATGGATATTCTCATATTCTCTTCCTAACACTGTTACTATCTTTCATTACCCTAACCCTGGCAGTTTTCATCTTTGCTCTGTTCAAGTTCATGTGTTTCACACATAATCCACAATTAAAATGTCTAGAATGTGTTTTTGTTTTTTTTTTCTTTCTGACCAGAATACCAAAATTCACTGTCAACTTTTATTTTTTGCTCAATTAAGTATTTTTAAAATTTTGTTACTAAGAAAAGAGCTATAGCCATTTACAGTCTTTATATAGTTATGCTAGTAGTTAATAGCAGTTAGTCTAATTGTATTAAGGATTAAAATTATGTTCATTATATTTCCAGAGTACATTAACAAAGAATAATTCAGGCAATATCTTTCATTGCTGCGTTTTGCAGGAATATCATAAACACATTTTATTTCCTCCTACAAACTTTAAATTCTTGAAACTGATAATATATATATTGAAATGTTACTAAAATCTCTAGTAATTAATGAAAAAGAGTGAAAAATATATTTTATCTGTGAACATTCAATATTTTAGGACATAATAACATGTGTAAAAATAAATACATTTAAAAGGAGAATCTATAAATTGTTTTACCAATTTGAAAAATGTATTTGATCAGGCATCCTGGATATGTGAGTATTTATTATTTTAATATAATTTTAGGTACTTCAAACCAGCATTTTTAGCTATAAAAGCATGTTCACCTAACTTGATTTTAGAAATAAGACAATGATACAGATAAATAGTCCAATAAAAGTACTTAAGTTTTATAAGTTTGGGTTTCTTGGGAAGATAGTAGAGACAACTAGATATGTTATTAATTTTAAGAAAATTATAGTGTTAATATAGTGCTAGAAATGCAGCCATCATAAATTAACTGGTGGTATAATTCAATCTTGTCTAATGTCACATCAAAGTCATGTAGTGGCAATTCAGTTTATTTACTGAGAAGAGTGAGACATTGAAAGTAAAAAGAGACCTACTTAATTACATTTTTGACAATAATTTCTAACTGTAAGAAACCTGTTTCTTATCTACAATATAAGTACTAATTACTGAGAATACAAGATATAATTACTGAGAATACAAGATACATTTTAGGGGGGGCCAAGATGGCGGCACCGGGAGAACACCTTGTCTGAGAAGCGGAACAACACACTCCTTGCAGCGACCAGGAGACTGAACTCTGGGCCCTAAAACAACAGTGATCGACCCTGTTTCCCAGGTGAGGTGAGGCTCCCAGGGCGTGGGAATCGGTCGGGTCCACTCTCCTCTGCCCAGCCAGAACCCGGAAGAGAATCCAGCAACGCGGGCTTTGGGTCTCCAGGCTGGTGCCGCAAGCCTGCTAATCACGATCAATTTCCCAGGCTGATTAGTGGGCACAAGGGTGCCTGAGGCTGGGAGCCCCAGTTGCAAAAAAACCCCACGGGGAAGGAAAGTTGCCAGACTGATCACGGATCACCCAGTCTTTCCCTCGAAGGTCTCTCCAACCACGGCGGGTACCTGCCACCATCACAATTGAGCTCCTGCTGCGCACACGGATAGCAGGTGCGCGCCCAGCACAAAATGCCTACTCCCTCTTCAGAGAAGGCAGGAGGTGCCCAACAGATTCTGCCACAGACCACATTGTCTGTAACCCAACCCGAGATCGGGGCTGAGAAAACCCAATCCTTTCAGGCACTCCCCAAAAGCTGCCATCACCCTGCCACAGCAGAACAGAAGGATAAAGAGGTTCACAGCGGCTTCATAGTGCCGGAACTCCAGTGCTGCCGGCCGCTCCTAGCAAACAAACTACAGCTCGGGATCTGGGACTGTGGTCATTCTACACGTCCTGAGATTATCCTGGGTCCAGCGCAATAAGGTCTAGCAGCAAGTTCTATCACTGGCACACCCCCCCTCCGAACCCTGGCAGAGAAACGCCGGCTCAGGGCTCAGGATCCAACTGAGAAGCCCCAACCCCTGCTGGCACTCCCCTGAGAGCACCACCATAAGCTTGCCCTAGCAGAGGGAAAGGTCAGAGGGGAAGGACAGAGAGGCAGCCTGCCAAGGACACAGCACCCTCTCTCCAGCTCACCCAGCGGCCCTTAGCAGAGAAACCCAAGCTCTGGATCTGAGGACACTCAACCCTACCCAGTACTCTCTTGGGATAAGCAAACATAAATTCTACCGCTAGGCTGCTTCTGGCACAGAGATCTGGGCCCGGGATCTGGGATTGAGTACACTTGTCCTAACTCTTTCCCGCACCACCCAGGGACCAGTCAACATAATCCCTCCTGGGAGAGGGAAAGGACAAAGAGGCAGCACACAGGAAAGGTGGACACCGAGTCCTGCGGCCACAGTATCACAGAGCTGACAGTTAGCCTACTCGTGCACTTCCAAAGTAGGACCAAAACAGAGAGTAGTGAGCAAGGGGAACCCCTGTGCATTCCAACTGGTCCTGCAAGAGAGTGAGTAAGCCTTCTAGGGAGAGATTGCCCCAGGCCCAGGGCCTCTCCACAGAAGCAACCAGACGAGATCCCTGCTACCCACACCCCTAGTGTGGGCATCATAGGGATTCTTGGGATAGTGACCCCAACATTGAAGCCTCTGCCTTGCGGGTCCACCAGGGTAATCCAGGCAAACAATCCCTGGATCTCAGTCAGAACTGCGTAATAGTGGCTTGCAGGCCACTGCAATAGTCAGAGAATCCGTGCATGCACACTGCGCCCACTAAAAGGGCAGGCGAATAGCGCCAGCTTCACATTCCTTACTTAGGCAAAACTGAAAACACAGTGCACACTCCCAAAGCAGTGAACCTCTCTCATCTTCCTGAAAAAACAGTCCAGAAAACAGAAAGAGAGGATCATAGCCCAAACTACAATCTCGAGGAACAACCAGTGAGGATTATAAATAACCAGATGGCTAGAGGCAGACATAAGAACACTCCCAACAAAAATCAGGACACAATGACCTCACCAGCAACCCCACAAAAAAATGGACACTTCAATTCACTAGATATACAAGAAAGTGACCTCAAAACTATGTTTCTCCAGCTATTAGAGGCCCATAAGGATGAAATGAACAAAACCCTCAGAGAAATAACCAAAGAAATCGAGACTAACCAAGAGGAAAAAAAATTGTGCTCTCAGAGAAATGCACAAAATTGAGGCAAACAGAGAAGAAATGCACAAAGTTCTCAAAGAAATGTCCACACAAATGAAGGCAAATAAAGAAGAAATAAACAAAGCTCTCATAGAAATACAGGCAATTATACCCAAAGAAGTAGAGGCACAATTAGTGATACATAGAGAGGAAATGGACAAAAAAATAGAAGCTATCATTGAAAAGCAGGACTCCACATTCAAACAGATGAAGGAAATGGTGCAAGACATGAAAACAGAATTAGAATCAATAAAGAAAACACAAATAGAGAAAAACCAGGAGCTGGAGAACATAGAGAAAAGATCAGGCACTACAAAGGTAAGCATCACCAAAAGAATACAAGAGATGGAAGAAAGAATCACAGGAGCCAAAGATACAGTTGCGGAAATTGACACGTCTCTCAAAGAAAAAATAAAATCAGAAAAGTTCCAAACACAAAACATCCAAGAAATCAAGGACACCATGAAAAGACAAAACCTAAGAATAATAGGAGTAGAAGAAAAAGAAGACATCAGGCTCAAAGGTCCGGAAAATATTTTCAAGAAAATTATAGAAGAAAACTTTCCCAACATAAAGAAGGAGATGGCCATAAACATACAAGAGGCTTACAGAACACCAAGTAGACTAGACCAGAAAAGAAATTCTTCATGTCACATCATAGTCAAAACACTGAACCTACAAAACAAAGAAAAAATTCTAAAAGCAGCAAGGGAAAAAGGCCAAGTAACATATGAAGGTAGACCTATCAGAAACACACCAGATTTAACAACAGAAACTATGAAAGCCAGAAGGGCCTGGACAGAAATCATACAGTCCTTAAGGGACCACAGATTCCAACCCAGACTACTATACCCAGCAAAACTTTCAATCAACATAGAGGGAGAATTCAAGATATTCCAAGACAACACCAAATTTAAACAATATCTACATAGTTACCCAGCTCTATAGAAGTTACTAGAAGGGAAAGTCCAAAACAAAGAAAACAACTACATCGAAGGAAACAGAGGAAATAGATAACTACACAACAAAAAAATCAAAAGAATACAAGCAATGAAACTAAGTGACACCTCCAACCCCACATCAAAAGTAAGTAACAATTGTTGGTCACTAGTTTCTATCAACATCAACGGACTCAACTCCCCAATTAAAAGACACAGACTAACAGAATGGTTGCGGAAACAGGATCCATCATTCTGTTGCAGCCAAGAAACACAACTATGCAACAAAGATAAACACTACCTCAGAGTAAAGGACTGGAAAAATCTCTTTCATGGAAATGGTCCCAGAAAACAAGCAGGAGTAGCCATCCTAATATCTAATAAAATAGACTTTCAACCCAAGTTAATCAAAAAAGATAAGGACGGCCACTATATTCTTATCAAAGGAAAAATTCTCCAAGAGGACATCACAATTTTGAATATCTATGCCCCAAATACAAGAGCACCTACATTCGTAAATGAAACAATATTAAAGCTTAAATCACACATTGATCCTAAAACCCTAATAGTGGGAGACTTCAACACTCCACTCTCACCAAGGGACAGATCAACTGGACAGAAAACAAATAGGGAAATAAAAACACTTACAGAGACCCTAAATCAAATGGACCTAATAGATGTCTACAGATCTTTTCATCCAAACTCAAAAGAGTACACCTTCTTTTCAGCACCACATGGAACGTTCTCCAAAATAGACCATATACTTGGTCATAAAGAAAGCCTCAACAGATACAAAAAGATTGAAATAATCCCTTGTATTCTATCTGACCACCATGGACTTAAGCTGGACCTCAACAACAACAGAAATAACAATCAGCCTACACACACATGGAAACTGAACAACCTGTTACTCAGCGACAGCTGGGTTAAGGAAGAAATAAAGAAAGAAATTAAAGACTTCATAGAATTCAATGAAAATGAAGGCACAACATACCCAAATTTATGGGACACATTGAAAGCAGTGCTCAGGGGAAAATTTATAGCACTAAGTGCCTGCAAGAAGAAATTCGTAACATCACATACAAACAACTTAATGGCCCAACTGAAAACCCTAGAAAAAAAAAGAAGCAGATACACCCAAGAGGAGCAGAAGGCTGGAAATAATCAAACTCAGGGCTGAAATCAATCATTTAGAAACAAATAAAACTATTCAAAGAATCAATGAAACAAAAAGCTGGTTCTTTGAGAAAATCAACAAGATAGACAAACCCTTAGCCAAACTAACTAAAAAGCAGAGAGAATCTATCCAAATCAACAAAATCAGAGATGAAAAGGGTGACATAACTACAGACACTGAGGAAATTCGAACAATCATTAGGTCATACTACAAAAGCCTATATGCCACAAAATTTGAAAACCTAAATGAAATGGACAATTTTCTTGATAGATTCCATCTTCCAACATTAAGTCAAGATCAGGTAGAAAGACTGAACAGCCCTATATCCCCCAAGGAAATTGAAGCAGTCATTCACAGTCTCCCCTCCAAAAAAAGCCCTGGGTCAGATGGTTTCAGCGCGGAATTCTACCAGACCTTCAAAGAAGTGCTCACACCAATTCTCCTCAAACTATTCCACAAAATAGAAACAGAAGGTACATTACCAAACTCATTCTATGAAGCAACAGTCACCCTGATACCTAAACCACACAAAGAACCAACAAAAAAAGAGAACTTCAGACCTATCTCTCTTATGAACATTGACGCAAAAATACTTAATAAAATACTTGCAAACCGAATCCAAGAACACATCAAAGATATCATCCACCACGACCAAGGAGGCTTCATCCCATGCATGCAAGGGTGGTTCAACATATGGAAATCCGTCAATGTAATCCACCACATAAACAAAATGAAGGAGAAAAACCACATGATCATCTCCTTAGATGCTGAAAAAGCATTTGACAAAGTGCAACACCCATTCATGCTTAAAGTCTTGGAGAGATCAGGAATACAAGGCACATATCTAAACATAGTAAAGGCAATATACAGCAAGCCTATAGCCAACATCAACCTCAATGGAGAGAAACTTAAATCAATCCCACTGAAATCAGGGACAAGACAAGGCTGCCCACTCTCTCCATACCTCTTTAACATAGTACTTGAAGTCCTAGCCAGAGCAATAAGACAACTAAAGGAGATCAAGGGGATACAAATCGGAAAGGAAGAGGTCAAAGTGTCACTATTAGCAGATGATATGATAGTATATATGAGCGACCCCAAAAATTCAACCAGAGAACTCCTCCATCTGATAAACACCTTCAGCAAAGTGGCAGGATAGAAAATCAACTCAAAAAAATCAGAAGCCCTCCTGTATACCAAAGACAAAAGGGCCGAGAAAGAAATTAGAGAAACAACACCCTTCACAATAGCCACTAATAACATAAAGTATCTTGGGGTGACACTAACCAAGCAAGTGAAAGACCTGTTTGAGAAAAAAATTCAAGTCTCTGAAGAAAGAAATTGAAGATCTCAGAAGATGGGAAGATTTCCTGTGCTCATTGATTGGTAGGATTAATATTGTGAAAATGGCCATCCTGCCAAAAGCAATCTACAGATTCAATGCAATTCCCATCAAAATACCAACTCAATTCTTTACAGACCTTGAAAAAAAGATTCTCAGCTTCATATGAAGAAACAAAAAAAACCCAGAATCTCCAAAACAATCCTGTACAACAACAGATCATCTGGAGGTATCTCTATCCCCGATTTCAAGTTGTACTACAGAGCAATAGTAATAAAAACTGCATGGTATTGGCATAAAAACAGAAAGGAGGATCAATGGAACCGCATAGAAGACCCAGAAATAAACCCACACACCTATGAATACTCGATTTTTGACAAAGAAGCCAAAACCATTCAATGGAAAAAAGACAGCATCTTCAACAAATGGTGCTGGTCCAACTGGATGTCCACATGCAGAAAAATGAAAATAGATTTATATTTATCACCCTGCACAAAGCTAAAGTCCAAGTGGATCAAAGACCTCAACATAAAACCAGATACACTAAATCTGTCAGAAGAAAAATGGGGAACAGCCTAGAACTCATTGGCACAGGAGACAACTTCCTGAACAGAACACCAACAGCACAGGCTCTAAGAGCAACAATCAATAAATGGGACCTCATGAAACTGAAAATCTTCTGTAAAGCAAAGGACACTGTCATTAAAACAAAACGCCTGCCTAGAGATTGGGAAAGAATCTTCACTAACCCTTTATCGGACAGAGGACTAATATCGAGTATATACAAAGAACTAAAGAAGCTGAAAATCAGCAAACCAAGTAATTCAATTAAAAAATGGGGAACAGAACTAAACAGAGAATTCTCGACAGAGGAATATCGAATGGTAGAGAAACACTTAAAGAAATGCTCATCCTCATTAGCCATCAGGGAAATGCAAATGAAAACGACCCTGAGATATCACCTTACACCCATGAGAATGGCCAAGATGAAAATCTCAAGGGACAACACATGCTGGAGAGGTTGTGGAGAAAGGGGAACCCTCCTCCACTGCTGGTGGGAATGTAAACTGGTACAACCACTTTGGAAATCTATCTGGTGCTTTCTAAGACAATTAGGAATAGTGCTTCCTCAAGACCCAACTATACCACTGCTAGGTATATACCCAAAGTTTGCTCAAGTACACAAATGGGATATTTGTTCAACCATGTTTATAGCAGCATTATTTGTAATAGCCAGAACCTGGAAACAACCCAGATGTCCATCAACGGAGGAATGGGTACAGAAATTGTGGTATTTTTACACAATGGAATACTACTCAGCAATCAAAAAGGAGGAAATCATGAAATTTGCAGGCAAATGGTGGGATCTAGAAAAGATCATCCTGAGTGAAATATCCCAGAAGGAGAAAGACAAACTCGGTATATACTCACTTATATAGACCTATAAGATATGATAAACATAATGAAATCTACACACCTAAAAAAGATAATCAAGAGAGTGGAGATGGGGTAAGATTATCAATCCTCCTTTAGAAAGACAGATGGAATGTGCATTGAATATATGATAGGAGTCTACTGAGCGCTTTTGGAAGACTCTAACTAACAGTGTTTTCAAAGTGTTTTATGACCAAACCTTTGGCAGAGGACAGGGAATCATAAGAAAGAAGGGGAGTTAGTCTGATGAGGAAAGGATAGGAACTCCACAAGGATCAAATATATCTGGGCACAGGGTCTTTTCTGAGACTGACATGCAACCAAGGAACATGTATGAATGTAACCTAGAACCTCTACTCAGATGTAGCCTGTGGTAGCTCAGTATCCATTTGGTTTCCCATATTGAGGGGAACAAGGACTATTTCTAACAGGAACTCAATGACTGGCTCTTTGGCCTCCCCACCCCCCAAGGGAGGAGCAGTCCTGTTAGGCCACAGAGGAGAGCTTTGCAGCCAGTCCTGAGGATACCTGATAAAACAGGATCAGATGAATGGGGAGGAGGTCCCCCCTATCAGTGGACTTTGAAAGGGGCACGGTGGAGAGGAGGGAGGGAATGAGGGAGTGGGACAGGGCTGGGATACAGAGGTAATAAAATGTAACTGATAAGAAAAGAATAAAATTCAAAAAAAAAAAAAACAAGATACATTTTAAATAATTTCTGCTATTGACCTGGCTAAAATTTAAATGTACAAAAATTTTATCTCCATAAATCATAATCCTTTTTCATACTATGTAAAAAAACATGCCATTATTTTTCAGTATGGTGATTTTTTTTTCCATTCATAGAGTAATTGTGTTAGTCATGTTTACAGTTGTTAGGATTTTAATTATGAATCCTTCTTGAACTGTTCATAATAATCTACATTTATCTGAATATAAGAAACATTGTAATCATTCTAAAGAGCAGAAACAATACATAGGTTTTCTCTCATGTGAAAATCTATCACATCACAAGTTTATAGAACATAACTTGTAGAGAAAAGAACAAGAAAAGTAACATTGTATGTGTATGATGAGAAAGAACCAAATGTGGATTATGGACAAGTATAATAAGGAAGAATATAAAGCCAATGTTTTCTTACTTTGAATTCTGGAATGGATTTTTTTTTTTTTTTGTTTTGCTTTGTTTTCTTTAGGGGAGTGAGTGAGTGCATAAAATTCATATGAACGTTAACTTGTAAAATTTAATGAGAACCTCCCATGCTCCCTGCCTAGAACCCTGTTTAGGCTTGTAAAGACTTTTAAAGATATCGGGTTTTGAGATTATATCTATGAGATGTTTGCAATTAGTAAAGGCTTTTAAAAAATAAAGTTTATAAATAGTGAGCACATATAGAATACAAAATATGTACTTGCCATATCTTTCATATTTATTCTATGTAAATGCATTCTCATGTTTGCTGATTTTACCCATCTCTTATCTGCGATTAACTGCTCTTATCAGCTCTTTTTTTTCCCCCTCTTCTCTTGTAGTTGTTTGGAAATAAGCAGTAACATAATTTTATACATTTCATTATATCTCCACTTTTTAAAAATTTTTTATTAATTACACTTTATTCATTTTGTATCCCCCCATAAGCCCCACCCTCCTCCCCTCCCAGTCCCACCTTCCCTCCCTTTCTGCATGCATGCCACTCCCCAAGTCCACTAATAGGGGAGGTTCTCCTCTCCTTTCTGATCTTAGTCTATCAGTTCTCATCAAAAGTGGCTGCATTGTCCTCTACTGTGGCCTGGTAAGGCTGCTCCCCCCTCAGGGGGAAGTGATCAAGGAGCAGGCCAATCAGATTATGTCAGAGGCAGTCCCTCTTCCCATTACTATGGAACCCACTTGGACACTGAACTGCCATGGGCTACACCTGTGCAGGGGTTCCAGGTCATCTCCACGAATAGTCCTTGGTTGGAGTATGATTTTCTGGGAAGTTTCCTGTGTTCAAATTATCTTGTTCTGTTGCTCTCCTTGTGGAGTTCCCGTCCCCTCCAGCTCTTACTATTTCCCACTTCTTACATAAAATTCCATTCACTCTGCCCATCAGTTGGCCATCAGGCTCAGCATCTGCTTTGACAGTCTATACTGCAGAAGCTTTCAGAGGCCCTCTGTGGCAGGTTTCAAGGTTATTTCCTGTTTTCTTCTGGCTTTCAGAGGCCCTCTGTAGCAGGTTCCGAGGTTGTTTCCTATTTTCTTTTTCTTCTGATGTCCATCCTCTTTGCCTTTCAGGGTGGGGATTGAACATTTTAGTTAGGGTCCTCTCTTTTGCTTAGTTTGTTTAGATGTACAGATTTTAGTGGGTTTATTCAATATTGTATGTTTATATGAGTGAGTATATACCATGCATGTCTTTTTGCTTCTGGGACAACTCACTCAGGATGATACTTTCCAGATTCCACAATTTACCTGCAAATTTCATGATTTCCTTATTTTTCAGTGCTGAGTAATACTCCATTGTATAGATGTACCACAGTTTCTGCATCCATTCTTCAGTTGAGGGACATCTGGGCTGTTTCCAGCTTCTGGCTATTACAAATAAAGCTGCTACAAACATGGTTGAGCAAATGTCCTTTTTGTGTACTTGCGCCTCTTTTGGGTATATGCCTAGGAGTGGTATGGCTGGATCTTGAGGAAGCGCTATTCCTAGTTGTCTGAGAAAGCACCAGATTGATTTCCAGAGTGGTTGTACCAGTTTACATTCCCACCAGCAGTGGAGAAGGGTTCCCCTTTCTCCACAACCTCTCCAGCACGTGTTGTCCCTTGAGTTTTTCATCTTGGCCATTCTGATGGGTGTAAGGTGAAATCTCAGGGTTGTTTTGATTTGCAATTCCCTAATGGCTAATGAGGTTGAGCATTTCTTTAAGTGCTTCTCTGCCATTCGATATTCCTCTACAGAGAATTCTCTCTTTAGCTCTGTTCCCCATTTTTTAAGTGGATTACTTGGTTTGTTGCTTTTCAGCTTGTTTAGTTCTTTATATATATATATTGGATATGAGTCCTCTGTCAGATAAAGGGTTGGTGATGATTCTTTCCCAATCTGTAGGCAGTCACTTGTTTTGATTATGGTGTCCTTTGCTTTACAGAAGCTTTTCAGTTTCATGAGGTCCCATTTATTGATTGTTGCTCTTAGAGCCTGTGCTGTTGGTGTTCTGTTCAGGAAGTTTTCTCCTGTACCAAGGAGTTCTAGGGTATTCCCCACTTTTTTTTCTAGCCGATTTAATGTGTCTGTTTTTATGTTGAGGTCTTTGATCCACTTGGACTTCAGTTTTGTGCAGGGTGATAAGTATGGATCTATTTTCATTTTTCTACATGTAGACATCCAGTTGGACTAGCACCATTTGTTGAAGATGCTATCTTTTTTCCATTGTATGGTTTTGGCATCTTTGTCAAAAATCAGGTGACCGTAAGTGTGTGGGTTTATTTCTGGGTCTTCTGTTCGATTCCATTGAACCACCATTCTGTTTCTATGCCTGTACCATGCAGTTTTTTATAACTGTTGCTCTATAGTACAGCTTGAGATCAGGGATGGAGATACCTCCAGAAGATCTTTTATTGTAGAGGATTGTTTTAGCAATTCTCAGTTTCTTGTTATTCCATACGAAGTTGAGATTTTTTTCTTTCCAGGTCTATAAAGAATTGTGTTGGCAATTTGATGGGAATTGCATTAAATCTGTAGATTGCTTTTGGTAAAATGGCCATTTTTACTATGTTAATCCTGCCAAGCCATGAGCATGGGAGATCTTTCCATCTTCTCATATCTTCCTCTAATTCTTTCTTCAGAGACTTGAAATCTTTTTCATACAAGTCTTTGACTTGCTTGGTTAGGGTTACCCCAAGGTACTTTATGTCCTTTGTGGCTATTGTGAAGGGTGTTGTTTCCCTAATTTCTTTCTCAGCCCTTTTGTCTTTTGTATACAGGAGTGCTACTGATTTTTTTGAGTTAATTTTGTATCCGGCCACTTTGCTGAAGGTGTTTATCAGCTGTAGGAGGTCCCTGGTAGAGTTTTTGGGTCACT
The DNA here is from genome assembly GCF_907164565.1 of Psammomys obesus. Classification (NCBI taxonomy): domain Eukaryota; kingdom Metazoa; phylum Chordata; class Mammalia; order Rodentia; family Muridae; genus Psammomys; species Psammomys obesus. The sequence goes on from NW_026591086.1 coordinate 48,252,267, forward strand.
CATATATACTATCATATCATCTGCAAATAGTGATAATTTGACTTCTTCCTTTCCCATCTGTATCCCCTTGATCTCCTTCAACTGTCTTATTGCTCTAGCAAGGACTTCCAGCACTATGTTGAAGAGATATGAAGAGAGTGGGCAGCCTTGTCTTGTCCCTGATTTCAGTGGGATTGCTTTAAGTTTCTCTCCGTTCAGTTTGATGTTTTCTATAGGCTTGTTGTATATCGCCTTTATTATGTTTAGATATATGCCTTGTATCCCTGATCTCTCCAGTACTTTAAACATGAATGGATGTTGGATTTTGTCAAATGCTTTTTCAGCGTCTAGGAAGATTATCATGTGTTTTTTTTTTTTCTTTCAGTTTTTTAATATGGTGGATCACATTGATGGATTTCTGTATATTGAACCACCCCTGCAGAATCCAAGAACACATCAAAGATATTATCCACTATGACCAAGTATATCTCCACTTTTATAGGATAATTATTACATATAGTTTTTCTTATTTTAACATTTTTCTGGCTTAAGAGTTTTTATTTTTGCTTTTTATAAGGTGTTTCTTTTCTATTGAAAATAAAGTCTGTTAAAACAGTGGTTCTGCACAGATGTAGCCCATGGCAGTTCAGTGTCCAAGTGGGTTACATAGTAATGGGAAGAGGGACTGCCTCTGACATAATCTGATTGGCCTGCTCTTTGATCACCTCCCCTTGAGGGGGGAGCAGCCTTACCAGGCCACGGTAGAGGAAAATGCAGCCACTTTTGATGAGAACTGATAGACTAAGATCAGAAAGGATAGGAGAACCTCCCCTATCAGTGGACTTGGGGAGTGGCATGCATGCAGAAAGGGGAGGGAGGGTGGGATCAGGAGGGGAGGAGGGAGGGGCTTATGGGGGAATACAAAATGAATAAAGTGTAATTAATTAAAAAAAAGAAAATAAAGAAAAAAAAACTGTGGTTCTCAATCTTATTAATGCTGCAACCTTTAGTTCCTTATGTTGTGGTGATTGCAACCACAAAATCATTTTTGTTGTTTCTTGAACACAGTAATTTTGCTACTGTTATGAATCATAATATGTCCATGTTTTTTTTTTTTTCATAGTCTTAGGCTACTTTTGTTAAAGGGTCCTTCGACCACTAAAGGGGCCATGACCTGAAGATTGAGAATTTCTGTTTTCCATTTCTGAACTCCTCCCAATCCCCATTTACACCATACCTCCTCACATCCAAATTTACAGCCTTTCTCTCTCTTTGGAAAACAAACAGACATTAAATATAAAATAATATAAAAACTATAAGAGAAAACTGAAGAAACATGAATAAGAAGAAACAACCAATACTAGAATAAGTGAAAGAAAAAGCACAAGAAACATTGAGAGTTTCAGAGACACACAACTTAACAAACACATAAATTTCATAAACACAAATTGAGAAATATATATATGCAAAAAAACTGTAAGAGGAAAAAAACAGTCTTGACAAAGAAATATGAGACAAACATAGTAAAACAAACAAGCAACAACAAAAAGAAACGCTTCAAATATGTCCTTAAGATTGTTTTGTTTTTAGTATCTATTGCAGGGCATGAAACCTTCCCGTAGGAGTAGTTTCTTTGCCCAGAGAGACTCCATCAGAGAAAACTAAATTGTCATTTGTAAGCGGTTATCAATTGGAGAAAGCTTCTGGTTTGGGGTTGGCAGCATGTGTTCTCTGCCCCTCTCACTGGGACCTCATCTCGCTTTGACCAATGTAGTCTCTGTGCATGCTGCCACAATCATTGAGTTTACGTGTGCTTTATTCCTGTTGTGTTTAGAAGGCCTTGTTTCCTGGTTTCCTCTATTTCCTCTGGCTATTACACACTTTTTAACTCCTCTTCAGTGTTTTTTGAGTTCTGGAGTCCTCCTATTTAGGGATGAGTGGCCCAAGGTCTCTCACTTTGAACATTGTCTAGCTATAGATCTCTGTATTGTTCCCCTTTACTAGAGAAGAATGCTTCTCTGAGGATGGTTGAGCCAGACATTGATTAATAACCATAACTAAATGTTGTCAGGAGTCATTTAATTGCTATGTTTCTTTAGCAGACAGTAGTATTTGTTTTTTCCCAGATCCCTGTTCTTTCTAGTCTCAGTTTATTGATCACATGAGCAGTATTTGTGTGGATAGTATCTCATGGAGTGGCCTTGAATCCAATCACAAATCAGTTCCTTACTCCAACAAGTTTCCTGTCACCGTTGTGCTAGTCTGTCTTGACAGCAAGTCACTATTGCATATCTAACTGTTTATAGTTGGATCTATGTGTACCTTTCTTCTTTAGTAGCATGCAGAGTGCCTTACAGTTCCATGAACACTGGTCAGTAGGGTTGAAAGCTCCAAGTGTGCACCGGCTCAACTTCTCCGTCTGGTGAGATGTAAAGGTGATGTCTTGTGACCAATACATTGACCATAGCCTAGACTGTACATGGGCTCCCATGTGACCCCTTTGGCTAACAACTCAATTATATATAACCTATTCATGGAACTGGAAACTTCATCTGGTGACTACTTACATCCAGTTGCAGCTCCAAACATCCTGTTGTTTTGTGATTGAATTCAGATTGCCTTCACATATTTATGTATTTTGGGGTGCTTCTACTGTATTAGGGTTCTACATGACACCTAAAAGCCATTAATTTTAGCTGTCCCCCCAATATTTCTTTGTTTGCCTTCATTGTCACTCTTATACCAAGTTTGATCAGGTTTCCAGTTTCCCATCTATAAAAAATATTCTATTTACTCTTCCTAGGGAGATCAGTTACCCACCCTTGGTCCCTAAGTGTACACTTATGTATCTGTATACATGTATACCTACAGTACAATATGTATACCTATGTTTATACAGATTATAGCTAGCTTATCAAATACTTAAAAGCTAATATCCACATATAAGCAAATGTTTACATTTTTTCCTTTTCAAGTCTTGGTTACCTAACTCAGAATGACTTTTTCTATCTGTGTTCATTTACACTCAAAGTTCATTTTTATAACAATTTTATAATATTATTCTTATAATATTATATTTTGCAAATGTTCCATATTTTCTTTGTCCATTCATCCTATAGACTGCCATGTAGACTGTTTCTAGTTCTTGACTATTCTAATTAGAGAAGCAGTGAACAAGACTGAGCAAATATCTCTGTGAAAGGATGAAGCAGTCTTTCGATATATAACCAATAATACTGAACATTGCTTCTCAGAGGTGTATGTTTACTCTTGTGAGGATTCTGTTTAGGTCTGTACCCAATTTTTAAAATTTGTTCATTTTTTTTTTAATATCCAGTTTTGGAGTTATTTTAATGTTTTAGATATTTGCCCTTTAAGAGATGTGGAGTATTTTTCCCACACTGCAGAGTGCCCTGTTGTCCAAATGAGAGTGTTCTGTGCCAGTTAGAAGCTCTTCTGTTTCATAATTTCTCATTTATTAATTTATTTCTAGTGCCTGTGATTTCAGTATTTTTTCAAAAAGTATTTTTTTTCCTGTAAAAATTAGTTCAAGATCATGCCATGCACTCTGTTCTATCAGACAAAGAATATGTGACCTTATATTAAGATTTTTTGATCAATTGTTTCAGGCTGATAAGTATGAACGAATTTTCATTCTTCTGCATTCAGCCATCCAGTTTGACCAGCATCATATGTTGAAGGATCTGTATTTGTTTTTCTGTGTGGACTTCTGGCTTCATTTTAAAAAATTAGATCTTAAAACGTGTATGGACCTTTGACCATGTTTTCAATTCCATTCCACTGATCAACATATCTGCTTTTGTGCCAAAATCATGCTGATTTTATTATTCTATTCCTATAATACCATTTGAGTTCAAAGATGGAGATGTTTCTAGAAGCTCTTTTATTGTTCAGGATTATTTTATCTATCACGGGAAGATTATCCTTTCTATGTCCGTGAGGAATTGTGTTGGAAATTTGATGAGGACTTATTGAATCTGTGGATTATTTTTGGTAAGATGGCTATTTTTGCTCTCTTAATCATCTTGATATATGAGCATGGGAGAACTTTCAATCTTCTGACATCTTAAATTTCTTTCTTCAATATCTTCAAGTCTTTTTTTTTATCATAATAATAGTTCACTTGTGTGGTTAGTGTTGCCAAAATATTTTTAGAGGAAATGTGAACGATATACTACACCTGATTTCTCTTTTAGTCTATGATTTATGCATTGGAAAGCTACTGGTTTTATTGAGTTGGATCTTGCTAATTGTTTGAAACAGTCAGCTGAAGATTTTCCTGGTAGATTTTTTTATTTACATACGTTTACAATCATATCATCTGCAAATAAATTATACTGACTTCTTCCCTTCCTATTTGTATCCACCAGATAATTTTCAGTTGTCTGATCTAACTATAAGACTATACTGAATATATATGGAGAGAGTGGACATGTCATGTTCCTGATTTTAGTGAAATTGCTTTGAGTTTCTCTCCTTTAAGTTGATGTTGTCTATAGGCTTGCTGTAAATTGTTTTTCTTATTTTTAGGTCTAATCCTTATATCCATTATCTCTCCAAGGAATTTTATAATGAAGGGGTGTCACAGAAATTTTCTTTTATAATTTTGTTGAAAACATTTTCTATGCCTTTGAACATTCATAATAGTTAATTTGAAGTTTATTATTATTATTATCATATGTCCAGATTTTTTGTTTCTTTTGCTCTCCATGTGGAGCTCCTGTCCTCTCCAGGCCTTACTATCTCCTCATTCTTTCATAAGACTTCCTGTACTTTGCCCAAAGTTTGCTTATGAGTCTCAGCATCTGCTTTGATACACTGCTGGGTAGAGTCTTTCAGAGGCCCTCTGTGGTAGGCTCCGGTCCTGTTTTTTGTTTTCCCCTTCTTCCAATGTTCATCCCATTTGTCTTGCTAAGTGAGGATTGATCATCTTACCCATAATACTCCTTCTTGTTTACCTTCTTTAGGTACACTGATTTTAGTATATTTATCTTATATTATAGGTCTAGTATATACTCATAAGTGAGTATATATGGTATGTGTCTTTCTGCTTCTGGGATACCTCACTCAGGATGATCTTTTCTAGATCACAGCATTTGCCTACAAATTTTATTATTTCCTTTTTTTATAATTTTTATTTTTTTATATTAATTAGAGGTTATTTACTTTGCATCCTAGCAGTAGCCTCCTTCCTCATTTCCTCTTAATTCCATGCTCCCTCATTTCCTCCTTGCCCTTCTTCAAATCCATAGATAAGGGAGGTCCTCTTCCCCTTCCATCTGACCCTTGTTTATCAGGTCTCTTCAGGACTGGTTGCAATGTTTTCCTCTGTGGCCTAACAAGGCTACTCCTCCCTTGGGGGGTGTCAAAGAGAAAGCCACTGAGTTCATGTCAGAGACAGTCCCTGTTCCCCTTACTAGAGTACCCACTTGGATGTTGAGCTGCCATGGGCTACATCCCAGCAGGGGTTTTAGGTTATATCCATGCATGGTGCTTGGTTGGAAAATCAGCTTCAGAAAAGAACCCTGTGCCCAGATATATTTGGTTCTTGTGGCACACCTGTCCTCTCCAAGACTTACTAATTTCCCCTTCTTTCCTAAGATTCCCTGCATTCTGCCCAAGGTTTGCTTATGAGTCTCAGCATCTGCCTTAATACACTGATAGGTAGAGTCTTTCAGAATTCTTCTATGGTAGGCTCCTATCTTGCTTCCTGTCCTGTTTCTTGTTTTCTCCTACTTCCAATGGCCATCCCATTTGTCTTGCTAAATGAGGATTGATCATCTTATTTCATAACCTCTTATTTTTTAGCTTCTTTTGGTATACAGATTTTAGTATGTTTATACTATCTTATAGGTCTAGTATCCACTTATAAGTGAGTATATACTGTGTGTGTCTATCTGCTTCTGGGCTACCTTACTCAGTATGATCTTTTCTAGAACCCACCATTTGCCTGCAAATTTCACGATTTCCTAGTTTTAATTGCTGAGTAGTATTCCACTGGGTAAAAGTACCACAATTTCTGTATCCATTCCTAAATTGATGGACATCTGGGTTGTTTCTAGGTTCTTGCTATTATGAATAAATCTGCTACGAACATGGTTGAACAAATATACTTGGTTGTGTACTTAAGCATATTTTGGATGTATGCCTAGGAGTGGTATAGCTTGATCTTGAGGAAGCACAGTTGTTAAAAGTCTGAGAAAGCACCAGATTGATTTCCAATGTGCTTGTACATGTTTACATTCCCACCAGCAATGGAGGAGGGTTCCCATTTCTGCAGCATGTGTTGTCACTTGAAATTTTGACCTTAGCCATTCTGGTGGGTGTGAGGTGAAATCTCAGGATCGTTTTGATTTGCATCTCCCTGATGACTAAGGACTTTGACATTTTATTTGTTTTTCTGCTATTCAATATTCTTCTATTGAGAATCTTCTGTTTAGCTCTGTACACCATTTTCTTTTTTTTTATTTTATTTTTCTTTTTAGTTACATTTTGTTAACTCTGTGTCCCAGCTGTATCCCGCTCCCTCATTCCCTCCCCAACCCCGCACTCCCTCCCTGGTCTCCTCCCTGCCCCTTTCCAAGTCCCCTGATAGGGGAGGACCTCCTCCCCTTTCATTTGACCCTATTTTATCAGGTACCTTCAGGGATGGCTGCAAAGTCCTCCTCTGGAGCCTAACAGACTGCTCCTCCCCTGGCGGGGGGGGGGGGGGGGGGTCAAACCATTTTCTAATTGGATTACTTGTTTTGTTGTTCTTTAACTTGTTTAGTTCTTTATATGTTCTGGATGTTAGCCCTCTGTGGGATATAGGGTTTGTGAAGATCCTTTCCCAGTCTGTAGTTTGTCATTTTGTTCTGATGACAGTATGTTTTACAGAAACTTTTCAGTTTTATTTACTTATCGTATTTATTGATTGTTACTCTTAGAACCTGTGCTGTTGTTGTTCTGTTCAAGAAGTTGTCTTCTGTGCCAATGAGTTCAAGGCTCCTCCGCACTTTTTCTTTTAACCAATTTAGTGTGTCTGGTTTTATGTTAAGGTGTTTGATTCACTTGGAATTTAGCTTTGTGCAAGGTGATAAATATGGATCAATTTTCAATTTTTCTGCATATAGACATCCAGTTGGACCAGCTCCATTTGTAGAAGATGCTGTCTTTTTACCGTTGTATAATTTTGGATTCTTTGTCAAAAATCAAGTATCCATAGTTATTTGGATTTATTTCTGGTGCTTCTATTCTGTTCCATTGAGCCACCATTCTGTTCCTACGCCAATATCATGCAGTTTTTACTACTATTGCTCTGTAGTACAGCTTGAGATCAGTGTGGAGATAACTGCGGATGATTTGTTATTGTACAGGATCTTTTTGGCAATTCTGTTTTTTTGTTGTTGTTGTTTTTCCATATGAAGTTGAGATTTTTTTTTCTTTCAAAGTTTGTAAAGAATTCTATTGGTATTTTTATGGGAATTGCATTGAATTTGTAGATTGCTTTTGTCAGGAGGGCCACTTTACCTATGTTAATCTACTGATCCATGAGCACAGGAGATCTTTCCATCTTCTGATGTCTTCTTCAATTTCTTCCTTCAGAGACTTGAAGTTTTTTACTTTAGTTTGTTTTGTTTTGTTTTTTCAAACAGGCCTTTCACTTGTTTGGTTAGAGTCACACCAAGGTACTGTATGTTATTAGTGGCTATTGTGAAAGGTATTGTTTCACTAACTTCTTTCTCGGTCCTTTTGTCTTTGGTGTACAGAAGGGCTGAATTTTTTGAGTTAGTTTTGTATCCAGACACTTTGCTGATGGTATTTATCAGCTGAAAGAGTTCTCTGAGTGAATTTTTGGGGCCATTCAGGTATATTATCATGTCATCTGCGAATAGTGATACTTTGACTTCTTCCTTTCTGATTTGTATCTTTTTAAAAACCTTTAGTTGTCATAGTGCTCTAGCAAGGACTTTAAGTACTATGTTGAAGAGATAAGGAGAGAGTGAACAGCCTTGCCTTATCCCTGATTTCAGTGGGATTGATTTAAGTTTCTCTTCATTTAGTTTGAAGTTGGCTATAGGCTTGCTGTATATTGAATTTCCTATATTTAGGTATGTGCCTCTTATCACTAATCTTTCCAAAACTTTAAACATGAATGGGTGTTGGATTTTGTCAAATCCTTTCTTGACATTTAAGGAGATGATCATGTGTTTTCTCCTTCAGTTTGTTTATATGGTGGATTACATTGATAGATTTCTGTATTTTGAACAACCCTTGTATGCCTTGGATCCTTGATCCTCCTTGGTCATGGTGGATGATATCTTTTATGTGTTCTTGGATTTGGTTTGTAATTATTTTATTGAGTATTTTGGCATCAGTGTTCATAAGAGAGATAGGTGTGAAGTTCTCTTTTTTTTGTTGTTGGCTCTTTGTGTGGTTTAGGTATCATGGTGATTGTGGCTTCATAGAATGAGTTTGGTAATGTTCCTTCTGATTCTATTTTGTGGATAGTTTGAAGAGAACTGGAGTTAGCTCCTCTCTGAAGTTCTGCTAGAATTCTGCGCTGAAACCATTTGGCCCTGGGCTTTTTTTTTGGAAGGGAGACTTTTGATTACTACTTTTATTTCCTTGGGGGATATAGGACTATTCAATCTCTTTACCCGATCTTGCTTTAATTTTGGTAAATGGAATCTATCAAGAAAATTGTCCATTTCATTTAGATTTTCAAATGTGTGGCCTATAGGTTTTTGTAGTAAGACTTATTGATTGTTTGGATTTCTTCAGTGTTTGTTGTTATGTTCCCCCCCCTTTTTTTTTTCTGATTTTGCTGATTTTTATAGTTTCTCTCTGCCTTTTAGTTAGTTTTGCTAAGGGTTTGTCCATCTTGTTAATTTTCTCAAAGAACAAGCTCTTGGTTTCATTGATTCTTTGAACAGTTTTATTTGTTTCTAATTTATCAGTCTCAGCCCTGAGCTTGAATATTTCCAGCTGTCTCCTCTCTCTTCTTGGGTAGACTGTTTCCTTTTTTTTTTTTTTTTTCTAGTTCTTTCAGGTAACCTGTTAATTTCTTTGTAATCACTTTTGGAAGACACTTAGCACGATGAACTTTCCTCTTAGCATTGCTTTCACTGTGTCCTATAAGTTTGGGTATGTTGTACCTTTATTTTTTTTTTAAGATAATTGATTCTTTCTTTGCCAGTAAAGAACAACTATCTGAAAGATTATCTTAGTTGCCTTAGTTGCTCACCTTCTTCATATATAAAAGATTGCTTAATTATAAATGTATGTGGGTTCTTAGAAATAAGTTGTTTCTCATAATTGTTTTTCTCCCATAGTATGTAAAACATTTGGTCATGTAAAGGTATTGGAGAACATGTTTTTTTTTAATGTATATTGATTGTAATCATTCACTAAAAAATAGAATGTACCCACATTGTGATTTTTTGGGGGGGGGCTAAAAACTCTTATTGTTTAACAGCAGAGGGTCTTTAAGAGTTTATCTCTTTTATTTTATTTTTTCTAGTTTATTTACTTTACATCCTGAGGGTGACCTCTCCCTCCCGTCTTCTCAGTCTCCCACACTTCTCCTTCTTTTCCCTTTCCCTCTCCCTTTCCCAGGAAAGGGGAGACTCTCTCCACTGTATCAACCTTTCCCAGCATATCAAGTCTCACCAGGCCTCAGTATATCTTCATCACCTGTGGCCAGACAAGGCAGTCCTGCCAGGGGAAGTGATTCAAAATCAGGAATAGAGTCCATGTTAGAAACAGCCCCACCCCCTCCACTTGTCTGGCACCCCATATGAAGACTAAGCAGCCATTCAGCCATATGTTTGCAGGGGACCTAGGTCCAGATCATGTATGCTCCTTATTTGATGTCTCACTCTCTGAAAACCTTTATAGGACTAGGTTAGTTGTCTCTGTTGGTCTTCTTGTGGGGTTCATGTCCACTCCAGGTCCTTCCATCTTTTACACAACTCTTCTGCAGGACTACCAGATTTCCAGCCCAAGATTGGCTGAAAGTTCCACCATATGTCTCACTCAGCTGCTGGCTAGAGTCTCCCAGAGGACAGTCCAGTTACGCTCCTGTCTTCAAGCATAGGATAAATCTACTAATATCTGTACACCTAAAGAAACTAATCAAGAAGGAGGACTCTGGATAAAATGCTCAATCCCCATCCCAAAAGGCAAAGAGGATGGACATCAGAAGAAGAAGAAAACAGGAAACAAGTTAAGAACCTGCCACAGAGGGCCTCTAAAAGGCTCTGTGCTGCAGACTATCACAGCAAATGCTGAGACTTATGGCCAACTGTTAGGCAGAGTGCATGGAATCTTATGAAAGAAGTGGGAAATAGCAAGATCTGGAGACAACAGGAGCTCCACAAGGAGAGCAACAGAACCAAACAAAATTGAACACAGGGGTCTTTTCCAGAGACTCATACTCAAACGAAGTACCATACATGGAGATAACCTAGAACCCCTGCACAGATGTAAACAATGGCAGTTCAGTGTCCAAGTGGGTTCCATAGTAATGGGAACAGGGACTGCCTCTGACATAAATTGATTGGCCTGCTCTTTGATCACCATCCCCTGAGGGGGGAGCAGCCTTACCAGGCCACAGAGGAAGACAATGTAGCCATTCCTGATGAGATCTGATAGACTAGGATCAGAAGGAAGGAGAGGAGGACCTCCCTTATCAGTGGACTTGGGGAGGGGCAAGCTTGAAGAAGGGGGAGAGAAGGTGGGATTAGGAGGGGAGGAGGGAGGGATTTATGGGGGAATACAAAGTGAATAAAGTGTAATTAATTAAAGTTAAAAAAAGAGAGTTTTTTTTTTCTCTCCCTTGTTTTTTTACTTAGACATTTGCCACAATCACTGGAAGCCTCTGCCTGCCAAAATCAGTGAAAGCCCCCCACTAGGAGTCAAGAGCCCTAGTGCCTGCTTACATGGTAGTTGCAAGCCCCAACCAGGAAGGTATGAGCACTGGCCCGCCACCAGCAATTTAATTGTGGCCCCTCAGTTCACCACTATCATTGGAACCCAGGGTCAATAACCATCAGTTCCTGCCTGGAAAATTGTGCTCAGAGAAAGTCTGCCTGGTCACCAGCCAGGCAGCCAGCTGCAGGGTCTACAACCCAACTCAGTCTGCCACCAGCAGAATTTCCAAACTGGTCTTTGACATCTAATTATCTCCATTAGAAGCCCTTGTTTTTTTCTGTCTTTTATTAGATTCTTTTCCTTCTGTATGATTGTGTTGTTCTATTCTGAGGTGGCTTTTTATTTGTTTATTTTTATTTTATGTTATCACTTACAAGCCTATTTATTTTCAAATGAGAGAAAGAATGGGTATGGCTCTGGGTGACAGTGGAAGTATGGATAAACTGGGAAGGGTGGAGAGAGAGAAAACCATGATCAGGATAATGTATGGGAAAAAAAAAAGAAAAAAAAAACCTTTACAATAAAACAATCAAGAAGACAACAGAAAAATAAAGAAGAGCTTTCCAGATAGGCCATGTCTACTTCTCCAAGCTCTCATCCAGGTCTAGAAAGAACAATTGATGGAACAGAAGGCTTGAAAACTGTACAACTGATAAGACAAGCAACTGGCCCAAACTGGCTATTGTAATCAAGATGGAGAAAGCCAGCCTAATGGTTAAAGTCATACGCAATATCATTATCCCCACATTTAGAATATTCAGTCCATGTTGTAAATACAATACCCCTCCCATAGAAGACAGAAATTAGTAAGACTGTAATTTCATTGGAAAACAAAACAAAACAAAACATTGATTGGCAAAACTGAAGGGCTCATCTCTGGATTCCCTGCTCCAAAATTTCCATCTAGGAAAGTGTTACTTCTTAGGAAATGACCAATAGTCACCTAGTCATTTAACTTTCTTAAAGTGATATCAACTTGCTCACTGATATTTCTATTTCAAAATCACTTAATAACTGTCTGGAGTACAAAAATGTTGCGAAAATTAAATATTCTCCAGGGTGAGAGGCTGTAACTTGGAAGTGCCTATATAGAAGATTCATTCAATCCTTGCATTCAGAAAATATGTGATTGATATAGTCAGGAGGAAACAAAAATTATACTGAATCTCCCAAACCCTCTCATATTTTGTTTATATGACTAGTTAATATTTTTATATACAGAATGTGTGAGTATGTGAAATTAAAAATAATTAAAATTCAAATTTAGCTCCATACTGCAACTTGCTCTTTTCAATAAAAGCTACGATTCTACAAATAAATTAATGATAGTTGAAAAGAAAATCTTTTACCATCACTCACGTTTAGACTAGATAAAAAGAAGAAATGAGCACCAAGAAGTGTGCTGCCTTTTATTTCTATATAATAGAAAAAAAATTATGAAAACAATATTTTAAAGAAAAAATATTTGTCAAACTTTTGTTGTTTTGTTATGGATGAAGTTCAGTCTAGAAAAATATAAATCTATCTCTCTTACATATTTTTAATATTCAAAATTCTAATGCAGAATCTTGAAAAATGTTTTCATAATGAATTGTAAAATATGTCCTCTTTTAAAGTCAGTCATCTGATCAAGTTTTTTTTTTTTTTTTTTTCCGGAAATACATCCACAATGTTTTATGGTCATTATACAAGAAGGCTGTTTTATCTACTATTTCAGTTTCATTTAGCCCTGGGGAACCCAGCTGCCAGAAAAATGTGTTATCATTACACGCATGTCAAAAAAGATAGTACACACTTCAGTAAAATGCACTCATTCAACACATTCATTTGGCAACTTCCAGCTGCTACATATTTAACACAACCTTGAAATGATCTGCTAAACTGGGAATTGAAAGCAAGATTTACTTCAGTGCAAATGTAAAGCTAATTGGATAATATAATTTGCAGTTTATTCCCTTACATTCCTATAAAGCACAAATCACTATTAGGTAGATTTTATTTTTTTAACGAATTTACCGTACTCATCACTAGTTCAAGCATAGTGAATTAAAAGTTTCTGTAAGTAGATTAAGGGGGAAAATTTCTCAGTAGTTTTATAGACTTGCTATGAGGAAACTTCTTCATATAACAATAGTCAATTTACTTTTATTATTTTTAGTTATTTTGACTATAATCTCATTTATGAATCCATTTAAAAACCTTATCCTTTCCTTAAGACATAGTCAAACAACTTCAGATACAGACCTATGGCCATAAGAGTTTTAAATTTTTAAAATAGAAACAATAAAGTATTTTAATCATTTAAAAACCCTTTGAAAAATTTGTACTGAAATTGTAATGGAAATTTGTAATGAAAGATGAAAATCTTTAAAAACTTTTAATGTTTTTATAAGATGTGTTATTAATGAGCATAACTATGAACTTGATATTTCAAGGACAATAGGAACATATAGTGTTGAAAATGTATTCTTAATCACTGGTACTGGTGATAGCTGGGCAGCCATATATGGAAGGATGCTAAATTCCTTCCTGTAATTATACACCAAAGTTAATTCAAAATCCACCAAAAGGCCTAAATCTAAAGCCTGAAATTTGGAAATCAATAAACAATAAAATGAATCTAAATATAAAAAAAAACGCTAACAAACACATTTGCTAAAGCAGTATATAAACCTAATACTACTAAAGATTAGGCTTGGGCATGAAGATAATGTGAAGTTGCTAAGGAGCAGGCAGTTTTACTAATATGGGATTGAGCCCAGCACACCACACACACACACACACACACACACACACACACACACACACACAGAGAGAGAGAGAGAGAGAGAGAGAGAGAGAGAGAGAGAGAGAGAGAACCTGAAACAGGCATTTCTTAAAGAAGACATATTAATGGTTAATAAATATTGACATCCAGAAATTTCTTCAATTATACAAAAAAAAAATTTTTAAAAATCTAAAGAGGTATCAACTCACAGATAATGTATTAATCTTTAAAATGACAATACTGACAAATGAGGATTAAGGACTTAGAGAAAGCCTATCTCACATGCACTCTTGGCATGAATGCAAATTTCTGGAGTCATGATGTGAAACACTGTAGATTTCTCACAGAAATAAAGAACAACCACAAGTACACTACTGAGAATATACTCAAAAGATAAAAAGATCTAACTCAAAATAGCTTACACATTGATGTTTGTTGCAAAAGTATTCACAATACTCAAAATGCTTACCGATCCAGACAGAGGAGGATGAGTAAATCAATGGATATTGATAGCCTATAAATAATATTAAATCTTCATGCCCATAAACAGAGATGAAAATGGGGTATATACTGTTATATCTAAAATGGTATGCAGAAATAAAATGGCTACATATTCACTTTCATCTAAAGAAATCAATGAATAAACTTATAGATGTTCCAGATAGAATAATGGATATAAGAATTGCAGGAGGGAGAAAGGAGATGAAGGGAGAGCTTGAGGGTTTGTGAAGGGTGCCAAGAGAGGCAGAGTGTGAGGAATATTTTGATGAGAATCAAGCATGAGTGAACACATATGTTCAATGTATGACCTAAATATATGTAAAGTAGCATCTCTACAATCCTCATTAACCTTTAAAGCTAATTTATTAATTAGTATATTAAAAACATAAAACTTTTATATTTTTACAAAAAGTTAATGTCATGGCAAAACGTAAATGCTCAATTTTATTTTAACAGTTTTTAAACCGTGCACTTATTAGCTAAAATAATCTTTTTTCTGTAAAGGACATTATATAAAGGGATATTTTTCTTGTTCTTTGATTAGTAAATAAGAAATTAAAAACTAGAAATCTATAGAGATAAACTCTAGAAAATAGTCCCATATGTTATGCAAGTTTTAAAAACTTTTAAATTATTTCAAGGTCACAAGTTATGGTTGACAGAAATGATAAACACAGTGAAAGAGATAAAAAGTGTGAGATTATGGTTGCATTACAAGTATAAACTTTTAGAAAATAAGAAAATTATAAACTAAATACTTTCAACACCGAAAAACAAATGTGAAAATATCCCTAAGAAGTGATTGTTATATTTAGGTCTGTTTCCGAGTATGTCACTCTGTGAAATTAATACTTAGATTAAATATAATGGTCCTATGAATTATACAATCTGTGTGAATGACATTGAAATATATGATATGTTATATATTTTTTCTTTAGTTTTACGTATTTACAGGACATTTTTTTCATTCCATATTATGTACTCATGTTCAAGGTATCTGACTAAATTGTAGGTGGTCTTATGACATAAGTATGATTTGCAATGTTTCTCTTGTAATCAAGAAAGACAATACTGAACATTATCCCAAACAGTAAACTTGTATAACAACTTTGGAAATCAATCTGGTGTTTTGTCAGACAATTAGGAATAGTGCTTCCTCAAGATCCATCTATACCACTACTAGGCATATACCCAAAATATGCTCAAGTACACAAGTACGTTTGTTCAACCATGTTTGTAGCAGCTTTATTCATACTGAGTGAGATATCCCAGAAGCAGAAAGACACACATGGAATATACTCACTTTTTTGTTTAAATATTTTTTTATTATTTTTGGAGATTTTAGTATAATTACAAAATTCCCCCCTTACCCTTTCTCCTTCTAAACCCTCCCAAAAGGAGGAAACTGTTTTTCCTTTTCAAATTCATGGCCTCTCTTTTCATTAATTGCTGTTACATTCATATTTGGGTGCATATGAACATACATAGATATTTTTAAACATTATAAACATTAAACCTGTCAGTGCGCATAATCTTATTTGTATGTGAGATAGCTTCTCTGACTTGTATCACATTTGCAAAGACTTTGGAAGAACAATTTTGTTTCCTTGACAGGTAAAATTTTGCTTGCTTGTTTCTTTACTTTTATTGTGCTTCCTTTCTTGACATATGGTTTCATTCTGTATCTCAAGCAAACTCAGGGTGATGCTTTGGTTCAGGCTTCTAAGCACTGGCATCACCAGAATGAACCACCAACCACACACAGCTTTTTCATAAGATAGTTATAAAAGATGGAAAAAGCAAGGCACACAGTTCCTTATTCACTGCTTGCTACTATTTCTTCCTTATTCACTGCCTCCTGCTCTATCTATTTAAGTTTAATATGTACATCATGACTTATTCTTGAAAAATATAAACTGGTCACATGCCTATGGATAAATTTGTATGTGCTATTGAAGAAAACACTTTCGAGTGGATACTAGACCTATAAGATAGGAAAAATATACTAAAATCTGTACACCTAAAGAAGCTAAACAAGAAGGAGGACCCTGGGTAAGACGAACCACCCTCACTTAAAAAGACAAATGGGATGGACATTGAAAGAAGGAGAAAACAGGAAACAGAAGAGGAGCCTTCCGTAGACTCTGCCTAGCAGTGTATGAAAGCAAATGCTGAGATTTGGGCAGAGTGCAGGGAGTCATAGGAAACAAGGGAGAGTTAGTAAGACCTGGAGAGGACAGGAGCTCCACAAGGAGAGAAACAACCAAAATACCTGGGCACAGGGGTCTTTTCTGAGACTGATACTCCAACCAAGTTCCATTCATGGATATAACCTAGAACCCCTGCTCAGATGTAGCCCATGTCAACTCAGTCTCCAAGTGGGAACCCTAGTAAGGGGAAGAGGGACTGTTTCTGACATGAACTCAGTGTATGGCACTTTGACCACCCTCCTCAGGGGGGAGCAGCATTACCAGGCCACAGAGGAAGACATTGCAGCCAGTCCTGATGAGACCTGATAAGCTAGGGTCAGATGGAAAGGGAGGAGGACCTCCCCAATCTTTGGACTTATAGAGGGCCATGGGAGAAGATGTGGGAGGAAGGGAGGATGGATTGGGAGGGGATGAAGAAGGGGCTACAGCTGAGATACAAAGGGAATAAAATGTAATTAATGTAAAAATAAAAATTTAATTAAAAATCTTTAGAGATACCCATTCTGAAAGGTGTATGTATGTTTGTATGCATGTGTGTATGTATGTGTATATATATATATATATATATATACATATATAGTAGTTGATATCACAGTCTCACAAACCTTCATTATCCATCTGTATATAAAAACAAGATCAAGATTCATGTGTTTAAAAAGATGAATCTGGAATACATCCAAATTTAAGTTAAAATGAAAACTGAGTTTTGTAGTTATAAGAATCGAGTGTGTTAATAAACCAAAATGTGTATTTAATCAGTAAACAAGAAATAGTTATCAAGCAACACATACTCTTCCATTCTTACAGTGTTTGATTCTACTCATCTCTGAGTGCTCCCATCCACATCATTTGCTATCCCATCCTATGGGAGAGAACCAACTCCTGACACAATTAATGATTCTCTGCTATGCTTGAAAACAGTAGGCTGAGCTCAGAGCTTGGGAGAAGAATAGAGAGACCAGGAAAGATGAAGAACTCCACAAGAAGACCAAATGAGTCAACTAACTGAGGTCCATAGGGGCTCACAGAGAGTGAACCACCAACTAAAGAGCATGTTTTGACTGTACCTAGTCCCCTACACATATGTAGCTGACAGGCCACTTCTCTTTATGTGAGTCCCTAGCAATTGGGTGGGGGCTGTCTAGGACATGGTGTCTTTTGCCTGCTTTTGGATCACTTTCCCCTAGATGGGTTGCTCTGTCAGGCCTCAGTTGAAGAGGGTGTGCTTAATCCTGATGCATCTTGATGTGTGGTGGTGGGTGGCTCCCTTTTTCTGAGAAGAAGGGGAGGGAGGAAAGGCAAAAGAGGGTGAGAGCAAAGGGACTAAGATGTATTGTTTATTAACTATGTATAGTTTAATAAAATAATAATAATAATAACAACAACAACAATAATAATAAACTTGCTGTAACTTTGGAAAACAAGAAGCCTGAATTTCAAGTCCTTTCATTTTTCAGAATGTAAATCCCAGGTATTTTTCTTCTTATAAGAATTCAGGGATGAGAAGAGATTTTTCAAAATTTTCTCTTCTAAAGCTCAAATCTTTGTTTCTTTGTAGGAAACACTTCTCAAACTAGACACATTACTGCTTTACCAATCTTCACACAACTAACTCTTCCTTAGCTTGTAACAGTCCTCTCCATCTTCCAGGTCTTTGCACATTTGTATCATCTGCTCATATGTCATAAACTGAAAAGAGTTTATTTAGCTTCCATTTTAAAATTAAAATCATCCCACCGATGTACTTTCTCTGTCACAGATAGTGTGAATATATGTTGATTCTGTACTTTTTAGATTATCTATTTTTTAATATATTTGAGGTTAAATATTTAGGATTCTGACATTATAACGGTGTGATCAGGTATCTGACATTATTCCTCATCCCCAGCACAGATTCATTAGTACTAGAGCACACGGGAAAAGGGGAGCTTTCAAGGTTTTTAGATTTACTCACATTTTAACTGTGCACCAAACACTTCTATAGTCATCACTGGTTCACTGAGTGAAATACAGATCTTTGTAAAACTATGTTAAAGAAAATAAAAACCAACAAAAAAAATTCTGCAAGAAACTTATTTAGTAAAAAATACTATGACTGAAATAAATTGAGAACACAGTACAACAAAAATTAATTGAAAATAAATTGTGATGCACGGGTTTAGCCTTAGGAACATTATAATGGATTCATGTTTAGATGCATATACATAGAGAAGCTATGAGAAGACTATAAGCTGTGATATGCATGGAGCAGTAATTATATCTTCTGTAAATATCTTGGTGTGGAAAACAATTACTTAATACAACATAATTTCATGGTAAGTGCCATCATGTGATCTTCAAGGATATGTCAAAAAATAACTTATCCTAAGTTTACCTGGTTTCAGAAAATTCCAAGACAGACTTGGAGCAACTCATTAAAACAAGAAGTAAGATCAACATTCAAGGAACATAGTAAAACACAAACAAACAAACAAACAAACAAACAAAAATCCATGAAGAAAACAAAATAATATTCCTCCTCCAAAATAACCCAAAAGCCAAACAGAAAATTTTCTTAATGAGTGGAGAAATAAAATCAAAGTAGTTTAAGAAATCAAATTAATTTCTTATTAGTAGACTATAACTGAAAAAATAAAATAAATACCAAGAGACTAGAGCTGATTACAGGGTAGTGGAGAACCAGCAGAAGGGCTTATTCCTGGGAAAATCTGACTATATCGCCAACTATTATTTGTTAGCTGTTTCCATCATTGTAACAAAATATTTGTGAAAATCAACCTAACTTTGGAATGGCTTATTTGAACTCACAACTTCTGTCCATGGTCACTTTGGTCCAATGTTTCATGTGAAAAAGAAAATCCTGGCAGAGAGTAACTGATTCATTTCATAGCGTCGTTGATACAGAGGTTTTTTTTGTTGTTGTTGTTGTTGTTTTTTTTTTCCTTTGTTTTCTTTTATGGAAACTTAGACTTCACTAACAAAATATAACCCGAATTTGGTTTTCCTTCCCTCTACTTCTGGATCCTCTCCACCTTGACTCGCATTTGTATCTACTCCCTTTTTATATCTCATTAGAAAAAAAAAAAATAGGGTTGTTAGAGATAATATTAACATCTAACAAAATAAAATAAATCAAGATAAATAAAAACTATCACATCAATGTTTGATAGGACAAAGCAACATAAAAAGGATTTAAGAGAAGGTACAATTATCAGGACCTCACTTGTTCACATAATCAGTAATCCTATTTAAAAAAATAATGCTAAACTGGGAGCCATAATATATGCAAAGGGCCTGGTGCAGCGTTGGGCAGGCCTTATGTTTGCTGCTTCAGTCTCTTTGAGTTCATATAAATTTTTTTTGTGTTTATCTAGAAGGGTTAATTCTCCTGGTTTCCTCCATCTCCTCTGGTTCTTACATTCCTTCTGTCTCCACTATATTGGTCTCTGATTTCTGATTGGAGGAATTGAATAGAGATTTCCGATTGAGGAGCAGACTAGTATTTCCAAGGACACTCACTTTTTGCACTGTGGATGGCTATGGTTTATGTATTTGTACCAGTTTTCTGAAGGAGGAAGCTTTGTTGATGGCAGGAGAAGGCCCTCATGTCTTGGGTTTAGCAGAATATAATTCAGTCATTTTATCACTATGCTTTTGTTTATTTGTTTTGTTCTCTTTGTATATCACTAATATTTTGATTATATCCTATGTCCCTGGACTATCTAACCACTGGTTCTTGGTTACCCAAGAATTATAACATATAACTTTCAACTCCTAGCATAGATACTAAGTCAAACAAGTTATTGGGTGAATAATTCCACAAAATTTGTGCCATTATTGTCCTAGTGTAGTTTCAGGCAGGATACCTTGTAAATCAAATACAGATCATATTTATCTATTTATTTCCTTTGTAAAACTTTTTGTTTATTTAATTTACATCCCAAGGGAACCCCCTCCATCCTCTCTTTCTTCCCAGTCACTCCCTTCCCTCCTTCCCCTCTCCCCTCTCTCTTTCCCTCCAGAAAAGGGGAGTCATTCTCCCTCTTATCAACCTTCTCCACATCAAGTCATATCAGGAATGAGCATATCTTCATCCCCTGAGGCCAGAAAAGGCAGCCCTTCCATGGGGAAGTGATCCAAAAGCAGGCAATAAAGTCCTTGTTAGAAATAGCCCCTCCTCCCCCCATTGTCCAGGTGACGCACATGAAGATCAACCCATTCATGGGCTACATATATGTGGGGAGGAGGGCTAAGTCCACACAATGCATGCTTCTTAGTTGATGTCTCAGTCTCTGTAAAACACCAATGTGTCTGAGCTAGTTGTCTCTGTTGATCTTCTAAATGGGGAAGGGATGTTGTTTTTTCTGTTGCTACATTCCTTCACTATAATTGAAACAAAGTTTCTTCTGGCTTCAGACTAACAGAGCCATGTTTACATTTCCAAGGCATACAGTTTTGTAGAGTGAAGGTAATTGGCTCTCAGGTGCTCCACTGTAAAGACAAATGTATTTGGAATATAGAAACCATATCTGCTAAGGTGGACTTTTAATATATACTTACTATCACAGTCATGTTCCTTTAGAGCAGCAATTCTCAGAATATGGATCATGAACTCTTCAGTGATAAGAGGATGCTTTCAGAGGGGTGGCATATAAGATATCCTGCACATTAGATATTTATATTATGATTCATAACGGTAGCCAAATTACAGATACGAAATAGCCACAGAAATAATTTCATGATTGGGTGTCACCACAGCATGAGGAACTGTATTAAACGGCATCATCATTAGGACTGTTGGAAACTACTGGTCTAGAGAGTCATAAACAATATAATACAGAAACAAACACACTTTTCTGTATTCTTGGAAAAATAGAGGAGTCAATCCAGTCTATAGCAGAGGTAGTTATGATAAAATATAAACATGGCATATTACTACATTCTGAGAGAGACAAATTCAATTACAAGAAAGAGTACTTATCTTAGCCATTCTGATGGGTGTAAGGTGAAATCTCAGGTCGTTTTGATTTGCATTTCCCTGATGACTAATGATGTTGAGCATTTCTTTAAGTATTTATCTGTCATTCAATATTCTTCTATGGAGAAATCTCTGTTTAGCTCTGTACTCCATTTTTTAATTGGGTTACTAGATTTGTTGCTGTTTAAGTTCTTGAGTTCTTTATATATACTGGATATTAGTCCTCTGTCAGATACATGGTTGGTGAAGATCCTTTCCCAATCTGTAGGCAGTCGTTTTGTTCTGATGACAGTGTCCTTTCCTTTACAGAAGTTTTCAGTTTCATGAGGTCCCATTTATTGATTGTTGCTCTTAGAGCCTATGCTGTTGGAGCTCTGTTCAGGAAGTTGTCTCCTGTGCCAATGAGTTAAAGGGTATTCCCTACTTTTTCTTCTAAGCGGTTTAGTGATTTTATGTTGAGGTCTTTGATCCACTTGGACTTTAGTTTTGTGCAGGGTGATAAGTATGGATCTATTTGCATTTTTCTACATGAAGACATCCAGTTAGACCAGCACCATTTGTTGAAGATGCTGTCTTTTTTCCATTGAATGGTTTTGGCATCTTTGTCAAAAATAAGGTGACCTTAAGTGTGTGGATTTATGTCAGGGTCTTCTATTCGATTTCATTGATCCACCATTCTGTTTCTATGCCAGTGCCATGCAGTTTTTAGTATTGTTGCTCTATAGTACATCTTGAGATCAGGGATGGAGATACCTCCTGAAGATCTTTTACTGTAAAGGATTGTTTTAGCAATTCTGGGTTTCTTGTTGTTCCACTTGAAGGTGAGAATTTTTCTTTCAAGTTCTGTAAAGAATTGTGCTGGTAATTTGATGAGAATTGCATTGAATCTGTAGATTGCTTTTGGTAAGATGGCCATTTTTACTATGTTAACCCTGCCAAGCCATGAGCATGGGAGATCTTTCCATCTTCTTATATCCTCTTCTAATTTTTTCTTCAGAGACTGGAAATTTTTTCTATATAAGTCTTTGATTTGTTTGGTTATGTTCACACCAAGGTATTTTATGTCATTTGTGGCTATTGTGAAGGGTATTGTTTCCTTAATTTCTCTCTCAGCCCTTTTGTCTTTTGTATAGAGAAGAGCTACTGATTTTTTTTTTGAGTTAATTTTGTATCCAGCCACTTTGCTGAAGGTGTTAATCAGCTATAGGAGTTTCCTGGTAGAATTTTGGGGGTCACTCAGGTATACTATCATATCATCTGCAATTAATGATACTTTGACTTCTTCCTTTCTAATTTATATCCCCTTGATCTCCTTCAATTGTTTTATTGCTCTAATAAGGTCTTCAAGAACAATGTTGAAGAGATATGCAGAGAGTGAGCAGCCTTGCCTTGTCCCTGATTTCAGTGGGTTTGATTTAAGTTTCTCTCCATTGAGTTTGATATTGGCTATAGGCTTGCTGTATATTGCCTTTACTATGTTCAAGGGTGTGCCTTGTATCCCTGATCTCTCGAAGACTTTAAACATGAATGGATGTTGGATTTTGTCAAATGTTTTTTTAGCATCTAAGGAGATGATCATGTGGTTTTTCTCCTTCAGTTCGTTTATGTGGAGGATCACATTGATGGATTTCCATATGTTGAACTATCCTTGCATGTCTGGGATGAAGCCTACTTAGTTGTAGTGGATGATATCTTTGATGTGTTCTTGGATTCGGTTTGCAAATATTTTGTTGAATATTTTGGCATTGATGTTCATGAGGGATATTGGCCTGAAATTCATATATACAATGTATCTTTATATCCACCTTATACTCAGTCCTTCTAAATTCTTTCATGTTCTCCTATTGAATCTCTTTCTCAACTTAATGTCTTCCTTATTATTTAGTCTACTGAGTCCACCTAGGGCTGTTATCTATTGGTGAGGGTCTACCCCCTGGGGTGCTGCCATCTTCTAGCTACACCCAGAAAGGAAACTGAATTTCAACCCCTCATAAACGTGAATAGCAATAACACCTCAGATAGGGGCAGGGAATGGTGAGACACATAAGTCTTTTTGGCATCCATAGTGTAATTTTAGACCATGATGGTCTTGTCAGTCAACACCATTTTTTTTTTGTTTCATATTCTAACTTTTTTTTAATTTTTATTTTTATGTTAATTACAGTTTATTCACTTTGTATCCCAGCTGTAGCCCCCTCCCTCATCCCCTCCAAACCTTACCCTCCCTTCCTTATCTCCTCCTATGCCCTTCTCTGAGTCCACTGATAGAGGAGGTCCTCCTCCCCTTCCATCTGACCCTAGCTTATGGGGTCTCCTCAGGACTGAGTGCATTGTCCTCCTCTGTGGCCTGACAAGGCTGTTCCCCCATCAGAAGGAGGTGGTCAAAGAGCCAGCCACTGAGTTCCTGTCAGAGACAGTCCCTGTTCCCCTTACTAGGTAATCCACTTGGATACTGAGCTGCAGTGGGCTACATCTGAGCAGGGATTCTAGTTTATATCCATGCCATTCAGAGGCCCTCAGTGGTAGGCTCCTGTCCTGTTATTTGTTTTCTCCTACTCCCCCTGTCCACCCCATTTGTCTTTCTAAGTAAGGATTGATCATCTTATTCCAGGTCCTCTTTCTTGTTTATCTTCTTTAGGTGCACATATTTTAGTATGTTTATCCTATCCTATAGGCCTATATAGGTGAATATGTACCCTGTGTTTCTTTCTGCTTCTGGCATACCTCACTCATGATGATCTTTACTGATCCCACCATTTGCCTTCAAATTTCATGACAGTACATGCTGGAAAAGATGTGGAGAAATGGAAACCTTCCTCTATTGCTGGTGGGAATGCAAATTTGTACAACTTTGGAAATCAACCTGGTATTTTCCAGACAATTAAGAATAGTGCTTCCTCAAGATCCAGCTATACCACTCCTAGGCATATATGCAAAAGATGCTCAAGTATACAACAAGGACTTTTGCTCAACCATGTTTGTAGCATGTTTGCTTTATTCGTTATAGCCAAAATCTGGAAACAACCCAGATGTCTCTCAACTGTGGAGTGGATACAGAAATTGTTGTACATTTACACAATAGAATACTACTTAGCAATTAAAAATATGAACACTTTTAATCAAAACTGTTACAGTAAGGCTTCTTCAAGGTCCTATAACTCCCCTATACTACGTTGATTTTCCAGATATACAGGCATAACTTCTTTCCTATAGAGTAGGTCCCAAATCCAAACGAGAGAACAGTCAGTACATTACTTACATAAATAGGCTCTCTCCTATTGTACCAATAGGCACATTTGGCCCCCCAGGTCAGCGCTATATGATGCTGAACCTATCCCTGAGTAAAAGCATTGATGACCTTCCATTGTCGGTAGTAGCCTGCAAATACTATCGCTATTAGAGCTAACCAGTAAGGATAAAGTTTTCCCGCTTGGTTTGAGATTGTGTTTTCAGCAATAGAGTTTTACTATCTTTAGGTCAGGTGCAGTAAGGAGCCTGTAACCAATATTCTTTTCATATTAGCATCTACCATCCCTACCCCCTCAGGACCATGTTCTCTTTTTATTAACCCATATCATCCAATCTGTGCTGTCCATATGTTCTTGTGTGTGCCCCACCAAGAGAGTTTGGTCAAGTTTGAAGGGTTCACACTCTCAAAGAAAACTGACTGCCTCAGCAGCTGTAATTTCTTAATATATTCTCAGGTAAGGGTCAGAGTTCTTGTCCACTTCATCCACCATGCTCACGTTTTTGTGTGGCTTGTAGTTGTACATGTCTTGAGCACACTGTCACAAGTTAGTATGTACAACAGCCCTGCTATATTAAAAACTCTGTTTTGAGGTACCCATCTGTCTCAGCTCTTCCCTTTTCCCCCCTCTTTTGTGATAATCCCTGAATCTTGCAAGGAAAAAGAATGATACTGATATACCATTTATAACTGAAGAATCTGTAATTTTTTATTTTCTAAACTTTGACTAGTTTGTGACTCTGTATATATCACTGCTTACTGAAAACGAAGCTTTTCTGATAAGATTTGAGAGATATACAAATCTACTGGGATACTCATAAGTCATCAGGAGGCATTTTATCTATGTCCACTCAGTAAAATAATATTAATAGGTCTGCACTGTGTCCTATAGCATATCTAGCCACTGGATCTTAACCTGGATAATGCTTCCAAGTAAAGGTTTAGATTTTTGTAACAAACCTTAAATCAAATCAGAAAATGCTTAGCTTTTCTACTGTTTAAAATTTTTGAAGTTTAGTAAAATCTGTTTTAATCTGTCAACTTGAAAAATAAAATTATAACAATAAATAGAACTAAACAAATCCATTTAAAAAACTTCTGTTAATAAACACATCCTATATAATATATTTATATATAGGATATACAATTAAGTATATATAATATATAACATAAATATAAGAACTATGTACTTATAAATTATATATAAGTATATTACATATATATTGATTTTGTTGAGGCAGGGCATCTCTGTGTAGCCTTGGCTGTTCTGGACTCACTTTGTAGATCAGGCTGGTTTCAAACTCACAGAGATCCACATGCCTCTGCCTCCCTGTGGATTTTGTATATTAGTTTTTAATGATTTTGTTCATACGTATTGACCATGATTTTTCCTTGCCCAACTTCTCTCAAATCCTTCTTCCCTCCCTAGTCACCGAAGCTCATACTCTGCTT
The DNA here is from genome assembly GCF_907164565.1 of Psammomys obesus. Taxonomy (NCBI): domain Eukaryota; kingdom Metazoa; phylum Chordata; class Mammalia; order Rodentia; family Muridae; genus Psammomys; species Psammomys obesus. Next base: position 48,278,336 of record NW_026591086.1, read on the forward strand.
ACAAAGCCAATCAAACCAAACAAAAATGAAAAGTCAAAACAAAGAAAAAAAGAAATGAGGCAAAGGATAAAGAAATAAAACAGATCCCTCCCCCCCCAAAAAAAAAAATCACAAAAGAACAACAACAGAAAGAAAAGAACAGCATTTTTCCTGTTATTTTCATAATATACCTTATCCTTACTGGAACAGGAAAATTAGTATTCTTCAATGTAATGTGATGAGTTATATCAACAATACTCTGGGTTGGGATTCATGGCCAGGAGGACTTGTGTAAACTAAAACAAAGTTTATGATCTGCGTCTACTTCCTCTTCTCACTACTGGGGTTCTGTCTGGTGTGAACCTGAACAGGCCTTTGGCAGGTTGTCACAGTCTCTTGAGTTCTCCTGTGTGTCAATCATGTAGTGACTGTAAGGCATTGTTTCCTTGGAGTCACAAATGACTTCTGATTCTCCCCAAATCCCAAGACCAGATTCATTCATGCAAAATTCTACTTACTCTTAAAAGGAGAACTAATGCCAATACTCCTTAAATTATTCTTTTGGAACTCATTGTTGATGAAACATCCCAAGTATCAAGAGCCCATAATCCTCCATCCAAGTTGACACTGAACATACTTATTCACTTGTGATGTACACTTACATGTTATTTTATGTTTGAAATTAGAATATTTGCATAGCTATAGATATTAATTTTCCTGGAAAATAAATGTTTAAATGAAAAGAAATTATTTCTCAAAATAGAAACTAAAGTGGCAGGCTCTTTGATCACCTCCCTTTTCGGGGGGAGGCAGCCTTACCAGGCCACAGAGGAAGACAATGAAGCCAGTCCTGATGAGACCTGATAGACTAGGGTCAGAGAAAGGGAGAAGGACCTCCTTTATCAGTTGACTAGGGAAGAGGAAAAAGGGGGAGAAGACAGAGGGAGGCTGAGATTGGAAAGAGATGAGGGGAAAGGTCCACAACTGTGATGCAAAGTGAATAAAATGTAATAACTAATAATAATTAATAAAAATGCAAAAAAGAAACTAAAGAATTTTTTTTTGTAAGAAAGCCATCATTACCCTAATACCAAAAATTCACCTCACATAGACTCCATAAAACTTAAGGGTTATGGACACTATTAAAATAATATCCTTTATAAGCTTGGATGTTTCTGTAAACTTTAACTATTGCTTTAATGTATTATAAATGTGAATCTTTATAATGTTAACTCAGCCTTTTAGAATTATGTGAAAATGCATGTGTATGTAAGAGTATTTAAGCACTGACTGATAAGCAAGGATTCTTTACCTCCAAAGCTTCTATTTTTTATTTCCTGTGAATATAAATATTTAAAGTGTTAATATGTTAAGAAATCACCATCTGCTTGTTAATTCCATCTACATACAAAATAAATGTTTATTTTATTGGATCATGATAATTCTTTCCACATTCATCCTAAGATTCAAACAGCAACTTTCCATTGCTCTTTACACCAAGGGAGAATATCTGACTGATTGATCACAATCATTATTGACTTCCTTTTCCCCAACAGTTCTGAATACAGCTTACCCTGGGTTTAGTGTTAAAAGAACAAAATTAAAATTTTGAAACTTATCCTTTTTTAGTTTCTAGACTACAAACACTTTGCAAGTTCTCATTAAAACAATGAATGTAGTTTATTGCATAAAATATAATAGGATAATTATGTATCATGTTAGTATTTTCTTATATTATTACAATTTGAATTGCAACTACACTTGCATACAAGTAACTATTTCTTGTAATGCATTTACATTCATAAATGTAATAATAATGAATTTAAGTTCTCATACTCTACAAAAGTTTGTGGTCATTTTGAGATTAACAATTCACCATCAAAATATGTTATAATGCAAATTATTGTATAATTCATACTTGTTTCATTGATAAGTTTTTAAGTATTTTATTAAATTCAGAGCTTCCTCCAAGCAGAAGATAAATTGAATATGTGGTAGTAAATGAATTTTCTGAAATATTATTTCATCTAAAGATAACATAGATAAATGTATGTATGTATGTGTTAGTGCATCCATAAAAATTCATTGAGGCAACTCAAAAGTATTTTTACATACTCAAAATGTATGAATTATAGATTATGAAAAAGTTAATCATCAATTCTTAGGTGTCTTCCCGGGGTTCATTAATATTTTCTTAGAGGAATTGTAAAAGAAATTAGAAAGCAAAGCCTCATGTTATTTATAATATTTGATTTTAAACACCACGCATTTATTTTTATGATGACAGCATTAAATGTGGCAGCAGCATGCTTGAGCCTACTTTTCATTCCACTTGAACATTGATCTGTGAAAAAGCTGTAGCTGCAATGTTAATCAATGCATAAAGCCAGCACTACCACCCCATAATTCACGGAGAGAGAGACAAGAAACGGTGGACCCAGTGTTAATATGTGGCTGCACTCATCTGGATTGCAGTCAGTTTAATTTAAGCAGCAGCAGAGCAGACCATTTATCAGGATTGAATGTATTACCGTAATTCATTGCTGTGATTGTAGGAAAACAGCGGTTGTGTAGATGTGTGGCTGTAACTCATGATGACACAACCTGCCTGTTTGCTTTCTGTGGTGCTATTTGCAGTTAGAGCAGGTTTTCTCTCAGAAATTTTAGTGCACTATAAACTTATTCAAAAAATAAGCTCTGATACACAAAGCATCATCTTCTAGAACATATTGAGAAAGATTAAAAATCTGGCACGCATTTCAAAGTAAAAGATTCTCGAGTAAAATAAATACATTATGCTGGTCTGTCTAGTTCTTGTGAAGTCATGAAATTCTCCTACTTAAGATGAAAAAAAAAGTTCTGTCCTCATGTACTCTTTGATATTTTTACCACACCTTGAATAATTTAAAGACATCCAGCCATAATGGCAATAATATTCAGTGTTAGAATCATAAAACATGGTAGATAATGCAATTCTATGAATTATACTGAACTTGTCCTGTCAGGTAATGTGGAGGTATTTCAGACTGATAATAGGAATTTCTTCATAATCCTGCATTATTTGTTCAGAATAAAATTAAAATAATGTTATAATGTAAATCAAATACAAACTATTTTCATTGCTTCTATGCTTCTGATCAAAAATCTTTCATTCATATCATTGATAAAATCATTGTAAGTACTTTTCTATATTAAACTTAATATGCCTCCCCTAAGATTTTACATTCTTATTATGTGATGAAAATCTTTTCTTGATTGTGTTCTATTTTTCAATTCTAAGTCATATATATATATGCTTAAATTTTACTTAACTTTTTCTAATCTTAAATTTCCACAGTTTTCTTCAAATCAAACCATATCAATTGACAAAACTAGGTATCTCACCTTTTTCTAAAAATTTCACTCTGAGTATACAAGAATGCCATTAGGAGTCATCATAATGCTCTATGCCTTTGGCAGAACAGCACTATTTGCTTTTCTCTTAGGACTGTGGCCTCACTGGTCTCAGGTTTTTGGCTGCCTGAGCAGTGCCAAGCATGGGTTTCATATAGTGGAATGATCCTTGTATCTAAATAGAGAACGTTTGAACTTCCACAATATTTGTGCCACTCTTGCACCAATGTATTTGGCAGTCCAGTCACCAGTCACTATTGAACTCATTTATACATAGGTAGGTTGATATTTAGCTTTCACTTCTGGCAGTCTGCAGAATACCTTCTGATAGCTAAGTAATAGGGGTAGGGCGAAGACTTTAGTTAGGCAACAACTACAGTTCTCTGTGTTCACTGACATGTCAGTGTTATGCACAGCAATAGGATCTTACCAACTGTTTGTGGAAACTAGTGCCCTTAAAAATAGCTTGAGTTGTTTGGAAATTTCCACTGGGAGCCTTTTCACCAACTACCTAAATGTATTTAACACACTCATAACACTGGAGGTTACATTTGTAAGAGATATCAAGCTGGGGATTTGTTTCTCCATTAGCCGGTGATTCTATTTGGATCACCTGCGTTTCTGTACATATTTTAGGAAGGATCTAGTATATTAGACTTCCATATGACCGCTCAAACAACCTTTAGTTTTAGCTGTTCCTCTCAAATACCAACTTCTTTTTTCCACCCGACGTAATTCTTTCATTCCAGTTCCCCCCGCCAATATTTCTACAACTGTCAATTATAAATGTCTTTCCTGGGGAGATTGTTTTCCTTGTTCTTTGTTCCTTATGCTTTCTTAATCTTTCTGGTTATAGTGATACTAACATGTGTGTGTGGGGGATTAAAAAATCACATAAACATATAAAAAGTAGATACTGCTCCATGTTCAATGAACTCTGTGGGTGCTGTTCTCAAGAATGGCACCACCTGTCAGCCATCAGAGAGCACCACCTGTCAGCCTACATTGTCTTGGCATTATCCTGGTTTGCTTGGAGGTTTCCATGGGAACCCCTTGGCCAAACAAACCAGTTAAATGCAATGAACTTCTGAAACTCATTTGGGGTCATAGGTGGCCAATTGAGACTTGTTATCTCCCATTATTATCAGAGACTTCACATATTTAAGGAAGTTTCCAGTGCTCTGGGTTTCCATACCATCTCTCAAATGCCCCTCAATTCTAGTTGATTCTCCCTGTCTTCCAACCCGCAAACCTGCTCTGCAGGCTTCCAATGAGAAATGTAAACAGAACACAAGCAACAATACCATTGACCTATCATCTATCTTACCTACAAAATATGCTAAGGCATGGCCAATCAATCCCTGATTTGACATACAGACCACTCCACAAAATAGACCCCATCTCCAAAACGTTTGGGGTGAGTTAAGAACCAGAGACTAGATATTTCAGAGTCCTAGAAAAAAACCAAACACCGCTGGTCAAAAAAAAAAAAAAAAAAAAAAAAAAAAAAGTCATCTATCAGGTCTCATCAGGACTGGTTGGGTGTTTTTCTTTGTGGCCTGGCAAGGCTGCAACCCCCAGGGAAGGTGAGCAGGGAGCCTGCCACTGAGTTCATACCAGAGACAGGCCCTGATCCCCTTACTAGAGGGACATAGGAGAAGAAAAGGGAGGGAGGGTGAGATTGGAAAGAGATGAGGGAGGGAGCTATAGCCAGGACACAAATTGAATAAATTGTTAATAAATTATAATGACAATAAAAAGAAAAAGCGACCACTAAAAATAAATAAAAGGACCATTCATGAATATAACATAGAACCCATACCCACATGTAGCCCATTGCAGCTCAGTATCCAAGTGGTACCCTCCTAAGGGGAAGAGAGACTGTCTCTGACATGAAGTCAGTGGCTAGCTCTTTAACCAAAGCGTGCCCCCCAAGGTGGGAGCAGCCTTGACAGGCCAGTCCTGGTGAAACCTGATAAGCTAGGGTCAGATGGAAGGGGAGGAAGACCTCTCCTATCAGTGGACTTGGAAAGGAGCATGGGAGGAGATGAGGGAGGGAGGGTCGAATTTGGAGGGAATGAAGGAGCGAGCTACAGCTAGGATACAAAGTGAATAAACTGTAATTAATATAAAAATAAAAATTTAATTAAAAATAAGTAGTAATAAAATGACCCTTACTGGTATTCTGCTATTATCAGATCAGTGCCTTATTCATTCATCATCAGAGATTTTTCCAGCAGTAGCTGGAAATGGATGCAGAATCCTAGATATGAGAGAGAGAGACAGAGACAGAGACAAAGAAAAAGAGAGTCCTTGAAACACACAACACTAAATCCCTCCCCTCAGAGCTCAGGAAATCATGCGGAATAGAAGGAAGAAAGAGTGTAGAAGCAAGAGAGGATGGAGGATATCAGAAGGACAAGACCTTCTAAATCAGCTGAGCAAAACTCACATGAAATTGCAGGGACTGAAGCAGCAGGTGCAGGGCTAACACAGGATGGGTGTGTACCTGGTACTGATATATACCCCTTTTCCTTACGTTGTATTGACTGTTAAAGCCTTGATGTGATGGTTTTTGTTTTATTTTTATATAATTTATTTTGTCATGTTTGGTTGTTAAAAAATAAAATAAGGATAAACAGATATTTATTTAAAATATATATCATCTCTGTCTTTTCATGTCTAGATTACTTCATTCAGAATGATTTTTTTTCTAGATCTATCCAATTTCATGATTTCCTTTTTATGATCGCTGAAGAAAATCTTAATTTGTAAATGCAGCACATATTCATTATACATGTATCTCTTGGTGAACATATATGCTCTTTAACGGCTTATGGCTGTTATGAATACCGAGCTAGGAACGTGGATGAGCTAGTGTCTTTGTAACAGGAAATAGAGTCCTCGGGTATATTCCTAAGTGTAGTATAGCTACATCTTGTGGTAGATCTGTTTCCAACTTCTTAAAGAACTACTACAGGGATTTTCATAGTGGCCATAAAGTTTGCAGTCATATAAGAAAATTATAAGTATTTTTCTTATCCCATATCCTTGCCAACCGGAGCTGGTTTTTGTTGATGTTGTTTTGGTGTTTTGTTTTGTTTTTTAATTTGGTATGAGATAGCATTTCAAAGTAGTTTTTATTGCTTTCCCTTGATAACTAAGTATGTTGAACAATTTCTAAGGATTTTTCAGCTGTTTCAGTTCAGCCATCATTAAAAAAGCTCCCGCTTGCAGCAGAGGAGAACTAATACAGAGTCCCACAATTGAATAAAGGACAGACAATATTAAGTCCTAAATGGCATATCCTCATCAAGATCCTTCTCTCAGGGCAGAGTGTACTACCCAGTGGGAATGAATGGTACTAAAGAAATAATGCTTTCCAGATACAACAAGACTGATTCACCTATAAATTCACAAGGAGCATGTATGGCAGCATGGATTGGGTCTAAGCAAATATAAACCAGATGAAGTCCCAGATCTCAGTGGGAAAAGTAGACATAGGCCCCTACCCCTAACCAAGAAGCTATTTGAAATTGGCAATTGCCCAGAAAGGGAATTTTTTTTGTCAGGGTGTCTCACTAGATATTCAATATTCAAACCACATGGGCAAACTCCATGCTTAGAAGTAGAACATAAACACAAAATTAGCTCAAAGGTAGTTTTGGAAATACATTTTGTCTCACATTTGCTTTGTTAAGGCAGTATTTTTAAACTCTACCAATCTTTTTTCTTATATATTACTGTAACCAATTTTGGATTTTTATGTGGGGTGTGTGTGTCTATGTATGAATTTCTCAAAGTTTCCTTTTTGCTTTCACTTGTCTTTATTTTGTGTTATTATTGTTTTTTATTATTTTTTCTTGAGAAAAGAAGGTATATATTTTAGTATGTTTATCTTATATGTCTAATATCCACTTATAAGTGAGTGTACTAAAATCTGTACACCTAAAGAAGCTTATCAAGAAGGAGGACCCTCGGTAAGATGATCAATCCTCACTCAGAAAAGCAAACAGGGTAGACATCAGAAGAGAGAGAAAACAGGACACAGTACAGGAGCCTAACACAGAAGGCCTTTGAAAGACTCTAACTAGCAAGATATCAAAGCAGATGCTGAGACACACAGCCGAACTTTGGGCAGAGTGCAGGGAATCTTATGAAAAAAAGGGGGAAGTAGAAAGACCTAGAGGGGACAGGAGACCACAAAGAGAACAACAGAACTAAATATTTGTGCACAGGGGTCTTTTCTGAGCATGATACTCCAACCAAGGACCGTGTATGGACGTAACCTAGAACCCCTGCTCAGATGTAGCCCATGGCAGCTCAGTCTTCAAGTGGGCTCCCTAGTAATGGGAACAGGGACTGCTTCTGACATGAACTGATTGGTCTGCTCGTTGATCACCTCCCCCTGAGGGGGGAGAAGCCTTACCAGGCCACAGAAGAAGGCAATGCAGCCAGTCCTGATAAAACCTGATAGACTAGGGTCAGAGGGAAGGGGAGGAAGACCTCCCCTATCAGTGGATTTGAGAAGGGGCAAGGGAGGAGATGAGGGAGAAAGGGTGGGATTAGGAGGGTACAAGAGAGGGGGCTACAGCTGGGATACAAAGTGAATAAACTGTAATTCATCAAAATAAATTAATTAAAAAAGAAAAAATATAGTGAAAGCAATATGAAATGATTTAATGAAAAATGATTATTCCGAACACTGAAAATTGACAAAATTGATACCAGAAAAGATACATATTTAATCAATTATAATAAAAATGGCTGTATTTAATATTAAAAAGAAAAAAGGTATAGAGTTGAATGGCCACGAATGTAGGCATGATTTGCTAGATGAGGCAGCGGAAAGATTATCAAAATATATTTTAGAAAAAATAAAATATTTCCTATGAAGCTAGCATTAAATATGGAATAAACAGAAAATGAAAAAGCAACTTAAAACTATATTAAACTATTTTTGAGAATATCTACAATTTGTTTTTCTTAGAATGCAGACCTTTTGAACAACATTTATTACATAAAATATGAAAGACTTACATTCTTAGAGAATTATAAATTATTCACTTCTATCCTGAATTACGCTCATAATACTTTAATTAAATTCTATAATAATGATTTTTACAATGTGACCATAAACAAAGACGATAATAGCTGCTTAACACTGTTAGGAGTCAGATCAAAAGTTAGACAGGTGGCTAAGCAGGTCAGAATGCTTTCTTTTATAAATGATATAGATAGATATAGATATAAATATAGATATAGATTATATAGATATAGATAGTTAGATAGACAGACAGACATAGGTAAATAGATATAATTTTTATTTTTTTAAATCACAGGTTATTTACTTTGTATCCCAGCCGAAGCCCCCTCCCTTATTCCCTCCCAATCCCACCCCCCTCCCTCATTTCTTCCCTGTTGTTTTAATATCAATCACCCAGATTTCCTCTCTTTTTTGCAGCTTTCCTTTCCATATACACCAACAGTAATCTCTATTTTTTAAACTATCAAGTGTAATCTGTAATTCCCATACATTTTTGAATGTGTGTTTCTGCTGAAGTATGGGCAACTTACCAGGATTTTCACACTTTTTTTAAATTTTTTTTATTTTTAACTTTCATTAATTACACTTTATTCACTTTGTATCCCCCCATAAACCCTTCCCTCCTCCCCTCCTAATCCCACCTTCCCTCCACTTCTTCATGCATGCTCCTCCCAAGTCCACTGATAGGGGAGGTCCTCCTCTCCTTCCTTCTGATCTTAGTCTATCAGATCTCATCAGGAGTGGCTGCATTTTCATCTTCTGTGGCCTGGTAAGTCTGTTCTCCCCTCAGGGGGAGGTGATCAAAGAGCAGGCCAATCAGATTATATCAGAGGTAGTCTATCTTCCCATTACTATGGAACCCACTTGGACCCTGAACTGCCATGGGTTACATCTGTGCAGGTGTTCTAGTTATCTCTATGCCTGCTACTTGGTTGGAGTATGAGTGTTTGGAAAGACCCCCTCTTAATGAAAGTGTACTCTTGGTCACAGTGGATATCATAGTGGATGATCTGTGTTCTTGTATTCGGTTTGCAAGTATTTTGTTGAGTATTTTTGCATCAATGTTCATAAGGGATACTGGCCTGAAATTGTCTTTCTTTGTTGGGTCTTTGTGAGCTTTAGGTACCAAGGTGACTGTGGCTTCATTGAATGAGTTTGGTAATGTTCCTTCTGTTTCTAATTTGTGGAATAGTTTGAAGAGAATTGGAGTTAGCTGTTCTTTGAAGGTCTGGTAGAATTCTGCGTTGAAACCATCCTGGGCTTTTTTTGGTTAGGAGACTTGTGATGACAGCTTCTATTTCCTTTGGGGATATAGGACTATTTAATTGATTTGTCTGGTCTTGATTCAGCGTTGGAAGGTAGAATCAATCCAGAAAAGTGTCCCTTTCATTTATGTTTTCAAATTTTGTGGCATATAGACTTTTGAAATAAGTCCTAATGATTGTGTAGATTTCCTCAATGTCTGTTGTTATGTCCCCCTTTTCATTTCTGATTTTGTTGATTTGGGTGGTGTCTCTCTGCCTTTTAGTTAGCTTGGCTAAGGGTTTGTCTATCTTGTTGATTTTCTCAAAGAACCAGCTCTTGGTTTCCTTGATTCTTTGAATAGTTTTATTTGATTCTAATTGATTGATTTCAATTACTGAGTTTGATTACTTCCAACTGTCTACTCCTTTTTGGTGTCTCTGCTTCTTTTTTTACTAGGGCTTTTAGGTGAGCCACTAAGTTGCTTGAATGAGATGTTTTGAATGATTGGCCTGCCTTTGACCACCTCCCCCTATGAGGGGAGCAGCCTTACCAGGATACAGAAGAAGAAAATGCAGCCACTCCTGATGAGACCTGACAGACTTGGATCAGAGGGAAGGGGAGAAGGACCTCCCTTATCAGTGGACTGGGAGAGGGATACAGGTGAGGAAGAGGGAGGGTGGGATTGGGAGGGAAGGAGGTACAGGGGGATACAAAGTAAATAAACTGTAATTAAAAAAAATAAAATAATTTTTAAAAAATTAAAGAAAGTGTACTCTTTCTCACTCTCTCTCTCCCCAGGTACTTATAAATTGCCAGTTATTCCTCTGCTGGTACTGGAACTTTGTGTCTACCTCTCCTTTGAGCTTTGATGTTTAACCACTTTTAGTGTATATTTAAGGTTCCTTTTGGTTTGGGTTGGTTTGGTATTTTTCTTTTTTTTTATATTAGGATTTTTTTATTATTATTTTTTTTATTATTTTTTTCTTTTTAGTTACATTTTGTTAACTCTGTGTCCCAGCTGTATCCCGCTCCCTCATTCCCTCCCCAACCCCACACTCCCTCCCTGGTCTCCTCCCTGCCCCTTTCCAAGTCCACTCAAGACACGGTTTCTCTGTGTAACCTTGGCTGTTCTGGACAATGCTTATATACCAGGCTGGACTCAAACTCACAGAGATCCATCTGCCTCTGCCTCCCTAAGTGCTGGGATTACAGTCATGTTCCACTGTATCTGGCTTATATTTAAGTTTTATATACTATATTCTCATTGTTCTGTCATGCTAAGAATCTTTGAATTAATAATTTCTTCTCTATTCCATTCGTTTCCCACTTGTAAATATTTCCCCTTTCATATTTGCCTGTTGCCCTATATCTGTTTGTTTGTGCATTGTGTGTGTTTCTAGTACACACAGAGGACCGAATAAGGAATCAGTTCCTATGGAACTAGAGTTATGGACAGCTGTGAGCTGTTGTGTTGGTTCTAGAAATCAAACCCGGATCCCAAGAACAAACAGTGAGTTCTCTTAACTAGTCAACATCTCTTCAGTTCCCTCTTCACATTCTCATCTTTCATTATTTTCCTAATGAAGCAATGCATAGGCTTCTATTTTATTAGCTTGAGTGTCTGATTACCTTTGCATTCAGAAGAATTATCTTTGTTGTTGCTTGCAACCTCACTGCCTTAGAGACAACCTAGGAACAGAAGAGAGGAAATTTCTACGTGTGTTCTGTTTTTTTATTTTGTTTTAATATAATTTTTGTTTACTACAATTTATTCACTTTGTATCCCAGCTGTAGCCCTCCCAATCCTGCCCTCCTTCCTTCATGTCCTCCCATGCCCCTTCCCCAGTCTGCTGACAGTCTTCAAATGGGCTCCCTAATAAGGGGAGAAGAGGCTGTCTCTGACATAAACTCAGTGGCTGGCTCTTTGATCATCTCCCCCTAACGGGGAAGCAGCCTGACCAGACCACAGAGTAAGACTATGAAAGACAGTCCTGATGAGACCTGATAGACTAGAGTCAGATGGAAGGGGAGGAGATTCTATGTGCATTTTAATCCCCTGATCATCAACATGCTGTGTACATGACTCATTCCATTCTTTATGGTAATCTCATGAAGTACCATTAATTAATTTCCCTGTTTCCCAGAAACTTTTACTCAAAATAAAAGATGTTTATCCTATATTATAAACATACTAAAATCTATAGTTCTAAAAAAGCTAAACAACAAGGAAGACCCTACAGAAGATGCAAAATCCTCAGTCAGTAGGAAAAACGCAATAGACTTCAGAAGCAGGAGAAAACAGGGAACAGGACAGGAGACTACCACAGAGGACCTCAGAAAGATTGTACTGGTCGAGGTATTGAAGCAGAAACTGGGACTCAGCCAAACATTGGGCAGAACACATGGAATTTTATGAAAGTTGGAAAGTTGAGGAGATAGAAATACCTGGAGGGGACAGGAGCTCCAAAAAGAGACCAACAAAGCCAAAAAAAAAAAAAAAAAAAAAAAACCAAAACAAAAAACACCCACCTGGGCCCTAGGGTCCCTGCAGAGACGAGTCCCAACCAAGGACCATGCATGGAGAGGACTTAAAACCCCTACTCAGATGTAGCCCATAGACTCAGTCTCCAAGTGGGTTCCCTAGTGGCAGGAGCAGTGGCTGTCTCTGACAAGAACTAAATAGCAGGCTCTCTGATCAACTCCCCCTAGGGAGGTGGTGGAGCCTTGTCAGGCCACTGAGGAAGACAATGCAGCCAGGCCTGATGAGACCTGATAGACTAGGGTCAGAAAGAAGGGGAGGAGGACCTCCCCTATCAATAGACAAAGGTAGGGGCAATGCATTCAGAGAGAAGAGGGAGGGAGGATGGGATTAGGAGGCTAGGGAGGTGGCCACAGCTGGGACACAGAGTGAAGCAATTGTAATAAATAATAAATTAATTAATTTAAAAAAGAAAAATAAGAAATAAAACATGTAACAACCTTGTTTTAAAAGGTGTGGGTTATTAAATGAAATACTCAATTCCAGGCAAAAGTTGCCTCCTTACAAATTAGTAGTCAGGAAGGTTCCTAGAATCCCAAAACAGTAGCGACTACTGGAAATTTTCTTTGTTACCCATCATAACTAGAAAGTAAGACCATGATGATGGCGATATAACATGCTTTGCTTGCAGGACATATCTACACCATGACTGAGCTGACCAGAAACTCTCAAAAGAGTTTACAAAAAACAAATGAAAAACAAAACAACAATGAAAAACAAAAAACAGTGCCCTGTTGTTGTCTGTATTGGCTCTCGATTACATTAATTGTAGACAAATGTGTTTCATGTGTATGGGCCTAGAAAATGAGGCTTTATAGAATAAAAGCATCATTTATATTAGACATTTAAGTAAAATCATGCTTGGAATAAGAATAAAAGATGTTCTAAATATGTCACTTTTTGATTTATCATTCCTGAATCTGATCATATACAAATTAATGCTTTAATTGCTTCAATGTGCTCTTGAATTTAAAATATGCTTTAAAAGATTTATTAATCTCTTTAGAGTAACTACATCCCTTTATTGCCTTTACTTCTTAGGCGAATTTATCTTGCTGTTGTGAAATTAACAAATAGCCTACAGCAAGCAAAGAGTTTTATGTTGATATGGTTGTAATATAAATTTACAATGATGAATCATCATATTACTGTTCTAGTTATTTTTTCATCTAATGCATAAAGCTATATGCAAGTAGAGTAGAAATATCTTTAATTTTCATCTGACCCAGCATCATGGTGTTGGATTGGCAATTTTTTTTTTTTTTGCATTGCATCACTTCTAGTATCAATAGGGATTCTGAATTGTTATTAAACCTCTTTATTAAAGTGAAAAAAAGCCCAAAGAACAATCTTAAGAAAATATATCCTATATATATATATATATATATATATATATATATATATATATATATATAACAAATTATTTTGAAGGGTGATTTAGAAGGTGTGGATCTAGTTATACCATACACTAAGACACCTGAGAAATCTTTAAGTTTCACACTATTATCTTTAAAACATTCATATTGAGGACCCAATAATCTAGAATTTAGAATAGAGGTAAGTCAGGAGGTGTCTGAACTTGCAGCTATGAAGATACTATAAAAAGTTAATGTCAAAAAGTAATTCTACTTTCATCTGGGGTATCAGCTTGAGTATTCAAAATTGGAACTGTTATTACAGTGTTAATATTTTTTTAGCCTGCAGTAAATTAAATTTCCATCCCACTATTAAAGCTGTAACATAATGCATTTTATTCTCTCTAATTAACTTTCTGAATAAGCAACAATATAATTCTGTAGAAACAAAAATAAATAATTTATCAAGTCGCAAATTCCATTATGAGATAAAACTATTGTTAACAAGTCAAGGCAAAGACCATCATTATAGCTGCTGGCTTTGGAAGGAGTTGTTCTCATCCAGCTATCCACAAACAATGTGTCTGTCCATTGCATTATGTCCACAGCAGACATAAAGCCTGAGAGTACCTAACTGTCTAGGAATAGGATGGTGACACTAACTTTACAAAGATAAGATAGCTGTTAAAAATCAACCATCTTCAGTTTCACCTAATAGCTAGTGAAACTTTTTAGAGAACACAAAAATCTTCCAATTGAGAAATCTTAGTGCTGCTGCATGTGGAGAAAAGGACACTTAAATTTAAAGCCTGCTTCTTGGTTTGTTGTATGCCACAGATTTAAAACAAACAAACACAATAACAAAAACAATTCAAAATAACTGCATGAGATTTTGCCTTTGCTCTTGCTTATGCACCATAGACATATGATATGTCCCAATTACTGCAGACATCATACATCTTAGCTGTACAACACAGAGAAATCTGTCTCCCACCAACCAGCAACTTCCTTCTATTGGCCAGTTTTAATAGTGTGGGAAGCTGGTATGCACTTTGCTTGGGGGAGAAAGGTCATCGGTGGCCATTCCCACTTCAAGCTTCGGCATGCTGAGGAATGGATGTGTTCAGTAAGATGTTCCTCCTGGCAAAACAGTTGCCTAAGTGTTTCTCTAGATGTACTCGTTAGATTTCTTTTCTTTTCTTTTCTTTCTTTCTTTCTTTCTTTCTTTTTTTTTTTTTTAAATCAACTTTATACAGAGTATTCTGGGAAAAGGGCTTCTCAATTAAGGAAAGGTCTCCATTACCTTCAGGCAAGTCTGGGGGTTGTTCTCTTTATTGACGATTATTGTGAGAGATTCCAGCAAATTAGGGGTGGATCCACTCCTGGTCAGGTGTTCCAGGGGATTATGAGAAAGCCACAGAGAGCAAGCCAGAAAGCATGTTACCTCCATGTCCTTCGTGGCACTTCTGGACTACATGTTCTCGCTTTGAAGCTCAGTTAATACTCTTCAAAAATTGTCTTTCTCACTAGCCGTTACTATCAGCTTTTTGGTATCAAAATTTAAAAATGATGCAGTTTTGCTAAGTTGTAACAAAAAAAAGATAATTTGTGTTCTTCTAAAAATGAAGGCATTTACATAGGAAAAATCATAATGGAATTAGAAACATGACTCTGTTAATGAAGCAGGATGTCCATGTTTTACTAGAGAAAACACTGATTCATGCTAAATTAAAATATGGTAATAGACATTTAAATCCTTCATTAAAATTTACTTATGTCTGTATGTTTATGTATTAATGATTGTTTTAAATATTGAATTTCATCAATTTTCTTAATACTACTAAAGATTCATGACTTTTAAATGTTGTGATTTTTACAATTTATGATTATAATTACATATTTAAGACATTTCTGAACTTTGTTATGAAACTTAGAATGTTCTAAGTATTATTTTTATTATAAATAAAATTGAAGTGACTTGTTTCTCCCAAAGTTTTTTCCACCTGTATTTTATTTTTAAGTATCTTTTTATTTAAACTTGAGAATTTCATGTTTTCACAGTGAATTTTGCTCAACTTCATCCCCACTCTTTCCTCCTCAAGTCCCTCTAGCAGGTACTAGAGTGCCCATAGCAAGTTTCAGCTCCCAATTTCATGAACTCCTCTTTGACGCCACTGATTCCTTCTCAGCAAGTGCATAGGTTTGTTCGATCCACTGAACCTTAAGCAACTTATAGTCTGATCCAAATCCCTGAAGAAACTCACCCCTTTTTGCAACTAAACATTTTTCAACAATTCCTTACTTAATGGTGTGACTGTTTGAGCTAAAAATCTTTTCAATATAAATAGTCATTTTTAATTGTATTTATTTTAATCACTTTACAGCCAGATCCCTGCACCCTTCCTCCTCTCCTCCTTGTCCTGCCCTTAAAGCCTCTTTCCCATTTCCAACTCTCCTTTTCAGAGACTGGGAGACCCCTACTGGGGTACCCACCCACCGTGGCACCTCAGGTTATAGCTGGACTAAGTGCATCTTCTACTGAGGCCAAACAAGGCAGCCCAGGTAGGGGGAAGAGAGCTAAAGGCAGGCAGCAGATTGAGATAGAGTCTACTCCATCATTAGGGAAGCCACACATTGACCGCGCTACACCTCTGCTACATATGAGCAGGGCGTGGTCTGATCAGTTCCATGCAAGTTCCTTGGTTGGTTCAGTCATTGTGAGCCCCCATGGGCTCAAGTTAGTTTACTCCATAGGTCTCCTTGTGATGTCCTTGACTCCTCCAGCTGCCTCAATCCTTCCTCCCACTCTTCCTTGAATCTCCCTATCTTGGCCTATTATTTGGCTGTGGATCTCTGCAACTGTTTCCATAAACTGCTGGGTGAAGCCTCCCCAGGGAGTGTACAGGAGAGACTCTAGCTGAGACTCTTAACAGGGAGGGTTAAGGTAGTCACCACCTCCGACAGCCAGGTGGAACTTCCAGGGTGAGGGGGACAAAAACCCACCAGTAAAAGCTTTGACCCGAGATAAGTTTTGCCTAAAAGAAGTATAGGGATAAAGATGGAGCAGAAATTGAGGAATGGCAAACCAGTGACTGGCCCAATGAGAGACATACCCCATCGAGGAGAACCAACCCCTGACATTAAATATTATTTACTTTTATGATTTATAAATAGGTAACTATATATGAGTATAGGCCTGTAACCAAATTTCAGAGTAAAACATTTCTAAGCAAAACTAATAGTTCCCCTTGAAGTTTTCAGCATTTATAACTACGCTAAAGTAGACAGCAATAAATTTATATTTGGTTGCTAATTTATTTTTTTCTAGTCTGATTTTTATTTGCTTGTTCTTTATTGTACTTTACAGAGATATTAATTTTAAACTTTGCCTGTAACTTCATAGAATTTATAGTTCATTCTATTTCATTTTTACATAATTTTGAAAAGTAATTTTCACATAAAAGCATTGTAGATAATTTTCATTTTAACCCTAAAATATATGGGAACTTTTAAAATTTATTTATATTTTATTAATATAATGTATTCCATTTTTATCCCAGCTGTAGTCCCCTCCTTTCTTTCCCCCCAATCCCACCCTCCTTTTCCTCATTTCCTCCCATGCCCCTACCCAAGTCCACTGATAGCTGAGGTCCTCCTCCCTTGCCATCTGACCCTAGCCTATCAGGTTTCCTCAGGATTGGCTACATTGTCTTTCTCTGAGGCCTGGTAAGGATACTGCCCCTCAGGGAGAGGTGATCAAAGAGCCAGCCACTGAGTCATGTCAGAGACAGTCCCTGTTCCCATATCTAGGGAATCCACTTGGACACTGAGCTGCCATGGGCTATGTCTGAGCAGGGGTTCTAGGTGATCTCCATGCATGGTCCTTGGTTGGAGTATCAGTCTCAGAAAAGATTTCTGTTTCTCTCCTTGTGGAGCTCCTGTTCTCTCCAGGTCTTTCTCTCTCCCTCTTCTTTCATAAGATTCCCTGCACTCTGCCCAAAGTTTGGCTATGAGTCTAGGCCTATGCTTTGATACCCTGCTGTGTAGAGTCTTTCAGAGGCCCTCTGTGGTAGGCTTCTGACCTTTTTTAAGGAGTCATCACACCTTTTAAAGAATTTTTATAGTATTTATTTTATAAAACATTCAAAATTTTTCAAAATGATTATTTGTATAATAGGCAAAATAGTATAATAGATATTTTTGTCATTCATTTTCTGCTTTCTTTCCAATTTTTTTTTTTTTGAAACAGGATTTCTCTGTGTAACTCTGGCTGTTCTGTATTCACTTTATAGACCAGGCTGGCCTCAAACTCACAAAAATCCTCCTGCCTCTGCCTCTCACAGTGCTGGGATTACAGGCATTCACCACCCCACCTTGTTAAAGTTAGTTAATCATTTTTGTAGTAAACTTTTCATATGTATAGAACCATGTGATTTCATGAATCATTAAATGTTAATCACAGGCATTCAAAGATTTCAAATTATCTTCATATTTTTCTTCTGTTGGATTGAATAAATTCTATTTCCTTTGTTATTACTTATAATTTCTTGAATCACTTCAAATATGTCATGAATATTAGATAGAGACTGTATCTTCTGTTAGCTTACTTTTTAAATCTAAAATATAATTTTCTTCTTGTATCATAATTTTGCCTTTTTATACTTTAGAAGTATATTTCTTATTGTTGCCATGGTTTCCTTTAGTGCTAAACACTTTTAAAATGACTTTATTTGAAGTCTTATTAATAAAAAGATGTAATTCTAAACCCAGTAAATTTCTATTGAACTTTTCTTTCCATCACAAAGGACAATCACACATATACTTCTGTAAGTCTAATAATAATGAGTGATATTCCATTGATTCTGGATTTTGCTTTATTTCTGTCTTATTTTTAAAAACTTGTTTTTTTAAACGTAAGTCTTCCTTTGACAAGATATTTAGCTGTTGGTTTTTCTGCACACATTTTACGAGTCTACCGTGTTTTAAGTAAGAATGCTTCCAGTAGTCCTTGTGTTTAAAGATTGGTCTTCACTTCGTGATCTTGTTTGGGTATACTGTAAGAAGTATGCCCTTGCAAGTGGAATTTGAGAGTTTTCAGCAATTTCTTATACCTAGGTCATCCTCTGGATTGTGCTTGCTGGTGAAGATGATAACACTCAGCTTTCTGATCCTGCCACCATGTCTTCCATTTACTGATAAGCTTCCTCATTATGTTGTGCTTTAATTGCTCTCTAAATGTAAATTAAAATAAGTATTTTTCCATAACATGCCTTTGATCAAAGCACTTTATCACAGTGATAGAAAAATACCTAACACATACATTAGTAACTTATTCTAGACTGGTTCCATAGAGATTCCTTCTGAATGGAATTTGCTTTTTTTCACCCAATGTTGTAATGAGAATACATATATACAATCACCTTTTGTCCAGAGGGTTAAGCTGCTTTTGTGAATAGGGATAGTGAATAGTGAATAGGGATATTCACTATTAAAATATGTTCCCTGTCTCTCTTCTCTTTTACAAACTTTATAGGTTCTTTACTACATGTGGCCAAAGAATGTTTTATGCTTGGAGATCATATCTTAAGAATCTTCAATTCACACTGTTCCCTGCTGAGACTGGGAGGGAAACTTGACTGGTATTTTGCAGCCTTCCAACTTACCATTTGTAGGTAGCAGAGCTGAGGGTGTGGCACATGGTTGTAGCACTATTTCTTCAAAATTGGAACATTTTCACTTGAATGGAAGTGATTTTCCTTTAGTAAAAAAAAAAAAAAAAAACCTTATGAAGCTTAGAAAGCAAACAAATCTCAAGTCAAACACTCAGTTCCTGAAACAAAACGTTTCCATGACCCTCTCCTAGACTACATAAACAGTAACAATAGCTGGGGAAAAGAAACACTCCCAACAGCCAAGTTGTTTTCACATTATTGTTAAACCAAAGAGAATACTGATGCATTGCTGATTATGAAGGAACAATTTTTGTTTCCACATTTACATTGTTTATGTAGCATTTTATCTTGTTACACTGCATATCAATTCATTCTTTCTTATTACCTTGTGTTTCCTTTGCTTTTTTTTTTTAAATTTGGTTTCCTGAAAAAATGTTCCACATAGATATTTGATCTAAAGAGCTGACTCCATTTTTTCTTTTACTCTTTCTTTCCTTTTCTCTTTGTAATAAAAACATCTATAAATTCCTCGTTTTGAAAGACAGATGGGATGCACATTGAACATTGACAGGAGTCTACAGAGCGCATTTGAAAAACTCTAACTAGCAGTGTTTTCAAAGCAAAGACTCATGACCAAACCTTTGGCAGAGTACAGGGAATCATAAGAAAGAAGGGGAGTTAGACTGATGAGGAAAGGATAGGAGCTCCACAAGGACCAAATATATCTGGGCACAGGGTCTTTTCTGAGACTGACATGCAACCAAGGACCATGTATGAATGTAACCTAGAACCTCTGCTCAGATGTAGCCTGTGGTAGCTCAGTAACCAATTGGTTTCCCATAGTGAGGGGAACAAGGACTATTTCTAACAGGAACTCAATGACTGGCTCTTTGGCCTCCCCACCCTCCAAGGAGGAGCGGTCCTGTTAGGCCACAGAGGAGAGCTTTTCAGCCACTCCTGAAGATACCTGATAAAACAGGATCAGATGAATGGGGAGGAGGTCCCCCCTATCAGTGTACTTGGCAAGGGGCACAGTGGAGATGAGGGAGGGAGGGACTGGGAGGGAATGAGGGATCGGGACACGGCTGGGATACAGAGTTAATAAAATGTAACTGATAAGAAAAAAAATAAAATTAAAAAAAAGAAAAAAGAAAAATAAAAGAAAAAAATTATCTGAACACTTTTTTCATAGCATATTTTATGCTATATCTGTTTGCACTTATAAATTTAAGGAGTTAAAGCTTGATTACAAATTGCAATACATAAGCCTAATTAGGCTATCAGTTAAATTTTAAATGATTAATAGAATTACCTTCAATTACAATTCTTAGCAAGATTTCTTAAGGTTATTGTTACTTTTCACTTAAGTTTTTATACTGTTTGAATTGGTACCTAATTAATCAGTAATGTGATTAAATAATTTAAATGTTATGTTTTTAAATCTAATTACAAAAACTTTTTGTTTCTGTGATCTGGGAAAACTATCAAAAATAAAGAGAATTTTAATGACTAGTAATTGTATAATTTTAATTATTTATAATTATGCATTAAGTAATATTTTATGTGATATTTTATTTCTTAATGTTAATTTTATAAAATTAAAGCATGTTAAATTTTCAAATTGTTATGCTATAGAGATTTTAAATAATTTACAAATGCTCCTTTATTGTAATAGAAATAGTCTAACCTTTATAACAATAAATGAATAAACAAATTCGACAACTATTTTCTATTAGATAAATATTTAACTGGATTTTTACATTTCCTTGTCTTTTCATGTTTTTTATAAATTTATATACATAACTGGCACTGAAAAATTACTGTCTATAATTCTTACAGTCAAAATATCTGTACATATCTTGAATTATTTTGAACCACTTTTCTAAACAAGCAAGTTAAAGACTTGTGTGAAAAAAATTTGAATTCTGTGAAGAACAAAATAGAAAAAGATATTAGAAGATGGAACGATCTTCCATACTCATGGCTTGGCAGGATTAATGTAGTGAAAATGGCCATCTTACCAAAAGCAATCTACAAATTCAATGAAATTCCTATTAAATTACCAACAGAATTCTTTACAAACCTTGAAAGTAAAATTCTCAGTTTCATATGGAATAACAAGAAACCCAGATTCACTAAAACAATTCTCTACAATAAAAGGTCTTCTAGAGGAATCTCTATCTCTCATCTCAAGCTATGCTATAGAGCAACAGTAATAAAAACTGCATGGTACTGTCATAGAAACAGAATGGCGGATCAATGGACTCAAATAGAAGACCCGGAAATAAACCCACACACTTATGGACACATGATTTTTGAGAAAGATGCCGAAATCAGATAATGGAAAAAAGATAGCATCTTGAACAAATAGTGCTGGTCTAACTGGATGTCTACATGTACAAAGATGCAAATATATCCATACTTAGCACCCTACACAAACCTAAAGTCCAAATGGATCAAAGACCTCAACATAAAAATCAATACACTAAACCTGTTAGAAGAAGTGAGGAAGAGGCTTGAACTCATTAGCACAGGAGACAACTTCCTGAACAGAACAGCAACAGCACAGGCTCTATAGTCAGCGTAATTGTGGTACATTTACACAGTGGAATACTATCAGTCCCCTATCAGTGGACTGGAGAAGGGGCATAGGAGGAGGAGAAGGAGGGAAGGTGGGATTCAGAGGGGATGAGGCTACAGCTGAGATACAGAGTGAACAAATTGTAATAAATAAAAGCATTAATAATTAAAAAATTGTACATATTTACTGGCTGCAGTACCGTGCATTGAAACCTTTCGAATTGTCAGGCAGCATCCAAGAAGTGCCTAAAGAGCTATGGCTGAAGCAATCTCCCACTTTAGATTTATGCCTTGCAGAAATTTAAGGAGAAATCACTTTTATGTTTATATTCACTATAGTAATTCTCTCTAACACAATGGAAATTAAAATTAGGTAGTTGAAAATGCCCACTCTTAGCTTTTTGTAGTTTATTAAGTTAATTGACGTTTTCATTAGATATCTTATTTAAAGGAAAATGACTTACAACACATTATAAACATTCATTGTCAACCTATCACAAACCTCAAAAATTCTTTATTCTCTTTGTTTGATATGTGCTTTTCCACCAGTACAAATCTATAATAGCTTTATTAAATTTAATTATCTTATTTTATTTAAATCTCTTTCTATTTAATTCAAAGGTTTCATATTTATCACCCTGAACAAAACTCATGTCCAAGAGTATCAATGACCTCAACATAAAACCAGATACAGTGAACTTGATAGAAGACACTGTGGGGAATAACCTTAAATGAATCAACACAGAATACAACTGCCTGAACAGACCACCAATAGCATAGGTACTAAGATCAACAATTAATAAAAGTGACCTCAAGAAACTGAAAATCTTTAGAAAGGCAAAGGACAAACTCAATAGGACATAATATCAGCCAACAGAATGGGAAAGGATTTTCACCAACTCTCCATATAGCTGGTTAATATTCAAATTATATAAAATAGTCAAGAAATAGACATACACAAAACAAATAATCTAATTAAAATGGAGTACAGATCTAAACAGAATTCTCAACAGAAGAAACTCAAATATCTGAGAAACACATAAAGAAATGTTTAACTCCAGTCCCCTCCAGGTCTTTTTATCTCCCCCTTCTTTCATAAGATTCCCTGAACTCTCCCTAAAGTTTAGATATGAGTCTGAATATCTGTTTGAATACCCTGCTGGGTAGAGACTTTCAGAGGCCCTCTGTGAGTAGGCTGCTGTCTTTTTTTTTATTTATTTTTTATTAATTACACTTTATTCATTTGGTATCCCCCCATAAGCCCCTCCCTCCTCCGCTCCCAATCCCACCCTCCCTTCCCTTTCTGCATGCATGCCACTCCCCAAGTCCACTGATAGGGGAGGTTCTCCTCTTCTTTCTGATCTTAGTCTATCAGTTCTCATCAAAAGTGGGTACATTGTCCTCTACTGTGGCCTGGTAAGGCTGCTCCCCCCTCAGGGGGAAGTGATCAATGAGCAGGCCAATCAGATTATGTCAGAGGCAGTCCCTCTTCTCATTACTATGGAACCCACTTCGACACTGAACTGCCATGGGCTACATCTGTGCAGGGGTTCCAGGTCATCTCCACGAATAGTCCTTGGTTGGAGTATGATTTTCTGGGAAGTTCCCTGTGTTCAAATTATCTTGTTCTGTTGCTCTCCTTGTGGAGTTCCCTTCTCCTCCAGCTCTTACTATTTCCCACTTCTTACATAAAATTCACTCTGCCCATCAGTTGGCCATCAGGCTCAGCATCTGCTTTGACAGTCTATACTGCAAAAGCTTTCAGAGGCCCTCCGTGGCAGGTTTCAAGGTTGTTTCCTGTTTTCTTCTGGCTTTCAGAGGCCCTCTGTAGCAAGTTCCAAGGTTATTTCCTATGTTCTTTTTCTTCTGATGTCCATCCTCTTTGCTTTTCAGGATGGGGATTGAACATTTTAGTTAGGGTCCTCTCTTTTGCTTAGTTTGTTTAGATGTACAGATTTTAGTGGGTTTATTCTATATTGTATATGTTTATATGAGTGAGTATATACCATGCATGTCTTTTTACTTCTGGGACAACTCACTCAGGATGATCCTTTCCAGGTCCCACCATTTACCTGCAAGTTTCATGATTTCCTTATTTTTCATTGCTGAGTAATACTCCATTGTATAGATGTACCACAGTTTCTGCATCCATTCTTCAGTTGAGGGGCATCTGGGCTGTTTCCAGCTTCTGGCTATTACAAATAAAGCTGCTACAAACATGGTTGAGCAAATGTCCTTTTTGTGTACTTGTGCCTCTTTTGGGTATATGCCTAGGAGTGGTATGGCTGGATCTTGAGTAAGCGCTATTCCTAGTTGTCTGAGAAAGCGCCAGATTGATTTCCAGAGTGGTTGTACCAGTTTACATTCCCACCAGCAGTGGAGAAGGGTTCCCCTTTCTCCACAACCTCCCTAGCATGTGTTGTCCTTTGAGTTTTTCATCTTGGCCATTCTCGTGGGTGTAAGGCGAAATCTCAGGGTTGTTTTGATTTGCATTTCCCTAATGGCTAATGAGGTTGAGCATTTCTTTAAGTGCTTCTCTGCCATTCGATATTCCTCTACAGAGAATTCTCTCTTTAGCTCTGTTCCCCATTTTTAAGTGGATTACTTGGTTTATTGCTTTTCAGCTTGTTTAGTTCTTTATATATATTGGATATGAGTCCTCTGTCAGATAAAGGTTTGGTGATGATTCTTTCCCAATCTGTAGGCAGTCACTTTGTTTTGATGAAGGTGTCCTTTGCTTTACAGAACCTTTTCAATTTCATGAAGTCCCATTTCTTGATTGTTGCTCTTAGAGCCTGTGCTGTTGGTGTTCTGTTCAGGAAGTTGTCTCCTGTGCCAATGAGTTCTAGGCTGTTCCCCACTTTTTTTTCTAGCCAATTTAATGTGTCTGGTTTTATGTTGAGGTCTTTGATCCACTTGGACTTCAGTTTTGTGCAGGGTGATAAGTATGGATCTATTTTCATTTTTCTACATGTAGACATCCAGTTGGACCAGCACCATTTGTTGAAGATGCTGTCTTTTTTCCATTGTATGGTTTTGGCATCTTTGTCAAAAATCAGGTGACCGTAAGTGTGTGGGTTTATTTCTGGGTCTTCTGTTCGATTCCATTGATCCACCATTCTGTTTCTATGCCAGTACCATGCAGTTTTTATAACTGTTGCTCTATAGTAGAGCTTGAGATCAGGGATGGAGATACCTCCAGAAGATCTTTTATTGTAGAGGATTGTTTTAGCAATTCTCGGTTTCTTGTTATTCCATACGAAGTTGAGAATTTTTCTTTCCAGGTCTGTAAAGAATTGTGTTGGCAATTTGATGGGAATTGCATTAAATCTGTAGATTGCTTTTGATAAGATGGCCATTTTTACTATGTTAATCCTGCCAAGCCATGAGCATGGGAGATCTTTCCATCTTCTCATGTCTTCCTCTAATTCTTTCTTCAGAGACTTGAAATTTTTTAATACAAGTCTTTGACTTCCTTGGTTAGGGTTACTCCGAGGTACCTTATGTCATTTGTGGCTATTGTGAATGGTGTTGTTTCTCTAATTTCTTTCTCAGCCCTTTTGTCTTTTGTATACAGGAGTGCTACTGATTTTTTTAGTTAATTTTGTATCCGGCCACTTTGCTGAAGGTGTTTATCAGCTGTAGGAGTTCCCTGGTTGAGTTTTTGGGGTCACTCATATATACAATCATATCATCTGTGAATAGTGATAATTTGACTTCTTCCTTTCCCATCTCTATCTCCTTGATCTCCTTCAACTGTCTTATTGCTCTAGCAAGGACTTCCAGAACTATGTTGAAGAGATATGGGGACAGTGGGCAGCCTTGTCTTGTCCCTGATTTCAGTGGGATTGCTTTAAGTTTCTCTCCGTTCAGTTTGATGTTGGCTATAGGCTTGCTGTATATCGCTTTTACTATGTTTAGATATGTGCCTTGTATCCCTGATCTCTCCAGTACTTTAAACATGAATGGATATTGGATTTTGTCAAATGCTTTTTCAGCATCTAGGGAGATTATCATGTGGTTTTTTTCTTTCAGTTTGTTAATATGGTGGATCACATTGATGGATTTCTGTATATTGAACCACCCCTGCATCCCTGGGATGAAGCCTACTTGGTCATAGTGGATAATATCTTTGATGTGTTCTTGGATTCGGTTTGCAAGTATTTTGTTAAGTATTTTTGCATCAATGTTCATAAGGGAGATTGGCCTGAAATTCTCTTTCTTTGTTGAGTCTTTGTGAGGTTTAGGTACCAGGGTGATTGTGGCTTCATAGAATGAGTTTGGTAATGTTCCTTCTGTTTCTATTTTGTCGAATAGTTTGAAGAGAATTGGAGTTAGCTCTTCTTTGAAGGTCTGGTAGAATTCTGCGCTGAAGCCATCTGGTCCTAAGCTTTTTTGGATGGGAGAATTTTGATGACCGCTTCTATTTCTTTGGGGGATATAGGACTATTTAATTGATTTACCTGGTCCTGATTCAGCTTTGGTAAGTCAAATCGATCAAGAAAATTGTCCATTTCATTTAGATTTTCAAATTTTTTTGTCTATAGACTTTTGAAGTAAGTCCTAGTGATTGCTTGGATTTCCTCAGTGTCTGTAGTTATGTCCCCCTTTTCATTTCTGATTTTGTTGATTTGGGTGTTGGCTCTCTGCCTTTTAGTTAGCTTGGCTACGGGTTTGTCTATCTTGTTGATTTTCTCAAAGAACCAGCTCTTGGTTTCATTGATTCTTTGAATTGTTTTATTTGTTTCTAATTGATTGATTTCAGCCCTGATTTTGATTATTTCCAGCTGTCTACTCCTTTTTGGTGTGTCTGATTTTTCTTTTTCTAGGGTTTTTAAGTGGGCCATTAAGTTGCTTGAATGAGCTGTCTCGAATTTCTTCTTGAAGGCACTTAATGCTATGAACTTTCCTCTTAGCACTGCTTTCATTGTGTCCCAAAAGTTTGGGTATGTTGTGTCTTCATTTTCATTGAGTTCTAGAAAGGCTTTAATTTCTTTCTTTATTTCTTCCCTGACCCAGCTGTCATTTAGTAACAAGTTGTTCAGTTTCCATGTGTGTGTAGGCTTTTTGCTATTTCTGTTGTTGTTGAAGTCCAGCTTTATTTCATGGTGATCAGACAGGATACAAGGGATTATTTCAGTCTTCTTGTATCTGTTGAGGCTTGCTTTGTGACCAACTATATGGTCTATTTTGGAGAAGGTTCCATGAGGTGCTGAGAAGAAGGTAAATTCTTTTGTGTTTGGGTGTAAAGTTCTGTAAATGTCTGTGAGTTCCATTTGATTCATGACCTCTGTCAGAGATATTGTTTCTTTGTTTAATTTCTGTTTTGTTGACCTGTCCTTTGTTGAGAGTGGGGTGTTGAAGTCTCCCACTATTACTATGTGGGGATCTATATGTGGTTTAAATTTTATCAATGTTTCTTTTACAAATGTGGGTGCTCTTGTATTTGGGGCATAGATGTTCAGGATTGTGATGTCTTCCTGGTGGAATTTTCCCTTGATGAGTATGAAGTGTCCTTCCTCATCTCTTTTTATTAATTTTGGTTGAAAGTCTATTTTATCAGATATTAGAATGGCTACTCCTGCTTGTTTCTTGGGTCCATTTGCTTGGAATGTCATCTTTCAACCTTTTACCCTCAGGTAATGTCTATCTTTGTGCCTTAGGTGTGTTTCTTGTATGCAACAGATTGCTGGGTTTTGTTTACATATCCATTCTGTTAATCTGTGTCTTTTTACTGGAGAGTTGAGTCCATTGATGTTGAGAGAGATTAATGACCAGTGGCTGTTAGATCCTTTGATTTTGATGTTGGCTGTGTTCATAAGATTGTGTGCTTGGTTGCTTTTTGTTTTGCTCTAGAAAGGTTAATTATTTCCTGTGTTTTCTTGACAGAAGCTAATTGTCTTGGGTTGTATTTGCCCTTCCAGTGTCTTCTGTAATGCTGGATTTGTGTGTAGGTATTGTTGAAATTTGTTTTTGTCATTGAATATCTTGTTTTCTCTGTCTATGAGGACTGAGAGTTTTGCAGGGTATAGTAGCCTGGGTTGATATCTGTGTTCTCTTAGGGTCTGCATGATATCTGTCCAGGCCCTTCTGGCTTTCATAGTTTCTGTTGAAAAGTCAGGTGTGATTCTAATGGGTTTGCCATTATATGTTACTTGGCCTTTTTCCCTTGCAGCTTTTAGTATTTTTTCTTTGTTCTGTATACTTACTGTTTTGATTATTATGTGGCGGGAGGATTTTCTTTTTTGCTCAAATTTGTTGAATGTTCTGTAGGCCTCATGTATCCTTATTGGCTTCTCCTTTAACTTGGGGAAATTTTCTTCAATGATTTTGTTGAAAATATTTTCTGGGCCTTGGAGAAGGGAGTCTTCTTTTTCCTCTATTCCTATTATTCTTAGGTTTTGTCTTTTCATATTGTCTTGGATTTCTTGGACGTTCTGTGTCAGGATTTTTTTGGATTTAACATTTTCTTTGACAGATACATCGATTTCTTCCATTGTATCTTCTAGACCTCAGATTCTTTCTTCCATTTCTTGTATTCTGTTGGTTATGCTTACCTCTGTAATTCCTGTTTTCTTCCCTAAATTCTTCCTCTCCATTATTTCCTCAATTTGTGTTTTCTTTAATTTTTCTAGTTCTATCTTCAAGTCTTGAGTTGTTTTGTTTACTTCCTTCACCTGCTTGTATTTTCCTCTTTTTCTTTTAGTTCCTTCAACTCTGTCTCTTTTATTTCTTTCAGTGATTTAATTATTTCTTCTCTGAAGGCCACTAGCTGTTTGGCTGCATCTTCCCGTATTTCTTCACGAATGGCCCTAATCTGCTTGTCTTTATCTTCCTCCATTTCTTTACGGATAGCCATGATCTGTTTGGTTTTATCTTCCTCTAATTCTTTACATATTTTATTTGTTTCCTCTATTATTCTCTTCATCAACATAGATGTAAGGTCATCTTCTTTATTTTCTATTATGCTGCATTGTTCAGGGCTGTTGCCCCCAGATGGCTGGGTTCTGGAGATGCCATATTCCTCTGTCTTTTGTTGGTTGAGCTTTTATGCTGACCTCTACCCATTGGGCTGATTTAGGTGTTGGCTGTTAGTTTCTGTGCTTCCTGGAGTCCTGAGGTAGGGAGTATCCCCTTGGCCGGAAGATGATTTTTTCTGAAGGAGTCCTTCTCTGCTTTTTGATTATGGTCACTGTATGGCCAGTGTTTCTCAGGACTTGCCACTGCTCACCTCAGGTTTATAACCCTGAGTAGTAGCTGTGGTCTATGTTAGGCAGGGGGGGGGATCTCCTCTTACCCATAGAATTTCTCAAGACAGCTGCCCCACTGCTGGGTTTCTTGTTATAAATTTAGTGTGTTGCTCACTAAATTTCCATGTACAGTCCTCTTGAAGAAACTGCTGATTCCCTAGCTGTGGGGTTTTCTCCCAACAGGGAAACTCAGTCTGTTATCCTGGGGCACACAGTTCTATCTGGGAAAGTGGGAGGTGCACTCAGCAAGTCTCTGGGCCAGCGGCTGATTGCTCTGCTCTGGACCTGGAGAATGTGCACCTAGGTTGAGTTGGCACCTGAGGGCACTGCTCTGGTCTGGAGGCTGGGTGCCTCACTCTGGACCAGAAGCTGTGTGTCTCTGTCTGGGATAGTGGCTGCAAGCACTGCTCTGGTCCAGACGCTGTGGGTGCAGCCCTCTTGAAGGACCAGGGATTCCCACAGTTTTGACAGTCTAGCTAGGGATAACTGGTTGATCCTTGGCACAGTATCTGAGGGCTGCTGTAATGGCTCTCTGGCTTTTGTAGGTCTGAGGATGCAGCTGTGTGTCCCAGTGCCCTAGGGGAACTCAATAATGGTGGCAGAGCACAGCGCTCCTGCCTGCACTAGAGTCTGCGTGAGTCCAGGAAGTGTTTTGGTGCTGGGTGTCCTAAGCTTTAGAGTTGCTGACCCCCTCCGCTGGGGGTTTCCTCCTGCCAGAGACACGCAGTATGGTGCCCTGGTGCCCTGGTGCCCACAGTTCTATCTGAGGCGGCGAACAGGCGCACAGGCAGGGCTCCGTGCCGGCGCCTGTGTCCCGGCTCTGGATCTGGGCTGGCTCTTGGGGAGCCCGCGTAACCCTAGTCTTTTCCAGGGGATATCTGGGTAACCTGAGGTCGGTCCCAATTGTTTCCTGCTCCGTGGGGTCTTCTCTCGAGTGGGAAATCCAGTCTATGATGTTGTGGGCCCACAGTTCATCTGGGACCGTGACTAGATCACGCTGCTGTGTAGCTCTGGGCTGGCGACCAAGCGCCTGGTGGAACCGGGATCTCTTCTGCGGTTTTGCCGGGTGAGTTAAAGCTGATTGAATCCCCCACCGTGGGGTATCCTCTCACCTGTAAAACACAATCACTTGTGTTTTATGGCCGCGAGTTCTGATTGCTGGTCACTGTGCCAATCCTGCTGTGCTGCTCCTCAGAATGAGAGTCCTCCTGGCGCTGCCATCTTGCCCCGCCTTGTAGGCTGCTGTCTTATTCTTTGTTTTTACCCTCTATTAATATCTATCCCATTTGCCTTTCTGAATGAGGATTGAGCATCTTACCCAGGACCCCCCTTCTTGCTTAGCTTCTTTAGGGGTGCAGGTTTTAGTATGTTTATCTTATAGTATATGTCTAATATCCACTTATAAATGAGTATATACGATGTGTGTCTTTTCTGGAATAACTTACTCAGAATGATCCTTTCTAGTTCCCACCATTTACCTGTAAACTAGAGCTCCACGTGGAGAAAAACAGAACCAAAAATCCTGGGCACAGAAGTCTTTTCTGAGACTGATACTAGAACCAAGGACCATGCATGGGGCATGGAGATAATCTAGAACCCCTGCACAGGTATAGCCCATGGAAGTTCAGTCTCCAAGTGGGTTCCCTGGTAATGGGAACAGGAGCTGTCTCTGATATGAACTCATTGGATGACTCTTTGACCACTTCCCCCTGAGGCGGATGCAAGCTTTCCAGGACACTGGAAGATAATACAGACAGTCCTGATGAGACCTGGTCACCTAGGGTAAGATGGAATGGGAGGAGGACCTCCCCTATCAGTGGACTGGGGAAGGGGCATGGAAGGAGAAGAAGGAGGAAGGGATTTGGAAGAGATGAGGAGTGGGTTACAGCTGGAATACAAGGTGAATAAATTGTAATAAATTGAAAGTAAATAAAAAAGAAATGTTTAACATCCGTAGCCATTAGAGAAATACAAATAAAAACATCTATGCAATTCCATCTTACAGTTGTCAGAAGGGAAAAAAAATAACAACAACATTAGTAACAGCACATACAGACCAGGATGTGGAGCAAGGGGAACACTCCTCTATTTCTGCTGATAATGCATACTTGTACAGACAATTTGGAAATGATTATTGCAGTTTCTTGGGAAACTTGGAATTGTTCTACCTGAAGACCAAGCTATTCCACTCCAAGGCATATATCTAAAAGACTCTTCATCGTATCATAAAGATACTTACTAAGCTATATCTATAGCAGCATTATTTATATCAGCCAGAAACTGGAAATAAAACTAGATGTCCCTCAACCAAAGAATGGATAAAGAAAATGTGATGCATTTACATAACCGAGTATTACACATCTGTTAAAAAGAATAACAACTTGTAATTTGCCTGCAAATGGATGAAACTAGAAAATTTTCATTTGAGTGAAGCAACCCAGACCCAGAAAGACAAGCGTGGTGTGTACTCACTTATAAGTGGATACTAGCTAACATAAAGTATAATCATGCTACAATTCACAGAGCCAGAGAGGATAAGTAACAAGATTGGATCAAGGTGGAAGGTGCATGAATCTCCCTCAGAAGGAAAAATAAAATAACTATTGCTGGTGCACTGGGAGAGTGTGGGCATTGGAACAGGAGGAATCAGTAAGATAGAAGAGGCAAGTACTAGGAGAGACAGCTGGAACTGAGTGTAATTCAGGGGCAAGTTAGAAATCTAGTGCAATAGAAATGCCCAGGAATCTACTAATGTTAATGTAGCTAAGCCTCCTAGGAATGAGTGAAGAGACCTGGACAGGCCATCTGTAATAACAGTGCAAGAATTCTCCTGGAGAATTCGGAACATCCGCCAAGCCATATAACCTTTGACCTACAATTTTTCCTACTAGGAAGATGTGCTGGAGTAAATGTGACACCAAAATTTTGAGAGTACCCAACCAATGACTACTCCATCTAGAGACCCATGCCAGGAGAAGCTCACCTCTAACCATGCCAGGAGGACCAAAAACCTGATGCTGGAAAGCCCAGAGACCTATAATAGAAACAAATGAAACTAGGGGTAAAAACGTCAATGAACTTATTCCTAATGATATTGTACTAAGACCCTAGTACTGAGCCTAAAATAATCATCATCATGAGGCTTCATCCAGCAACTGACAGGAGCAGATTCAGAGACCCACAGTTAAAGATTAGTCTGATCTCAAGGAATCTAATGGCAGATGGAGAAGAAGGAATGGAGGAGCCAGAATGGTCAAGGACACCACAAGTCCCACAGAATATGCAAACCTAGACACATAAAGACTCACCGAGACTGAACTGACAATCAGAGTCTGCATGGATCTAACCTAGGCCCTCTACATATATGTTACAGTTGTGTAGCGTGGCGTCTTTATGGGACTCCTATCAGAGGCAAAGGGCCTCTCTCTGACACTTTTGCCTACTTTTAGGACCCTTTCCTTCCTACTGAGTAAGGAGAAAGGTACCTAGTTTTATTGCGGTTTGATATACTTTGTTCAGTTGGTATTCCTGGAATTCTTTTCTGAGGGGAAATAGAGAAGGACTGGAAGGGGAGGTGTAGGAAAGGAATTGGGAGAAGAAGAGGGAAGGAAACTAGTTGTGATGTGATATATGAGATGAATAAACTCTTTAAAAAGCATATGTAGATATTGCACAGAGGAAGAAATATTGAGGGTATCACTGGATTTTGGAAATAATTACTAAGAAATGCAATTACAAGAACCAACCATAATGAGTAATATAGAAAGATGTGTAAAATATGTCTTTCACTTTCCATTTAAAAAACTAAATCCTCTTCTGTTATACATGTCACTTCTCTGTTTGGAGATTCCATGATATACCATTGTAGTCTTGGCAGCTATATGTCTAAAGATCACTTATCACTTATCCAGATGGTGAAGTGCAAACAGACCATCTGGGCAAGGTCTTAGACAGAGGGCAGTTCTATTCCCCTGTGCCTCTCCATGCCGGTAAGGCTGGCAGTGCTGGCTCAGAGCACATGCTACATCAGGCTAGAATGTAATCTAATACCCTCATGTTACTTTTCTTAATTCTTCACAGTCCCCACCCTAAGCCCAGTCACACCAGCACCTTGAACTTAAAGCCACAAATGAAAATGGAAAAATCCAATCTGTGATGTATATTGTAATTCCTAGGATCTAAATATTAATATTAAACTTATTCTCAATTATTTATTATTACCTGTTTATAATACCCATATTCCACAAGGTTTCTTTTGTGTACAACTATAATACATATTAATGAGATGATTACAGTTATTAGTAATATGTATATAAAAATAGGATTTCACAATGTTTGAATCTTTTGAAAAATTAATTTGATTGCAGTGTCTAAACACACTGACAAGTAAAAATGACCCCATTAGTGAAGCAATAGTTTAGTGGCAGAGAAGATATGCAAGTTTCAGGATTAACTCTCCATCAAACAAAAATAAATTATTGTCTTTTAATTTTTATTTATATATATTTTATAATTTTACTAATTGCATTATTCAATTTAACACTAAAGCATACTTGCATAAGGACAATGGTACTGATAATCATAATACAAGTGATTAAATGAATATATACATTAAATTTTTATTTATTTATAATTTTTTATAATACAGTTGGATCATTGTTATAGCAAACTACCATAAGCAAATCATCTAATTTATAAAATAAAATATTTAATGCTTATGATAACAATATTAGATATTTGACACTGTTAACCAGTTACTATAAGTTCACGTGGTAAGAAATATGTGAATATTTTATAGAACATTAATTTCTATGAAAGTTACATATATATACATATAACATAGCTAATTATTATACTGTATCACATAGAAATATTTCTGTTAACCTAGTAGCTTCTTTTATGTTAAAATTATGAGTATTCTACAGTTTTACCTCTGAAATATTTAGTGGTGGTTGTTTATTAGTACCTAAATATATAATCAATTTTTATAAGAAAAAATAAGTTGACTATGAATACAATGCCACAATATATTTAGAACATAAACTAGTATAATCTTAATGCATAATAGATGAACATATCAGATCTTTGGAAACTCTATAACATTCTACATGCATATTATAATTTGTATCAAAAAATCATGTTTTATACTAACAGATAAATAGCGAATGGTAGGAATAATGGTTAGCTAGTCTTCCAGGGAAAGGAAAGCCAGATAAAACCATTTGAAACAAACAAACAAACAAAAAAAAAACCAAACAAATCATTTGAAACGTGCACAGACAGAAGTCATAGTGCAGTTAAGTAGACTCAGTCCTGTGGAAAAACTGAATGCCGCTCAGGAGTTTTGGCATGAAAGTATTAGATCATCTTGGTCAAATATGAGTGGAAGGAATGCAGGACAGCAAAGATAAGGTGAGATCATCGAAGGAGAGACTCTAACATGTAACTGTAGACGGAGTGAGAGCAACTACAGCACCTTTGGGAACATTTACTCTGACTGGCAGATGTCCTCCGGGATCCTGAGACTTATTTCCTGCAAAAGAAATGCATAAAGCTACCAGGGAAGTGAGTGGGCATGAGAAATGTTTGCTGACAGAGGACAAATGAAAATTTTGTGGACGTTCCAGATGCATATAAGACAGTTATGCATATTGTTCAAAACTAAAAAAAAAAAAAATAGTTAGAAAATACAAATAGGTTACATAGTAGAGCCTCAAAAGACCTACAGTCCATTTCTCTATTTTTTTTTTTTTTTTTTTGGTAATCAGTGTAAATATACAGTTAAAAGTAGATGCGAAATATTATTTTAGGCAGCTATAACACGTTACTTAATTTAAAAAAAAGTAAAAGCAGAAACAAGACTCTGACTTAAAATGAAAAAAAGATGATTGTTTTATGAAAACACTGAAAAAAAATGAGAAGCACATACAGACACACAAACAGGCACACGCACACACACACACACACACACACACACACACACACTAATACTCTTTTTATAGGGTCATGATAAAGAAACCAGAAAAAAAAAAAAAAAACTTTGCCAAAGATAACATGGGACAGAAGAAGTGGAATGAAATTTCTTATGGCCTTGTAGGGTATTCTGTGTGGTACATCTAAGCCCCTGGTTGTGTGACAGAGGAAGAGGCACCTGCAAAATATACATAAAATTCAAGCTTCACCATGAGCTATGGTATTACAGATGTATTGATGTGTATGTTCTAATTATAAGTGTAACATTTAAATCTGAATGTGGCTTAAATATTTAAATGTGCATGGATATAAAATTATCCTCAAATAGGGCACTATTTTGCCGAATTCCGTTGTTTCTTATGTAAGAATGGTCAGCATACCACTGCATAATGTAGGACACTGAATCTTTATTCTTATCACATACACATTTGTCATGGGACCACCACAAGACCCAAAGTATAAGACTGTAAAAGTTTTAATCTCCGTAGATTTTTGTCAGTTTTCTCATCACCTCCAAGGTCATAATTATTCAGAAAATTGAGAACTATATTATCTAAGGAATTCATAGGGATCACATAGTGTAGTCACTTTAATACAGAAAGGTTTAACTTCTTACAAAATTAGAAACACTGACAAAGACTAAAACCAACAGAAAGATGTATTCTAGCTAAGTTAATAAAATTGCCCTACAGCTATGATCTGTGAGATAATCATATGGGAATTAAATATGTCACTTTATACTCTCCTACAGAACTTGCATCTTCTAAATGTTTAAATTTAATACAAAACCTTGTTTAAAACTTGCTATTTGAATGTCAGTATAAGACATTTTATATCTTTAAAACTAGTTGCATGAATCCAGGTTTCTGCAGAAAATCAAACCATGTAAATACAATAAATTTAAGCTAATTTATTATTTAAATTACAGTACTGACACAGAAGGAAGACATTACCCTAGGTTCAACATTAAAATATCACCAATATTTATGAACAATGCCATTCCATCATTAACTTCCACAGGGACAATTGTGTAAATATTTTGATCACGTAAGTTTAGAATTGAGTCACATTTGTTTAGGTTTTATTTTTCAAATACATGCTAATGTCGTTATTGTCTAGTATTTACAGACGCAATGTCAAATAAAAAAAAACTACCACTTTAAAACAAAAAGAAAAAGGGAGATTGAATATAAATATGTGGAGTTGTGAATAATATTTCAGTTGTTATTACATAATAGAAAATGTCCAAAGCATGATAGAAAGCTGGTGGATAAAAAAAAAGTAGGCGAATGTAGATGCCGGGGCTAGCCACACAGGGAATCTGAACAGCAGCTCAGCAATGAGAATAGAGTGACGAGCAGGTCTTACTCTGGACCACAAAACCCCGACATCTGCGTTTCTCAGGTGAGAGGACGGGATGTGCAGGGGCCCATCTTCAGGCTACCCAGCTAAAAGGAAAAGTTCCCAGGCTATGCCCGACACTGCTACAGCCTAGGCCATCTCACGAAGCCCATTGTCGGTGGATACCTTCCTGGTACCAACTGCTCAAGACTCTGACCATGGGCGCTCACAGTCCTTTGTCCTTGGAGTGAATGTCTTCCAGTACTGAAGGTGAGGCTCCAAACCTGGGCATCCACTCTCACAGTACTGTGGACACCTTCTGGATACCGGCTCCTGGTGCCAAACCTGGGAACCCATTCTCAGACTCCTGGGGTCTTTTCCTGGTCGTAGCAGCTAGTACACCTTCCTGTACTGTGGGAGAGGCACAGCTCCATTCTACCTGCTCCAGCTGCCTGGCGCACATAGATGAGAATCAGCAAGCACAGCGCAGACAGGAAACCCAGAAGAGCTGAGCAAGTTGCAGGACCTAACTGCCATTGTCCACAACCTTGATGAAGCCTGTGGGGCACCTGAGAAGCTCTAGGCTTGGAGATCTCTCTGCCTGCGCCCCAGCTGCTTCACCTACTGGGTCACCGTGAGCCAGCAGAGACAGTGAACTCAGCAGAGCGCCATCTCTTCGTTTGTACCATCTGAATTTCCAGCACCCGTTCTTGAGCCTCTGCACATCTCTTATCTTCCTGTAGACTAGTCCAGACTCCAGAGACAGGTAGACACAATCTGCAGCACAGACTCCAGGAACAAAAAGTCAAGGCTACAGACAACCAGATGTCTAGAGGCTGGTA
This sequence comes from Psammomys obesus, assembly GCF_907164565.1. Taxonomy (NCBI): domain Eukaryota; kingdom Metazoa; phylum Chordata; class Mammalia; order Rodentia; family Muridae; genus Psammomys; species Psammomys obesus. The sequence continues at coordinate 48,315,552 of NW_026591086.1, forward strand.
TAAGAATACAAGCAACAAAAATCAGAATATCATGGCTCACCAGAATCCACAAAAATTAATGGATATTCTAATGCAGCTGAAACTAAGAAAGATGATCTTAAGTCTATGATTATGCAGTTATTCGAGACATATAAAGAGGAAACAAACAAACAAAACAGAGGCCGTCATGGACAAGCAAGAATCCACATTCAAACAAGTGAAGGAAATTAATAAAATCTTTCCAAGAATCAAAGAAACCAAGAGCAGGCAGTCTTGCCAGGCCACAGAGAAAGAACAGGAGAGTCACTTATTTTGGATCAAGGCCTGATTATTGGTAATGACAAAACAATATGTCAGACATTAAGATATATTACTGGGTAAGTTGGTGTCGACCTCATTCCAAATTTGCGATCTCTGAAATCATACCAAAATTTCACTATTTTCTTCCTTCTAAACTTCAGCTAACCACCTGGTTCTAGAAGAACTCTAATAATTAACCAATACACAGAAGCTCAAAGCTATGGAAATTCACACCTTCACAGAGATATTAATGCCCTCGCAGGGTGGAAAGTTGCTGGGAAAAGAATGTGCTAAAAAGCTATTTTAATCCAGTTCAGAAAAGCTGTGATCACATGGTCATATGTCAGTGTGTGAAAATCAGAAGTCTTTTAGTGCTATTTGTGAACTATGTCTATGTTCTGGTATTTTAGTCTTGCACCCATTTGCTCATTAATTCAATATTGAAAGTAAATTTGTGTTAGGAATCGTATAATAATTTCAATAATTTTGAATTTGAAAGTATAAGCTGTATAACAAGAGAGAAACCTGAGTATTTCTGTGTAGAAAATCTTTCCTTTATTTGTAAAACTGCTATATATTTAAAAAGTCTCATGACAGAAACCAGAAACAGTGAGTTTTAGTTGCTGAAATAGTTACTTTTAATGAGTGTGGTTTGACTAGTTTATTCATAAAAATAAATCCCAGCATAAATAATAAATCTTATATTTCCAAAGGAAAAAGATAGATCTGTGATTCTTGTGTTAATAATCTGAAATATGTGAATTGAAAAAGCATATACTCGATATACTAAATATATTATTCAATGTCTCCCTCGCCCTGGTTGAACTTCATGCAGACTCTTTCTTTTATTAATTTTTATTTCATTATATCTTTACAATGTATTCACTTTTTATCTGGGTTGTAGCCCCGTCCCTCATCTCTTCCCAGTTCCACCCACCCTCCTTTTTCCTCCTCCCCTCCTCCCATAGACCACTGAAGAGGGGGAGTCCTCCTCCACTACTGTCTGACCCTAGTCTATCAAGTCTCGTCAGGACTGCCTGGATCCTCTTCATCTGTGGCCTAGTAAGGCCACTCTGCCAGCAGGAACTGATCAAACAGCAACAACCAAGTTCATGTCAGAGACTGCCTCTGCTCCATTTATCAGGGGTCTCACTTGGAGACTGAGCTGCCTATAGGCTACATCAAGTGGAAATTTCTAGAATTACAGTCCTTTGGGGAGGGGGGGCTGTTTGTTGTAGTAGCAGTTATTGTTGTGTCTGTTACGTTTTATTTTCTTCATTAGATTCTTGCTAAGAAATGCAGGCAGTCTTCATTCTCTTGATTGCAGGCATGAGAGAACACACCTTGGTACAAATGGATTTTTTTTTAATTTTATTTTTTTCTTATCAGTTACATTTTATTAACTCTTTATCCCAGCCTTGTCCCACTCCCTCATTCCCTCCCAATCCCACCCTCCCTCCCTCATCTCCACCGTGCCCCTTTCCAAGTCCACTGATAGGGGGGACCTCCTCCCCATTCATCCGATCCTGTTTTATCAGGTATCTTCAGGACTGGCTGCGAAGCCCTCCTCTGTGGCCTAACAGGACTGCTCCTCCCTTGGGGGGTGGGGAGGTCAAAGAACCAGTCATTGAGTTCCTGTTAGAAATAGTTCTTGTTCCCCTCACTATGGGAAACCAATTGGTTACTGAACTACCACAGGCTACATCTGAGCAGAGGTTCTAGGTTATATCCATACATGGTCCTTGGTTGAATGTCAGTCTCTGAAAAGACCCTGTGCCCAGATATCTTTGGTCCTTGTGGAACTCCTATCCTTTCCTCATCAGACTAACTCCCCTTCTTTCATATGATTCCCTGTACTCTGCCGAAGGTTTGGTCATGAGTCTTTGTATCTGCTTTGAAAACACTGCTAGTTAGAGTCTTTCAGATGCGCTCAGTAGGCTCCTGTCATACGTTCAATGCACATCCCATCTGTATTTCTAAACAAGGATTGATCATCTTACCCCATGTCTGCTCTCTTGATTATCTTTTTTAGGTATATAGATTTCATTATGTTTGTCATAACCTATAGGTCTATATAAGCGAGTATATACCATGTTTGTCTTTCTCCTTCTGGGATACTTCACTCAGAATGATCTTTTCTAGATCCCACCATTTGCCTGCAAATTTCATGATTTCCTCCTTTTTGATTGCTGAGTAGTATTCCATTGTGTAAAAAATACCACAATTTCTGTACCCATTCCTTCGTTGATGGACATCTGGGTTGTTTCTAGGTTCTGGCTATTACAAATAAAGCTGCTATAAACATGGTTGAGCAAGTATCCCTTTTGTGTACTTGAGCAAAGTGTGGGTATATACCTAGCAGTGGTATAGCTGGGTCTTGAGGAAGCACTATTCCGAATTGTCTTAGAAAGATTTTTTTTAAGAATACAACAAGTCTCACTTACAGTTTTTCATGGGAGAATAAGCAGATAGTATGGTTGGATAGTGCTGTCTATCAGAAAAGAAGACATTTTATTTTTTCTAAAAAAAGTTTCATAAATAATTTTTATTAATTTTTTATTATTCTCATTTATTACAATTTATTCAATTTGTATCCTAGCTGTTGCCCCATCCCTTGGCTCCTCCCAATCCCATTCTCCTTCCCTCTTCTCCTCCTATTCTCCTCCCCTAGACCACTGAAGGACTCCTCCTCCCCATCCATCTGACCATAGCTTATGAGGTCTCATCAGGACTGAGTACATTGTCCTCCTCTGTGGCCTGGTAAGGCTGCTCTCCCTGGGAGAGGTGATCAGAGAGCCTGTCACTCAGTTCATGCCATTGGAAGCAGGAGAAATCAGGGAACAGGACAGAAGCCCTAAAAACTTTTAAAATATTGTTTATTATTTAATTTTTATAAAAATATTTTAATATAAAACAGTACTTAAATACATTTTATTTTGTAAAGATAATACAGAATTCATGTGTTAAATGCTAACATGGCATTAGTTAATTTTTCCCAAATTAAAAAAAAATCTGGCTAAACATACAAATTGGATCTATTTTGGTTACATTTTTAATATATTTTTTTTCTGATTCCAATAATTTAAAAGATTTTCTTCAAAGAAAAAAGATCTTAATTTTTTCACATAATCTGTAAGTGTTCATCTACCTTTTTGTTTTCATTAATTAAATTTTATTTAGATATTTATTTACTATGATTTATTCACTTTGTATCTCTGCTGCAAGCCCTATCCCTGTCTCCTCCCAGAAAAATGTCATCATAACAAAATGACAGCCTTCAGACTGGTAAAGGATCTTCACCAAGCCTGTATCTGACAGAGGGCTAATATCCAGAATATATAAAGAACTCAAGAAGTTAAACACCAACAAATCAAGTAATCCAATTTTAAAAATGGGGTACAAAACTAAACAGAGAATTCTCAATAGAGGAACATTGAATGGAAGAGAAACACTTAAAGAAATGCTCAACATCCTTAGTCATTCAAGAAATGCAAATCAAAATGACTCTGAGATTTCACCTCACATCCATTAGAATGGCTAAGATCAAAAACTCAAGTGACAACAGAAGCTGGAGAAGATGTAGAGAAAGGGAAACCCTTCTGCATTGCTGGTGGGAATGTAAACTTGTACAACCATTTTGCAAATCAATCTCACACTTCCTCAGAAAATTAGAAAAAGTGCTATCTCAAGATCCAGCTATACCACTCCTAGGCATATATGCCCCAAAATGTCCCACCATTGAATAAGATCATTTGCTCAACCATGTTTATAGCAGCTCTGTTCTTAATAGATAGAATCTGAATATTGTATTTTAAAATTTTTATTTATTTATTTTTCTTCTTCTTCTTCTTCTTCTTCTTCTTCTTCTTCTTCTTCTTCTTCTTCTTCTTCTTCTTCTTCTTCTTCTTCTTCTCTACTACAATTTATTCAATTTGTATCCCAGCTGTGCCCCCCCCATCAGCTCCTCCTAATCCCACCCTCCCTCCTCTTCTTCCCATGGCCCTTCCCTAGTATACTGTTAGGTGAGGTCCTCCTCCCATTCTATCTGACCCTAGCCTATTATTTCACTCATAAGTGGTTATTAGACATATAAAATAAGATAAGCATACTAAAATCTATACTCCTAAAGAAGCTAAACAACAAGGAAGACTTTAGGAATGATGCTCAATCCTTATTCAGAAGGACAAATGTGATGGACATTGGAAGCAGGAGAAGACAGGGAACAGGACAGGAGTCTACCACTGCAGGCCTCTGTAAGACTCTACTGATCAAAGTATCAAAGCAGAACATGAGACTCATACCCAGACTTTGGGCAGAGTTCATGGAAGGGGGAGATAGAAAATATTGCTTATTATTTAATTTTTAATATTTATGATTTGTTTTATATTCTGGCCATAGCCCCCTACCCTCCTCTTCTTCCTGTCCTAACTTCCCTCCCTTTTTCTCCTATCCCCTCTCACCTACTCTGTAGAAAAAGGGAGCCCCTTACCCCAGCATATCAAAGTGCCTCAGGACTAAGCTAATCTTCTTCCCTTGTGGCCTGGTGAGGCAGCACCAAGGTTAGGGGTGATCGCAAAGCAGGGGCTTTTACTTTCTCAAAAGGCACTGACACTTTTTTGCACCAAGCTTTACTCAGAAGCCTGCAGTTTTTTGTAAAGGATTGAGTCTTCTCATGGGTGTCATTCACCCCATGTATTTTGGCACTGTCACTGGTTTATTGTACATTTGATTGATCATGTTGGTGCTAGCGAAATCAAAGTTATTGGAAGAGAATCTACAACCACTAATTTACTAGACCAGTTTAATACCTAACAACAGCCTATAAGCATTTGTCCTTCTAAGTGTAGCCTTCACTCCAATTATGGCAATTGAGTTAATCGTTCATTTTTCTTATGTAAACAAGATAATATAATTCTTGTATTAAATTCAACAAATATTATCGTGCTCAATCTCTATGCATTCAATATAGAAATAATTGAAACTACCAAAATCTTTCAATCTATTTCTTCAGGTATTACATCCTGCCCACAGTTTCGTCTTCCTCCCTCTGGCTCTTACTTCTGCTATCCTCCCTATTCCCTCCCTCACTATCCATTCATCCTCCATTTTCATTCAGAAAAGGGCAGGCACCCCAGGAATATCAACGAAAGATGGCATATCAAGTTATAATAAGACTAGGCACATCCTCTCATATTAGGGATGGATGAGGCAAAGTAGAAGATTAAGGGTCTGAAAAGTAGGGAAAAGAATCAGAAACAACACCCACTCATTCTACTAGGAATCCCACAAAGATGCCAAGCTACATAACTATAACATATATACAGAGGGCCTAGGTCAGTCCCACGCAGTCTCTGTGGTTCGCAGTTCAGTCTCTGTGAGTCCCTATAAGGCCATGTTTGTTGATTCTATGATTCTTGTGATGTTCTTGATCCCTCTGGCTTCCATAATCCTTCTTCCCCTCTTCAGAGGGATTCTCAAAACTCACCAAATATTTGGCTGTGTGTTAATGCATCTGCCTCCATCAGTTGCTGGGTAAAGCTTCTCTGAAGACAATTGGGCTAGGCACCAATCAATTAGTATAGCGGAATATCATCAGGCTTCATTTGATTGACACTGAGTTTGCTTATCCAAGGTCCCTGGGTCATTTGACCTCTGGTTTCTGGTCTTGTAGGCAATTTCAGCAGGCAGATCCCTCTTATGTAATAGATTACAAACTGGACCAGCAACTGTTTGGCCTTTCCCACAATTTCTAACTCAGCACAACATGCAAGCAGGACCAATTGTTATTAAAAGGTTTTGTGGCTGAATTGGTGGCCCAAAGCCTCCAGTTGAAGTGTTTCCTGGTTAGGGAGATGGCTATGTCAGGCTCCATATCTTCCATTAGTAGCAGGCTTGTGCCTAGAGGTACCCTCATAGATTCCTTGGAATTTCCATCATTCTAGGTTTCTACCTTGCCCCTGAATTGCCTACCAATTTCATCTGGCTCTCCCAGTACTGTTTTTCCATACTGTTCCCACCTGAGCCCTTCTATTCCTGTCCCCACCTTCCCCCAAGCCACTAGCTGTATCTATTCTATTTCCCAGTACCAGGGAGATCCATTCATCTCCCCATTTGTCTTCTTGTTGCCTAGTCTGTCTTAGTCTAGGGACTGTAGCATAGTTATCCTTTATTTTGCACACAATATCCACTTATAAATGAGTACATAATTTGTTTGTCTTTCTGGATATGGGTTACCGATACCCCAGAGATATTACATCCTGTCACAAAGATACTTGCTCAACCATGGTCATAACAGCTCTATTCATAATAGCCTGAAACTGGTAACAAATTATATGTCTTTCAACCAAAGAATGGATGAAGAAAATCTGGCACATTCACACGATGTAGTACAACTCAGTCATTTAAAACAAGAACAAGAAGTTTGCAAACAAATGAATGAAGGTAGAAAAATCACTTAAAAAAAAAAAAGTAGCTGGTGGCTGGAGAAATGGTTCAGAGGTTAAGAGCTCTGTCTGCTCTTCCAGAGGGCCTGAGTTCAATTCCTAGCAACAGCAGGTTGACTCACAATCATATCATGAGATCTGGTGTGAAGGCCTCCATGCTGGCAGACACTGTATATAATAAACAAATAAATATTTTTAAAAGTTGGACATTGATAATTAAAAACATTACTTTTATTTTTGAAACTGACTTAAGAATATTTTCTTTCTATTTTTTAGTATAAGTTTATTTATTTATTTATTTATTTATTTATTTATTTATTCTTTATTAATTACACTTTACTCACTTTGTATCCCCCTGTGGTTCCCTCCCTCCTCCCATCCCAATCCCTCCCTTCCTCCACCCTCTGCATGCATGCCCCTCCCCAAGTCCACTGATAGGGGAGGACTTCTTTTCCTTCCTTCTGATCCTAGTCAATTAGGTCTCATCAGGAGTGGCTGTCTTGTCTTCTTCTGTGGCCTGGTAATGCTGCTTCCCCCTCAGGGGGAGGTAATTAAAGAGCAGGCCAATCAGTTCATGTCAGAGACAGTCCCTGTTCCTAGTACAATGGAACCCACTTGGATACTGAACTGCCATGGGCTATATCTGTGCAGGGGTCTTAGGTTATCTCCATGCATAGTCCTTGGTTGGAATAGCAGTCTCAGGAAAGACCCCTCTTTTTTTATTGGGTGGGAGAGAATCTTATGAAAGAAGGGGGAGATAGAAAGACCTGGAGGGAAGAGGAACTACACAAGGAGAGCAACAGAACCAAAAAATTTGGCCACAGATGTCTTTTCTGAGACTGAGACTCCAAACAAGGACCACGCATAGAGATAACCTAGAACCCCTGCACAGATGTAGATCATGCCAGCTCAGTGTCCAAAATGATCCTAGTAATAGGTTATCCCAAACCAAGTGGCTGGAAATGACATCAGGTACATACAAACAACATTAACCTGCATCTGTACATTGTATTTACGTGTTTATTGATATATGTATTTATGTGTGTGTTCGTGTGTGTGTATGTGCAACAATAATATTTAAAAAGAAAGAGGCATGTCAGTCTCAGAAAAGACCCTGTGCCCAGATATCTTTGGTCCTTGTGGAGCTCCTATCCTTTCCTCATCAGACTAACTCCCCTTCTTTCTTATGATTCCCTGTACTCTGCCAAAGGTTTGGTCATGAGTCTTTGCTTTAAAAACACTGCTAGTTAGAGTCTTTCCAATGCGCTCAGTAGACTCCTGTCACACGTTCAATGTACATCCCATCTGTCATTCTAAACGAGGATTGATCATCTTACCCCATGTCCACTCTCTTGATTATCTTTTTTAGGTGTACAGATTTCATTATGTTTATTATATCTTATAGGTCTATATAAGTGAGTATATACCGTGTTTGTCTTTCTCCTTCTGGAATATTTCACTCAGGATGATCTTTTCTAGGTCCCACCATTTGCCTGCAAATTTCATGATTTCCTCCTTAGGACCAAAGATATCTGGGCACAGGGTCTTTTCTGAGACTGACATGCAACCAAGGACCATGTATGAATGTAACCTAGAACCTCTGCTCAGATGTAGCCTGTGGTAGCTCAGTAACCAATTGGTTTCCCATAGTGAGGGGAACAAGGACTATTTCTAACAGGAACTCAATGACTGGCTCTTTGGCCTCCCCACCCCCCAAGGGAGGCGCAGTCCTGTTAGGCCACAGAGGAGAGCTTTTCAGCCACTCCTGAAGATACCTGATAAAACAGGATCGGATGAATGGGGAGGAGGTCCCCCCTATCAGTGTACTTGGCAAGGGGCACGGTGGAGAGGAGGGAGGGAGGGACTAGGAGGGAATGAGGGATCGGGACATGGCTGGGGTACAGAGTTAATAAAATGTAACTGATAAGAAAAAAATAAAATACAAAAAAAAAAAAAAGAAAGAGGCTACAGATTTGAGTGGGAGTACGAAAGCACGTGAAGAGCCAAAAAGAAGGAAGCTGCATGGGTTGGAGAGAAGAAAGGAAGGAAAAACAACATAATCATATTTTAAATTAAAATAAAAATATTAAGAAAAAAGAGTGAGTATAGGTAGTTGAATAAAAAGGAAGCTCCTGACCTGTTTAAAGCAGTTATTATATTGGTATGGTATCTAATGCAAAATTAATGGTCTGGTTGTGGACTCCACATGACCTGATGCTTGATTGATCTGACAGAACAGTTCAATTTTCAATTTTCTGGGAAGCCTTATAAAAGCATATAAAACTGAATTAACTTGTTACAATTATCTACATCATAGAAATCAATAGCATCATAAATAGCAATTTAATAGAATTTCTTGTCCATAAAAGAAATTTAGAGATATGAAACTCTCAAAGTAAGGCAGGATTAAATACTTTTTCCATTACTTTGAATAGTAATTTGTAGTATCTTCTTAGTGAATGTTTGCTAATACACTTGTCTTTGTGTATTCAATATATTCTAAGGTAATCTCTGGATTAAATGTATTAAACCTGTTAAACGTAGGTTCTCTATGAATGGATTTTTAACATCTATGAATCAGCAATTCTCCTGCCATTCCAATGATCTTAGAAATTAAAATCTAATTGCCATCATTCATGGAGATCTTCTCCCACTCTTCTGTCATGCTGATCAGGATAACCTTTTTATGGTAAGCTTCAGTAAAACATTGCCACTTGATTTTCAGTATGATCATCATTGTTCCTTGCTTTCAAGATCTCTGAGGTATTTCAAAAGTTATATTTGTAGTGATTTTAATATTATGAACATTGTATTATCATTCAAGCTATGTTACTAAAAAATAGTTAACATTTTATTGACATAAACAGAAACTTTAACTCTATTTCTAGCTGATAGACTGTTCCTGACAATAGATAGACTATATATTTACATGTGTGTGTGATGAATTTTCATACATATAATTGTTTCTTTTAAGAACAATTAAAATGCTCTATAAATATTTCTTATAAATATAAAGTTACAATGAACTGTAAAAGATTATAGGGAAATTTATTAATTTCTGCTAAACAAAATTTTCTTATTTCATAAATGTCTGTCTTCACACAAACATTACGTTGCACACACACACAGCAAAATCAACCAAAGAAGAACATTTGGAGAGTGAACACACAATCAAGTTGTGGAACATTGTCCCAGAATACTCTATGTAACATGAATTGTGACACAGTATAAAAATAATTGTCTGTATACTTAAAAATAATCACTTGGGTTTCTCTGCTACTAACATTATAGTAAGGAAAAATGTGATCATCAGTGTGTTGTTTTCATTTATGATATATTAGTGGCTAAATTTCACAATAGTATAAAAATACAAGATGAGTGTTACACTGTATGAATAGATATATTTTTAAACCAACTGTCAAGAGACATTTGAAGCCTACGTGTTATAACTCCAAAGATTCTTGATAATTTACAATACATGAAGAACACATTGAGAGCTAAGCACAAAAAAATACCTGTCAAAAGAGAATGAAAAAGGCTGGTTGTATATTACAGGCCAAAGATATACAAATCAACTTGGAAAAGATAGGAAGACCTTGTCTATAGTATAAAACATCAAAACAGAGTTTATTGACAACATGAAACGATGTCATCTGTATATACTATCTTATCTGATAACATCAGTGAGAATATTATATGACAATAATTATTTCCATGTCACTCTACATCTGTTCATAGGTAACATGGGCTTCCTTTGGTAAGGCATAGAAAATTGTTAAAACTATGCTTAACACAGGAGATAACTTCCTGAACAGAACACCATAAGCACAGACCCTAACAGCAACAATCAATAAATGGGACCTCATGAAATTGAAAAGCTTCTGTAAAGCAAAAGACACTGTCGTTAGAACAAAACGACAGCCTATAGATTGGGTAAGGATCTTCACCAACCCAACACCTGACAGAGGGCTGATATCTGGAATATATAAAGAACTAAAGAAGTTAAAAGACAATAATTCAAGTAACCAAATTAAAAAATGGGGTATGGAGCTAAGCAGAGAATTCTCGGTAGAAAAATATAGAATGGCAGAGAAACACATAAGGAGATGTTCAACATCCCTTGCCATCAGAGAGATGCAAATCAAAATGACCCTGAGATTTCACCTTAAACCCATCAGGATGGCTAAGATGAAAAACTCAAGAGATAACGCATGCTGGAGAGGCTGTGGAGAAAGGGGAACCCTCCTCCATTGCTGGTGGGAATGTAAACTTGTACAACCACTTTGGAAATCAATCTGGTGCTTTCTCAGACAATTAGGAATAGTGCTATCTCAAGATCCATCTATACCACTCCTAGGCATATATCAAAAGGATGTTCAAGTACACCCAAAGGACATTTGCTCAACCATGTTTGTAGCAGCTTTATTCGTAATAGCCAGAACCTGGAAACAACACAGATGTCCCTCAGTTGAGGAATGGATACAGAAATTGTGGTACTTTTACACAATGAATACTACTCAGCAATTAAAAACAAGGAAATCATTAATTTTGCAGGCATATGGTGGGAACTAGAAACAATCATCCTGAAGTATCCCAAAAGCAGAAAGACACACATGGTATATGCTCACTTATATAGACCTATAAGGTAGAATAAACATTATAAAATATGCATACCTAAAGAAGATAAACAAGAAAGAGGTCCAGGGGTAAGATGATCAATCCTCATCTAGAAAGACAAAGGGGATGGACATTGGAAATAGGAGAAAACAAGTAACAGGCCAGGAGCCTACTGCAGAGGGCCTCTGAAAGACTCTACTTAGCAGTGTATCAAAGCAGATTCTGAGACCCATAACCAAACCTTTGGCAGAGTGTAGGGAATCATATGAAGGAAGGAGGAATTAGTATATCCTAGAGGGGACAGAGAACCCCACAAGGTCCAAATGTATCTGAGCACAGGGGTCTTCTATGAGACTCTTTATCCAACCAAGGACCATGCATGGATATAACCTACAATGCCTGCTCAGACATAGTCCATGATAGCTCAGTATCCAAGTGGATTACCTAGTAAGGGGGACAGGAATTGTTTCTGACATGAACTCATGAGGTTCCCCTCTCCCCTGAGGGAGGAGAAGCCTTGCTAGGCCACAGATAAGGACATTGCAACCATCCTGAAGATACCTGATAAGCTAGGGCCAGATGGAAGGAGAGGAGGACACCCCCTCTCTGGGGACTTGGAAGGGGGCAGAGAGATGAGGGAGAGAGGAGAGGATTGGGAGGGAAAGAAGGAGAGGGCTACATCTGGGATACAAGTGAATATATAAAATTATTTTAAAATAAAAACATGAAATTTTATGTAAGAAGTGGGAAATAGCAAGAGCTGGAGAGGACAGGAACTCCACAAAGAGAGCAACAGAACAAGAAAATTTGAACACAGGGAACTTCCCAGAGACTCATATTCCAACCAAAGACTATTCATAGAGATAACCTAGAATCCCTGCATAGATGTAGCCCATAGCAGTTCAGTGTCCAAGTGGGTTACATAGTAATGGGAAGAGGGACTGCCTCCATAATCTGATTGGCCTGCTCTTTGATCACCTTCCCCTGAGAGGGGAGCAGCCTTACCAGGCCACAGAAGATGACAATGCAGCTACTTCTGATGAGAGCTGATAGTCTAAGATTAGAAAGAAGGAGAGGAAGACCTCCCCTATCAGTGGACTTGGGGAAGGGCATGCATGCAGAAAGGGGAGGAAGGGTGGGATCAGGAGGGGAGGAGGGAGGGGCTTATGGGGGGATACAAAATGAATAAAGTGTTAATAATAATAATAATAATAATAATAATAATTTAAAAAAATGGAACCTGAAAAAAAACCCTGTGCCTAAAATGTTTATACCATCATATAAAATTTTTCATTTATTAATAGTATTAGTGAGTTTATCCCTGTTTTGAACTAATTTGTTAATTGGAGAATAATTTTATATTTCAAGTTAACTAATTTAATTTTGCAAAAATACTTCAAAAATTATTTTATGAGGATAATTAAAGTTGAATTTGTATCTTAATCGTTAACTGATTAACAGTATAGAAAATAATATAATAATTTATCAAGGAGGGTTTATACACAATATATAACAAGGTCATATTTGCTTCTGTCTTGTAAGGTACATCCATCTTCCCCTAAATCAGAAATGAGCACTTTTAATTTGGAGCACTTTAGAATTGTCTTTTCATCCACCATGATATCCAAACCCATTATATCTTCTTCTCTATATAAAGCTTTTGGACTTTGAATTATATCACTGATTGCCTGATTCTTCAGTGCTAATTCTTATATGACAGCACATCATAGGATCCCTTGGCTCCTGTAAGAGCATAAGTCAGTTCTTCTGATAAAGCACACACACTAACACACACACACACACACACACACACACACACACACATACACAGGCACACACCTCCTGCTGTTTTTAATTCTCTGGGAAACTGTAATTAGTACAGATTAAGTTTTACAGAATCAGAGCATTGAGGATTAGCTCTGTTTTTTAGAAATTGATTTTCTAATCCAATTTGATTTAAATATCTAATAACTCTATTTCTATTCATAAAAAGATCATGGAGTACCACAGATTAAAACTTCAATGGAGATATTGAAAACATCTATCTCAATAGCAGACTTGCAATGTTTAGTAAACTATGATATAAACAGATGTTCTCTCATTTAGGCCTCATTATTCTACTTAGAGGGCATTTTCAGAGAGATTCAATTTAGCGTAATTGTCTAGAATTTAGGTTTAAGAATGATAAATGTCAATTATTTTAAATGAGGTGTCACCAGATGCATTAACCATAGATAAAAAAGTATGCCTATCTTTGACCAGTTGACAACAGTAATTGGCCATTCTTCTGTAAATCTGAAAGTCCTATAAATACACGACATTTTTTTTTCTTTTCCATTATAAGACTGCTTTGGATGTGGCCCATGGCAGCTCAGTATCCAAGTGGATTTCTTCGTAAGGGGAACAAGGACTGTTCTGACATGATCTCAGTGGCTGGCTCTTTGAACACTGTCCCTGAGGGAGGAGCAGCCTTGCCAGGTCACAGAGGAGAACATTGTAGCCAGTCCGGATGAGACTGGATAAGCTAGGGTCAGATGGAAGGGGGGAGGACTGCCCCTATTAGTGGACATGGAGAGGCACATGGGAGTAGATGAGGGTGGAAAGGGCGGTTGGGGAGGGAGTGATGGAAGGGGCTATAGCTGGGATAGAAAATTTATAAACTATAATTAATATATAAAATAAAAATTTAATAAAAAAACACTTTCCTAGAAAAAAAAATACTGCTTTGCCTGCAAAATAAATAAATAAATAAATAAATAAATAATTAAATAAATAAACAAACAAACAAACAAACAAATAAATGAATGAATGAATAGATAAATAAATAAATAAATAAATAAATAAATAAATAAATAAATAAATAAATAAATAAATAAAATGTGTTGTTAGTGGCACTGGGGAATTATCTCAACAGATTCAGTTTCTAGCAAGTGTTTCAGGCTGTCCACCACAATCTAAGATGTCAGTTGCAAGTAAACTGTCACCTTTTGCTGACCTTTATGTGCACCAGCACATATGTGGCATCCACCTTCTACACATACAGGTAAAACAAACAAACAAACTAACTAACTAACCAATCTTCAAATCTTCAATTTTGTAAATATCTTCTTTTTAATTTATTAGAATTTATTCCCTTTGTAGCCCAGCTGTAGCCCCCTTCCTCATCCTCTCCCATACCACCCTCCATCCTTCTTCTCTGCACATTGCCCTCCACCAGTCCACTGATAAGGGAGGTCCTCTTCCTCTTCCTTCTGACTTTGTCCTATCAGGTCTCATCAGGCCTGTCTGCATTGTCTTCCTCTGTGGCCTGGTAAGGCTGCCCCTGCTTGGTTGAGGTAATCAAAGAAGCAGCCCCTGATCTCCCCCTAGTCTCTCCCTCTCACCTCTCCTCAACCCATATCCCACTCTCCTCAGAGACAGAGATTTCTCCCATGGATATCAACCTACCTTGCCATACCAAGTTGCAGTAGGACTAGGTGCATCTTGTTATATTGGGCTAGAGAAGGCAGCCCAGTGAGGGGAAAGCAGATCCAGAGGCAGACAACAAAGTCAAAGACAACCCCTGCTCCTGTGACAGGGGGTCCCATATAAATACCAACGGGTACTCCTGTTACACAAGTGTAAGGGAAGTAGTTCCATCTCCTGCATGGGCTCTGGTTGGTGTTTCAGGTTCTGTAATCCTCTATGGCCCAGGCTATGTAATTCTCTCATTTGTTTATTTGTTGTTTGTGTGTGAGTGAGGGACTCCTTCAATCCTTCTCCCTCTTTCACAAGATTCCCCAAGGTCCACCTACTGTTTGCCTGTGGGTTTCTGCATCTATTTCCATCAGCTGCTCGGTGAATTCTCACAGAATAAGTTATATTAGCCTTTTGTCTGCACATATAGCAGAATATGATTAATAGTATGAAGGTGGACTGTCTCTCGAGGCCTGGTCTCAAGTTGGGTAGTGATTGGTTGGTCATTCCCTAAATTTCTGTTCCGTTTCTATCTCTGCACATCTTACAGGCTGGGTTGTTGTCTCCATTCTTCCACTGAAAATCTTGCCTGGTTACAGGAGGAGGCTGTGTAAGGTTCTATATATCCTATTCCTAAAAGTCTTAGCTAAGGTTACCCAAATAGATTCCTGGGAGTTTCCATTGACATGACGATTGATTTGGGGGAAATGATGAAAACAGGAAAGGAAAGTCAAAATAAGTTTTAAAATCTAGATATTATGAGACACTCAAAAATGTGACAAAGATACACGAAATATTTTAAACTTACAAAAGTTTTGTTCAATAAAATAAAGTCATTATTTCTAATACATAAGCAAATCAATAGTGCAATATGTCCGGAGCACAATAAGCTATTCTGAAGTGAGTTACGGCAGCACGCAGGGTAAACGACTTTCTATGATGTCACTGCTTCATTTCTACCATATGTCGGCATTTGTCTACACAATGCCACTATAATTTCATGTAATTTTGATTCTCCTAGGTATAAATCCAATCAAAATTATGGTTATAATTACTTGATATCTAATATACCATAGCTTATGAAAAGGTTTTAGCAGAGTTCTTAGTTTTTCCATTGCTTTAGCTTATATTCAATTTATACCTACATCAGGCAACAGGACTATATTCCAGCTACAACCTGAGTATTTTTCATGCTTCTCTAAATGTTATTTTATTGCTGGGAAATGATAGCATGACCATAACAATTCATATGAAGAAAATAATTTTATTGATGTTGACTTACAATGCAAAGGTTTGGTCCCTTATCAGCTTGGTGGGAAACATGGCCGCACATAGGCAGACACCGTGCTGGAGAATTGCTGAGAGTTCTATATTTAGATCCACAGGAAGCAGTAAGAGAGTGAGCCAAAGGATCTGGCCTCAGATTCTGAAACATCAAAGCCAATCCCCTGTGACACTAGAGACACTCACATTTCAACAACCCCAAACCTCAAATAATGCCACTATTCATGAGTCTATGGTAGCCATTTTCATTCAAACAATATTGCTCTAAGCAAAAGTCTTAATAATCTTTAAAGGTTATAAGTATTTTGAAAACAAATATATAGAGCTGTCTGAAAAATAATCATAGATTGATATTTGTGACTGTTAAAAGTTTACTTGCAGTGAACAAGTTTTCACATTAATATTGACAAAGTATACCTTATAAGGAAATGAACTTATATGACTTTTTCCCAACTTGACACAAAAAGGTTGATTTTTCTTGGATTATATAAACATTTGATAGGTCAATAAATTTCTTGTTTTAGGTTTGAATTTTTTCTTGCTTTATTATTTATTTCAATTTATTCACTTTGTATCCTGGCTGTAGCACCCTCCTTAATCTCCTCACAGTCTCTCCCTCATCTCCTCCCATGCCTCTGCTCTAGTCCACTGATAGGAGATGTCCTCTTCCCCTACTATCTGACCCTGGCCTATCAGGACTCACCTGAACTGGCTAAATCCAACAAGGCAAGAGACTACCACAGATGGCCTCTGTAAGAATCTACCCAGTAGGTATTGAAGCAGATGCTGAGACTCATAGCCAAACTTTGGGCAGAGTGCAGGGAATCTTATAGAAGAAGGGGAGAGGTAGACAGACCTGGAGGAGACAAGAGCCACACGAAGAGACCAACAGAGACAAATAAAACCTGGGTCTAGTGGGGCCAGCAGAAACCAATATTTCATCCAAGGACCATGAGTGCAGAAGACATAGACCCCGCCTGCTCATATGTAGAATATAGGCAGCTCAGTGTCCATGTGGGCTCCCTAGTTAGGGGAGTAGGGGCAGTCTCTGACATGGACTAAGTGGTGGGCACTTTGATCACCTCCCCTTTGGGGTGGGGAGACAGCCTTGTCAGGTTAATAAATTTCTTAAACTTCAACACTGAACAATGAGGTATTGAGATCCGTTATGGATACAATTATGAGTAATTATGGGCAGTTTTAAAACAATAATAATTTACCTGATAGAACATAGGGACAAAAAGGCCTTGTGCACACACAGAATCACTAGAAAAGTTAATCACACATCTTACCTCTTCAATGGAAGGAGCTGCTTAGCTGTTCCTTCAGAAATGCAGGGGAAATGTAATTTTAAAACATTATGTTTGTTTATCTCAGACCTTTCCTTCTAAAACCTTGAACATTACTTTAGGCCATAAAAGTCATCCTTCTGAGAGTTATTATTTGTATTTTACAACAGCCTAACTGACATTTATGTTATCTTATGGCCAGGCATTATTGTTAACTCTGTTATTCTCCCTAGACCCTTATCTTGAGCATTGTTTCTAAGTCAAAAAGAATCCATATTATGGATGAAACCATATATATGCCTTGTAAAAATCTTTAATGTAAATCTCTCTTAACCTTTGTTTGTACTCAGATAACTAAGTAAATTATTAGGAATTTTTTTTCTTAAAAATATGCTGTGTTTAAATATGGTTAAAGTAAAATGATTCTTGTTAGACTCTAGGAGTTCTGATCTAGCAGGATGTCAAGTACCAAAATGGGGCTCATTCAAGTTTCATTCTTACCTCTTCTTGTCATTTTCCCTGCCTTATATAAAGCCTGCAGGAACACTCCCAATGGAGAAGTTAAAGAAAACGAATATGGCAATAGAGAATTGAATGGTATGAATTTGTGATTCTTATGAGGAAATTGTAAATGTTTCAATTAATTTTTTAATGACTTTAAAAACATTAATTTAGTTTTATGCTTATATATTTTAAATTAAAACAATAATTTATTAGGACAATGATACAAAACAGATTGTTTTAAAATATAGTTTAGATACTCAGACAGACTGCAGGGTAATGAGGCAAGTGAATAAAGTTGACACTCACAAAATTATAGCAATACAATGATTTGGATTATTATGATGTTAATTTTAATAAAACAAATAGCTTCAAGGACTATTTAGAATGAGATCATTACAGGATATTGGATTCAAAAAGACAGTAGTTAGAACTGTTAAAAGAGAAAGGATAAGGATGAACAAATAGTACCTGTAAGCCTGATTGAACTGGGTAGGTTTTGACACATTTCATGAGGAATAAAACTCTGAAGGAGGCTCAAGATGAAAATCATCACTTAGAGATCGTGAATGAACATACTAAATCATGGAATATATGACATATTCATACTCAGTATCAAGAGGCTCTAGATTTTATGTGTCTGAATGATACATGAAAAAATGAGTTGAGCATTTAAAGTTTCTAGTTCAAGAGAAAGGCCAAAGCTTCTGAAACAAATATAATCACAAAACAGGAATTTAGTCAAGGCAGACTTATTAATTAACTTTGAGAGGTACTCAGATTTACACCTGGGACAAGAACTCTAAAAATAAATAGGTAAGGAAGTTAGAAAACATCCCAGAGGATAAGACATTCCCAAAGCAAATGGAAATTAGTTCCTCAAAGGCAAAAAAGTGATGAAGAGTGATTTGAAGCACGGCATTCAATAGTCTGCATAGGCTGACTTAGTTAATTATAATACAAAGATTCTTTGTGATTATAGCAATTATATTCAAGTGGCCTGAGATAGTTTATTATGAAATAAACTAATATATTATAAATTACATTGTATAGATTGAAGTAAATCATAATCATCAAATTCAGTAAAAAAAAATAATTGATCAAATGTCCTTACTGAATTGTGGGGCATTTTTTGGGTATATATCCAGGAGTGGTATAACTGGATCTTGAGGTAGTAGTAGTCTTAATTTTCAGAAAAAGAGCCAGATTAATTTCCAAAGTGGCTGTAAAAGGTTAAGCAATGGAAGAGGATTACTCTTTCTCCACAACCTCTCCAACATGTATCATCCTTTGAGGTTTTTATCTTAGCCATTCTGATAGGTATAAGGTAGAATCTTAGGGCTGTTTTAATTTGCAGTTCTCAGATGACTAAAGACATTGAGTATTTCTTTAAGCACTTCCTTTCCATTTGATATTCCTCTGTTGAGAATTCTCTCTTTTGTTCTGTACCCAATTTTTTTTTAATTGGATTCCTTGGTTTGTTGTTGTTTAACTTCTTCAGTTCTTTATATGTTCTGGATATTTACCCTCTGTCAGATGTAGGGTTGGTGAAGATCTTTTCCCAGTCTATAGGTTGTTGTTTTGTTCAAATGACAATGTTCTTTCCTATACAAAAGTTTTTCAGTTTCATGAGGTCCCATTTATTGATTGTTGATCGTAAATTAAGCTTTGTTTTTTTTTTCTCCTTTTGCATAGAGATTTATTGGGAGAGCACTGAACAGCACAGAAAGAAAACATGATTGGAGCACCAACATCCTCAGTATGCTGTGCTGTCTGTAGTCCCTAGTTGTTTAGGGTCTCTTGTAGCCTGGGGTTGATAAACTGCTTCGGGAGGAGAAGCATTTACTTATATGTTTACAGGAAGACTCTCAGTAGGGTGCTTAATATTTTCCCTCAGTTTTGTGTATAGAGAGAGGCTCTTGCAGATGAACATACATCCAAAATATGCTCAAGTACATAACAAGGACATTTGTTCAACCATGTTCATAGCAGCTTTATTCATAATAGCCAGAACCTGGAAACAACCCATATGTCCCTCAACTGAGGAATGGATTCAGAAACTGTGATTCATTAAAACAATGGAATACTACTCAGGAATTAAAAAGAAGGAAATAATGAAATTTTTGCAGTTGTTGGTGTTTTGTTCAAGAAGTTGTCTCCTGAACCAATGAGTTCAATGTTCTTTCTCACTTTTTCTTCTAAAAGATTTTGTATGTCTGGTTTTATGTTGAGGTGTTTGATCTACTTGGTTTTTAACTTTGTTCAGGGTGATAATTATGGGTCTATTTGCAAATTTCTGCAAGTAGACATCCAGTTGGACCAGCACTATTTGTTGAATATGTTATCTTTTTTCCATTGTATGGTTTTACCTTCGTTGTCAAAAATTAAGTTTTCTAGGTGTGTGGTTTTATTTCTGAGTCTTTGATTTGATTCTATTGATCCACCATTCTGTTTGTATCCTAGTACCATGCAGATTTTATTACTGTTGCTCTATAGTACTGCTTGAAATATGGGTTTGAGATACCTCCAGAAATTAGTTTATTTTACAGGATTATTTTAGATTTTCTGGTTTTTTTTTTTTCTGTTTTTCATATGACATTGAGAATTGTTCTTTCAAGGTCTGTAAAAAATTGTGTTGGTATTTTGATGGGAATTATATTGAATCTGTAGTTTGCTTTTAGATGGATAGCTATTTACACTATGTTAATCCTACTGATCCATGAGCTTGGGAGATCTTTCCATTTTCTGATATCTTCTTCAATTTCTTTCTTCAGAGACTTTAATTTTTTTAAACAGCTCTTTCACTTGCTTCGTTAGAGTCATACCAAGGTACTTTATGTTATTAGTGGCTATTGTGAAGGGTGTTATTTACCTAATTTCTTTCTCAGCCCTTTTGTATTTTGTAAACAATAAGGGTTTCAGATTTTTTTTTTTTTGAGTTAATTTTGTATCCAGCCACTTTATCAGCTGAAGGAATTCTCTGGTAGAATTTTTGGGGTCAGTCATGTATACTCTCATATCATCTTCAAATAGTGCTACTTTGACATCTTCCTTTCTGATTTGTATCCTCTTGATCTCCTTCAATTGTATTATTGCTCTAGCTAGAACTTAAAGAACTATGTTGAAGCCAGGATTGCTAAAACAATCCTGTGCAACAACAGATCTTCTGGAGATATCTCCATCTTGGCTCTCAAACTGTAGTTAGTACAGAGCAATAGTAATAAAAACTCATAGTACTGGATTTAAAAAAAATGGTGGATCAATGGAATTGAAAAGAAGACCAAAAATAAACCCTCACACCTAAAGATACTTGATTTTTTGACAAAGAAGCCAAAACCAGTCAATGGAAAAAAGTATTTTCAACAAATAATGCTGATTTAACTAGATGTCTACATGTAGAAAAATGTAAATAGATCCATATTTATCATTTTGCCAAAACTAAAGTGCAAGTGGATCACACACTCAACATAAAACCAGACACACTCAATCTGTTAGAAGGAAAAGTTGGGAAGAATCTTAAAGTCATTGGCACCAGAATCAACTTCCTGAACAGAACACGAACAGGCTCTAAGATCAGCAATCAATAAATGAGACCGCAAGGAAAGCTTCAGTAGAGCAAAGGACACTGTCATCAAAACAAATTGACAGCCTACAGACTGGGAAATGGTCTTCACCAACCTTACATCCAACAGAGTGCTAATATCCAGAATATATAAAGATCAAAAGAAGTTAACACCAACAAATCAAGTAATCCAATTAAAAAATGGGTACAGAGCTAAACAGAGGAATATTATCTGTAGAGAAATGTCAAATGGCAGAGAAATACTTAAATAAATGCTCAACATCCTTAGTCATCAGGGAAATGCAAATCAAAACAACCCTGATATTTCACCTTACACCCATCAGAAAGTGTAAGTTGTAAAACTCAACTAACAATACATGCTGGAGAGGATGTGGACAAAGAGGAACCCTTCTCCACTGCTGGTGGGAATATAAACTTGCACAACAACTTTGGAAATCAATCTGGGGCTTCCTCAGACAATTAGGAATAGTGCTACCTCAATATCCAGGTATACCACTCCTAGACATATATCCAAAATATGCTCAAGTACACAATAAATGTTTGTAGCAGTTTTATTCGTAATAGCCAGAATCTGGAAACACCCAGATGTCGCTCAGTTGAGGAATGGATACAGAAATTGTGGTTATTTTACACAATGGAATACTACTCTGCAATTAAAAACAAGTAAATCATGAAATTTGCAGACAAACGGTGGGAACTAGAAAAGATCATCCTGAGTGAGATATCCCAGAAGCAGAGATACACACATGGTATATACTCACTTAAGCATACTAAAATCTGTGCACCTAAAGAAGCTAAGCAAGAAGGAGGACACTGGCTAAGATGATCAGTCCCTACTCAGAAAGGTAAATTTGACAGACATCAGAAGAGGGAGAAAACAGGGAACAGGACAAGAGCCTACCACAGAGGGCCTCTGAAAGACTACCCAGCAGAGTATCAAAGTAGATGTTAAGCTGGAGATATGGCTCAGTTTAACAGCACTGACTGCTCTTCCAGAGTTCCAGAGTTCAAGTCCCAGCTACCACATGGTGGTTCACAACCATCTATAATGAAATCTGGTTCCATTTGTTGGTGTGCAGGCAGAACACTGTATATGTAAAAAATAATATTCTTTTTTTAAAAAAAGGAGATTCTGAGACTCATAGACAAACTTTGGGCAGAGTGCATGGAATCTAATAGAAGAATGGGGAGATATAAAGACCTGGAAAGGACAGGAGCTCCACAAGGAGAGCAACAGAACCAAGAAATCTGGGCCCAGGAGTCTTTTGTGAGACTGATACTCCAACTAAGGTCCATGCATAAAGATAATCTAGAACTCCTGCACAGATGTAGCCCATGGCAGCTCAGTCTCCAAGTGGTTTCCCTAGTAATAGGAACAGGGACTGTCTCTGACATGAACTCTGTGGCTGGCTCTTTGATCACCTCCCCCTGATCAGCCTTACCAGGCAACAAAGGAAGACAATGTATCCAGCCCTGATGAGATCTGATAGGCTAAGGTTAGATCAAATGGGAAGAGGACCTCCCCTATCAGTGGATTTAGGGAGGGGCATAAGATGAGATAAGGGAGAGAGGGTAGGATTGAGTGGGAATGAGGGAGGGGGCTACAGCTGGGATACAAAGTGAATACACTGTAAATTCCACATTTACACAGTGGAATGCTACTCAGCAATTTAAGACAAGGAAACCATGAAATTTTCAGGCATATGTTGGGAACTAGAAAAGATCATCCTGAGTGAGGTAACTCAGTGGCAAAAGGACATACATGTTATATATGGTATTGTATGGATATTGTTCATAATATATGATAAACATACTAAAATCTATAGTCCTAAAGAAGAGAAACAATGAGAAATACCCTAGGGAAGATGCTTATTCCTCATTCAGAAGGGCAAACAGGATAGACATCTGAAGGAGGAGAAGAGAAGGAATAGGATAGGAGCCTTGTACAAGATACCTCTGAAAGACTCTGCCCACCAGGGTATTGAAGGAGATGCTGAGATTCATAGCCAAACTTTGGGCAGCGTGCAGAAAACCTTACGGAAGCAGCGGGAGATAGAAAGTCCTAGATGTGACAGGAACTCCATAAAGAGACCAACAGAATAAAATAACTGGGCCCAGTGGGGCCTGCAGATACCAATATTCCAACACAGGACCATGCATGGAGAGGATCGAGATGCCCTGCTCAGAGGAAGCCCATAAGCTGCTCAGTTTCCAAGTGGGTTCCCTAATAAGGGGATGAGGGATGTCTCTGACATGAACGCAATGGCTGTCTCTTTGATCACATACTCCTAGCATGTGCAGCCTTTCCAGGCCAAGGGGAAGATGATGTAGTCAGCTTTGATGAGACCTGATATGACAGGTTTAGACAGAAGGGGAGGTGGTCGTCCACTATCAGGGCACTAGGAAAGGGTACAGAGCAAGAAAAGGGAGGGTGAATGGGGCTAGGAGGAGATGACGCAGCGGGCTACAGAGGGGACACAAAGTGAATAACTTGAAAGAAAGAAAGAAAGAAAGAAAGAAAGAAAGAAAGAAAGAAAGAAAGAAAGAAAGAAAGAAAGAAAGAGATAAATAAATAAGCTCTTTTCAATAAGAAGAACAAAAGAGTTTTAAACACAGAGTAAAATAAAATTAACCCCACCCCAAATATATGACTTAACTTCCATAGATTCTTGAAAATGGCAGAACACAATAGGAGGAAAAAAAAAAACTTGCCAGAATATGTAGATCTAACCACTTGAAATGCATACAATTTCAATAACACAAATATTTTATAGTACTAGATTATTTTAGTTATAAATAAGAAAATAAGTTTATAGCATATATCTGCAATGTTAAAATATCTTTATAAATTTCTCAATATAAAGAAGACATTTTGCTGTTTTAAAATTTGTGATTATCCAATTATCAAGTATTTTATTTTTACTTTTTTTACAAGCATATATGTAAACACTTCTTATACAGGTAGAAAGTGATGCTTTTCACTTTGTCTATTCACATAAACAGTGCGCTGAAATGGGTGTGCCTTTAACGAATGGCACATAGTATCTCTCCCGCTGCAATCAGATTTATATCATATATCCTGAGAATGTATGTTGATAGGATGCATTGTGCAAAAGGGGATATCAAGAAAATGACAGATTATCATCACCTAGCAAAGAAGTGGACATTTTCTTGTTGATTTTTGCTTCTCCTGTCAAAAATTTCCTCTGAGGATTCAGGCTTTCAAAATGTTGAGCTAATGTTATGTGGATTACTAACAGCTGCATAAAAAGTGGACAAAAACTAAGAGTCCTACTTTCGTTATTTATATGGTTCATTTCCAAAGGCAACATATCAGTATTAACCGTGTCTTAATATAGTATTTGTCTTCATAATCATTGCTTGGGTTGACTAGTCTTTTATAAACATGAACCTTTGCTCCTTTTCTAAGTTGGAGATGACACTATACACCTTGATATAAGATAAAATATATCTTTTCTTTGTTATATTAATATATATTTATATATGTTACAGTAAGGTGATAGTTCCTAATTTTCTTTCGTAAAATGAACACAGTAAGGAAATTGCACTAGTATCTCAATAGACTTCTACAACAGTATTTACTTTGGTGAAGTTAAGTTTATTTTGTTTGAAAACATATTTTATTCTCAAGGAACTCATATCAGTTTACATATTTTATATTTTTATAATATTTTTATTTCCATATTTGATAATTACTTTTCAGTAGAAAATAACCTTCTAGTGTCTATTATTTACTGTATGAAAATCATTACATTTTAAGCTGATTAGCTCATTGACAACAGATTCACATTAGTATAGATGATACTCCGGTTGTCTTAAAGATATCATTATCACAGATAAATATAATATTTATATCAATTAAAGAAAACATTAGAACAATTTATATATATTAAATTTACTATAACTGAAAACATTTGCTATCTGCAGTTTATTAGTTAATAACTTATAGATGTTTTATCTTGCCAAGTCATAAGCCCTTGAATTTTAGCATATTTTTAGCAGAGAAACACAGTAAATGATAGGCACGCCAGGCTACCATAACAGCAATCCTCTTACCTCTGCCTCCCGAGTGCAAGGATTAAGGGCATATGCCAGAATCGACCAGCAGTTGCATGTTATTTTTAATTGTTTATTCTAATAATCATTTAGTGATCTTCTATTACTATCTAGCCAACTTTTCTAATCATAGATAAATTTACAGCATTAGGTCTTTCCTTTGAACACTCACAAGTTATTTATGAAACACTTAAAATATTAAATATGAAACAATCATTCTAATAAGAGCTGGGCAACACTGAATGTAGATCAGAAGCAAGGAGAGAGTAATACTCTCACACAGGAGAAAGAAAGAGAATTGGGTTTGTGACTCTTTTGTTAGATATGAGAGCATTTGTGGAAGGAAGGCATACATTCCTTTGTGCTTTGTGCTTTAAATTAGTTTGAGGGATAAAGGAGTCTTGCTGAGGTGGAGAACATTCCAGTGGCATGCTGCAGCAGCTTCCAAACCACAATTGTATGAGTCTCATTTGAAGAAACTCAGACTGCTTCATGTATTGTGCTATTAACAACAGAAAAGAAGACAGTAGAGATATCAATGAAGTAAGTTCAACATACTTATTTATAACAAATGTATGCTTTAAAATGTTGTTTATGTATGATCTTTAATGTAATAGTTTTGTATTATCTTAACCTCATAAGGAAATCTTTTCATGCATTTTCTTCATTCAAATTAAGAGTGTCTGAATAGATGATATTAGCAGGGATATACATTTTCCTATGCATAAAAAAAATAAAACCTCCTCAGAATACCTTAGAAATATTTCTTAGTTTCTGCTGTGTTTAGTAAATTACATAGCCTTAAGGACATTTTTATCTCATTTTAGTTTCTTACAGTATGGACAAGTTTCATCTGTCCTGTGGTTTTATAATTACAGGTAGGAATGAGATGTCTTCACCTCAGCAAAAATTGACTGTGGTTATTTCAACACTGCTTGCTAAGTTGGTCTTGATGTGTGCGTCATTAAATAATAAATGGAAAGTACACAATCATCAAGACGCTAAACCCTTCCATGTTCAACATTTCCCCTTCCCCCTCTCTTTAAGTATGGAATCCGACTGTTGCACAGGCATATCCCTCAGCTATGTATTTACTAGAGAGATCAAAATGCAATTTCACATTGAAGTAAGTTAAATTATATTTAAATTTTAACTTGATACCTCAACTTATAAATTGTTACATGATTTTTTTTTCATGATTCTTAAAGGTATCTATTTTTTTCTGAAGAACAAACTGACTCTAGGGCAGTTACAGTGATTTCTTTTAAATACATGGGAGATAAATGTAGGGGATTTTTGCACACAATTATGTCAGTATGTACTTCAAAGCTCACACTGTATTTCATTTCTATAACTTGTATAATTGCCTGCAATCTTAAATTGCTTAAGGCCAATTAAATGTACAATTATCATAATTTTATTTTTCAATTAACCTTTAGACAACCTTTATATTCGAAATTTTAGCTTAGCATGTATAATGATAGGAGGTCAGTGTAAGCTATTTCAAACTAATTTTTCAGACAAAAATTATGTAGAGATTAATTTCAAAAGGAACACACATTGGATTAAGTTTCTGGGACATTAAATTTCATACCTGTACATTTTAATTCCCAAGGTAAAGTGCAATTTATTCCAGTTTTGGAGACACAAGGAAGAAAATAGTGTAAATAAAAATGTATTTCACTCATATAGTCTAGGCCCCATGTAAATACCACTAAAACCCAAAGCTACTATTTTAGCTCTTGACAGTAAATATTTCTTTCTATTTTAGATTACTAACCAGTTTGGATATGTGGTTGCCTTTTTTGTGGTCCTTCTGGAACTGATATAAGTCAAATCACAATAATATCTTCTTTTAGAAATTAAAGCCAGAACTTTTATTTTTCTTCCTTTTTATATTTCTAAAAGACAAATTTCCTCAAACTTTCTAATCCTTTTTTTTGTCTATCCATCCTTATATAGTATGCAGAATATATACTGTGTGTTTTTAAAGCATTCTATATTTTTAAAGTTCTGAAATATATTAAATTCATAAGGCAATGACAGTCACTTTTAAATAATATTCAGTTTAATGGCTTTATATCTGAATAATGTTGATTTTCTCTTGCAATCTCATTCGCTGCAAATTTTCACCCTACTAAAAATAAATGATATTGTTAAGTCTTTGTAAAATAAAACATTTAGGGGTAAAACAAAGTACAGATATGTAAACATTTAACCTATAAAACTAGTTGTAAGAGAAATCTCAAGCCATTAGGGAGCAGCAGGTTAGAAGCCTCCCCCAGCTCCTGGCCTGGTAGAGCCTGCCAGCAGCTGTGTGGGCTTCTCAGGGCCCACAATCATCCAGGTTTACTCCATTTCCTGGCCTGATGTCTACCAGCAATCTCTGAGACTGGCAGCCACCATGGAGCAGTAGCTCCTGATTGCACTTCATTTCCCCGGTCCCATCTCCATGGAAAATCCCAGTGACTCGTAGCCATTAGGGAACAGCAGTAACTAGCAATTGTCAGGGATGATTAGAAACTGGTAGCCATCAAAGAACAACAGAGACTGACAGACATCAGGGTGTGACCACAAGGAAGCATCTCCACCTACAATCCCATAGACCAGCAGCCAACAGAAACTCCCTACCAGTTCTCCCTATGTCGCTGGAGGTCTGTTGCCACCCAGGAAAACCAGAGGTCTGCTGCCATCTGGGACCACCAGCTTTATCTACAGTCTCAAAGACCTACTACCATCAGCAACCACCATGCCTGCTAAACCAGGGACAAAGTAAAAGGTCAGCATAAAGACCCAACAAACAAAACCCAGGGACAAATGGCTCCTCAGAACAAGCTATCCTACATCAGTAAGCCCTGGATATCCTATCATACCTGAAGCACAAAAAAACAAAAAACAAACAAACAAACAAACAAAAAAACTATTAAATACGAGGTTATGAAAATAATATAGATCTTGAAAGAGGAAAATAAATACTTCAAGGAAATACAATAAAATGCAATCAAACAGGCCAAGGAATTGAATAAATCCCATAAAGAAATACAGGAAAATACAATCAAATAATAGACAAAAATGAGTAAAACTGTTTAAGACCTGAAAACTGAGACAGAAGCAATACAGAAAACACAATCTGAGGCAGTCCTGGAGATAGAAAACCTAGGGAAGAGAACAGGAGCTACAGACACAGACATCACCAACAGAATACGAGGGATAGAAGAGAGAATCTTGGGTGTTGAAAACAAAATTGAAGAAATCAATACAACAGTCAAAGAAATTATTAAATGGAAAAAGTCCCTGACACAAAACATCCAGGAAATCTGAGACACTATGAAACGACCAAGCCTAAGAATAATAGGAAAGAAGAAAAAGAATCCCCCAATGACAGGGCCCAGAAAACATTTCCAACAAAATCATAGAATAAAACTTCTACAACCAAAGAAAGAAATGCAAACAAGAAGTTTACAGAACACCGAATAGTTTGGACCAGAAAAGAAAAATCATCCCACTGCTTAATAATCAATACAATAAATTTACGGAACAAAGAAGCTGCAAGGGAAAAAGGCTAAGTCACATATAAAGGGAAACGTATCAAAATTATACCTGACTTTTAAACCGAGACTCTAAAAAGCTATATTGGCCAGGGCATATATCTTCCCAGCATTAAGAGACATAGATGTCAGCCCTTACTACTCTACCCAGCAAAACCTTTAACCAACATATATGGAAAAAACAAAATATTTCCAAACAAAAACAAATTTAAACTATATATATGCCCACAAATCCAGCCCTATGGAAGATATTCCAATCCTACAAAGCTAACTATCCCAAGGAATACATAGGAAATAACTCCACACAAATAAAACCAAAAGAAGGTATGTACACACACACCATACACATACTTTCAAACAGCATCAATATTAAAATAATAGGAAGTAAAAATTACTGGTTTTTAATATCTCAACATCAATTGACTCAGTTCCCCAATAAAAAGACACATGCTAAGAGAATGGATGCAAAATCAGGATCCATCACTCTAATGCATACAAGAAATACACCTCAGCACAAAAAGTGTGGCATTATCTTAGGGTAAAAAACAGGAAAAAGGTTGTCCAAGCAACCAAACACAAGAAGCAAGGTAGAATAGCCATTGTAATACCTAATAAAATAACTTTCACCCAAAATCAATCAAAAGAAATGGGGAAGTACACTTCATACTCATAAAAGAAAATTTCAGGAGGATGACATCAATTCTGAACATCTATGCCCCAAATGCAAGGGTACTGGCACTGAAACAGACTGGTTAATCAATGAAACCAAATTGAATACCCAGAAGTAACCACTCACACCTAAAAGCACCTGATTTTTCACAAAGAAGTAAAAAAATAGTGTGGAAAAAAGAGTCATCTTCAACAAATGGTCCAACTGAAAGTCTACATGTAGAAAAATAGAAGCAGTTTTATCACCATGCACAAAACTCAAGTCCAAGTGGATCTAAGACCTCAACATAATACCAAAAATATTAAAGCTATTAGAAGAAAGAATGGGGAAGAACATTGAACTCATTGGCACAGGAGACAGCTTCCTGAATAGAGCAGCAACAGTTCATGCTCTAAGATCAACAATTAATAATTGGACCTCATGAAAATGAAAAACTTTTATAAGGCAAAGAACACCATCAACAGAACAAAATTACAGGCTACAGACTGGGAAAAAAATCTTCACCAACCCTACATCTGAAGGGTTAATATTAAAAATATATAAAGAACTCAAGAAATTAAACCCCAACAAGCTCAACAATTCAACTAAAAATGGAGTACAGAGAAAAACAGATAATTTTTTATATTAATTATACTTTATTCACTTTGTATCCCTCCATAAACCTCTCCCTCCTCCGCTCCCAATCTCACCCTCACTCCCCCTTCTTCACACATGCCCCTCCCCAAGTCCACTGATAGGGGAGGTTCTCCTCGCCTTCCTTCTGATCTTAGTCTATCAGATCTCATCAGGAGTGGCTGCATTGTCATCTTCTGTGGCCTGGTGAGGCTGTTCCCCCCTCAGGGGTAGGTGATCAAAGAGCAGGCCAATCAGTTCATGTCAGAGGCAGTTCCTCTTCCCATTACTATGTAACCCACTTGGACACTAAACTGCCATGGGCTACATCTGTGCAGGGGTTCTAGGTTATCTCCATGCATGGTACAGAATTCTTAACAGAGGAATCTCAAATGGATGAGAAGCATTTAAAGAAATGTTCTCCATCATTAGTTGCCAGGAATATGCAAATCAAAATGGCTCTAATAGTCTATCTTAAACCTGTCAAAATACTAGGATCAAAAACTCAAGTGACCACACATGCTGACAAGAATATGGAGAAAAGGGAAAACTCCTCCATTGCTGGTGGGAGTGCAAACTTGTACAACCAATCTGGAAATCAATCTGGCATTTTCTCAGAAAATCAGAAATAATTCTACCACAAGGCCCAGCTATACCACTCCTGGGCTTATAACCAAAAGATGTTCCACTAGACAACAAGGATATTTGCTCAACTATGTTCATAGCAGCTTTATTCATAATAGCCAGAAACTGGAAAAAATTCCAGATGTCCCTCAACTGAAAAATGGGTAAAAAAAACTGGTACATTTACACCATGGAATATTACTCAGCTATTAAAAACAAGGAAATCAGGAAATTTGCAGGCAAATGGATGGAACTAGAATAGATCATACTAAGTGAGTTAACCCGGACCCATAAAGACACACAAGATATGCACTCACTTACATGCTGATGTTAGCCATATGGTACAGGATAACCATACGACAATTCAGAGACCCAAAGAAGCAAAGTAACAAGGATAAGCCAAGGGAGAATGCTGAAATCTCACTCAGAGGAGAAATACAATCGACAACTGAAGTGGTTGAAGAGAAGGAACAAGGTAGGAAAGGGGACATAGAGGGAAATAAGGGCAGGGATCAGATTGAGGAGAGCTGGGCCAATGACAGAGGGTGTGCAGAGAGAACAGAAACCTTGGCAGGGGCATCTCTAGGACAAGTTGGAGATCTGTTTCATTCAAGACTGTTCAAATGACTAAGTACTCAACACAGTTTGTCTGTAATGCACCTTCAGAACAGTAAGTAATTGGCACTAGGTTTTTAATAATTTGCTTAATCTGCTAATGAATACTTAAAATATATTATATTTCTAGAAAGTGTACCTTATTAACCATAATACCAGACATCACCATGATTCAACACCCCCTCCACATTACAAGAAAATAGTAACAGAAAGATAATAAGCATTTCATACTTCATGACAGTTTCTGAATGGAAAGAATTTTACATATTTTTAAAAGAAATTTACCCACTGTGGTAAGTGATTTGTGTTATTAGCCTTTTTTATTTCAATCCTTAATATGGTATAAAACTCTTAGTACGTTGTTGTGGTTTGAAGCTTCTAATTATATTTTTGACATATGTGGGCATTAAGAAAATAAGAATTTTATATTTTTCCCAAATATTTTTAAATTTTGCTGCACTCAGATTTTGTTATCGTTCTTAACATACTTTAACTACTTGAATTTTTGTTTCTTTTTTTTTTGTAAGATGGTTGTTTTCTTGAAATTCTTTTCAGTTTTAATTTGAAAACCACTAACTTTATATTTTAAACACTGCATATGGGCACAGAAAACAAGCACAGAGATGCTTTTTAAATTTTTCCTCTCTAATTTTTGGACTGTTTTATTGTTTCATACCTTGTTCTCAATGTTGTTTGTCTTTTATTATATACCTATTTCTACTCTTGAAAGACTACTCACGTTTAGAAGGATTTGGGTTTCATACTTGTTTAAATTTCTCAACAAAATACATACTAAATATTAGGAACATAATAATTTTTCAGTTCAACTAGTAGGACAATGTTCTTTTGGAGAAGTGGAAAAAACATAGTGTTATATGTACTGTTTTATGAAATTGAAATATTCCTTCCTTCAAGGAAGCTTCTTTTCAAATTTATTTTTAATTTATTACATCTTATTCATTTTGTATCCCAGCTGTAGCCTTCTCCCTCATCCCCTCCCAAGCATGTCCTCCCTCCTTCCTCTCCTACCATGCCCCGCCCACAGTCCACTGATAATGGAGGTTCTCCTCTTTATCCATCTGACCCTAACCTATGGGGTCTCATCAGGATTGACTGCCTTTGTGACCTGGAAAAGCTGCCCCCTCCCTCAGGGGGAGGTGATCAAAGAGCCAGCCACTGAGTTCATGTCTGAGACAACCCCTATTCCATTTACTATGGAACCCACTTGGACAGTGAGATGCCATGGGCTACATCTGTGCAGGGGTTCTATGTTCTCTCCATGCATGGTTCTTGGTTGAAATAACAATCTCAGAAAAAGACCCTTGGGTCCATACATTTTTGGCCTTGTTATTCTCCTTGTGGAGCTCTTGTTCGCAGCAGGTCTTTATTTCTCTCCTTCCTTTCGTAAGACTCCCTACACTCTGCCCAAATTTGGTTATGAGTCTCAGCATCTGCTTCAATATATAATATATAATATAATCTGCAATATAGTATAATCATACAAAAATCTATACACCTAAAGAAGCTGATCAAGAAAGAGGATCCTGGGTAAGATGCTCAATCCTCGTTCAGAAACGCAAATGGGATAGACATCGGAAGAGGAAGAAAACAGGGAACAGGACAGGAGCCTACCACAAAGGGCCTGTGAAAGACTATCTAGTAGAGTATTGAAGCAAGGAAGATTTTAAGCACCAAGCAAAACAACTCAAATAGCTATAGGAATTTACGTCATATTGACAAGATCTACAAAGCCCATCCTGTCACAGTATGCAGTGAAAACTCACAGTGCTTCTCAGAGGCTCAGAACTGAGCTACAAATTAGGACTTTCAGGAAAGCCAAGCTGATAGATAACAGAAAAGCAGCCATGAAGACTAAGAGGCCAAACCAGTTACCTGGAGGAAGTAGAACCCAGCTGAGTTGCATAGAAGACCAACAGAATCACAAGGAAAGGACACGCTTAAACCTGGTGAGCTGCCTGCAGGCTGTGTAGCACTCTTCACGTCCCACGTTGTGTGAGCTGCCAACAAAGCTAGAGGGGGCTTTGGCCATACAGTTGTCCGAGCCATTTCTGCTTTTGTGAGAAACCATTACACAAATTCCTGCACGTAAAACCAAGAAACCTTGTTTCACGAAGTTGGATTTTGCTGTCATACATACTTTGATTTGTCCTGAGATCCCCGTTTGAATTAAGTTGACAGGTGTATTATATCTCCGTAAGAAATAGTTTAATCTCAAAGCATATACAAAATTTACTTTTCTTTTAAACAGCGTCAACGGTGCGAAGCATTTGAAGGACTTCCACACAGACTATCGTTTCCAATAGGATACGCTAAAGCAATGAAGAGTCTATAATTCAGTACACGTGGGCAACATTTAGATGTTAAATCACTAGAAAATAATACACACATACAGAGACTACATTAGTTATTTTTCTCATTCTGTGGCAAAGTCCTCACAAAAGCAACTTAAGAAACGAAGAGTTATTTTGGCTCAAAGGCATAGCTGTGGCTTTAGGGGTGCAGGCCGTCACAGGAGGTATATAATTAGGAGTTTGTGGCAGCTAGTAGACTTTATTCCACATCAGAAAACAAAAAAACATTTAGTGGCTTATTCCTGTATTTCTCTCCTACTCCTTTCCCCTCTCCTTCAGCACAAGACTGCAGCCATATTTAGGGTGGTCCTCACCCCAATCAAAGAACACCATCTACATAATCTTTTGCAAACATGATTAGAGACTAAACTAATCTAGGTAACAACACAGAAATAAACGTAAAGTCTTTTTTCCAAGTTTTTTGAGGATCTTGCCAAACTGTCAATTAATATTCACCTTTGCAGATAATATTCAAATATGAACATATTCAAAAATATGAATAATTGTCAATTATATTTTCTGATTACTGGTCAAATTATCTCTTTGTACAGAAATGATAATTTTTACACATGTGAATAAATTCCCTCATATTATTTATCTTTATTATTCCAAGTTAAATATTATTAGTTTAGGCTATTACAGAATGTATTTCAACTGTTTATATTTTCAATAATTGTTTTCATGAAAGTCTATTTATGGTATGGCAATATTTCCACACTAAAATATTAAGAGACTGGGTTTATTATTTATTGTTTCTTAAATTAAATAATATTAGAATTTAAAAAAAATTTAGTCTAGTATAATTATTTACATTTTATTATTTTGTTTAACTTCAAAATAATTTAATCTCCAATTAAAACTAAATCTCTCATTGATGCTGATTACATATTTCTTAAGGCTCTTAAAATACTGTTATTGAGAAATGAGAGAATTGAGCTACATCACATGCTAATAATAAGCTTTATTTTTCAAACCAACATGATGTAATACATGGGCTGAAATGGCTTTGCTCCCATAGAAACTAATTAGGAAATGCTATTGAAGAGATCAATTTATTCTTTCCTTAGAATTCACCTGAGGGAACAAGAATCTTCTGCCTAGAACAACGGAATGGTTGTAGCCGTTTCACATGTCTGTGGGTTATGACAGTCGTCATGGGCAGGCTCCATAAACACATGAAGGTTTCAGACAGTTGATGGAAGTACCTGCTTCAGTTACTAGAGCAATGGTGGTCTTACAGGTCTTATCATGCTACATTGTACACTAACATTAGTCATCACCAGGTTATTTTCTTTTGTGTGTATGTGTGTTCATCTGTGTGGATATACTCACATGTTAATTGTAAAGTATAATCTATCTTGGTTTGTTGTTCTCCTTCTACTGTGTTTTGTTTTGTTTTGGGATTTGTTTGTATTTTCTTTTATTGTTAATTTATCATTTTTTTCTTTTATAATTACTATTATTTATTATAAATTATCCACTTTGTATTCCAGCTATAGCCCCCTCCCTTGTCTCCTTTGAATCCCTGCCTCCCTCTTCTCCCCCTGTGTTCCTCCATAGTCCACTGATAGGGGAGGTTCTCTTCCCCTTCTTTCTGACCCTAGCCTACCAGATATCATTAGGACTAGATTCACTTTCTTTCTCCTTAGCCTGGCAAGGCTGCACCCTCGAGGTGATGGTGATCAGAGAGCCTGTCACTGAGTTCATGCCAGAGAAAGGCCCTGCTCCCCTTACTAGGAACCTCACTTAGATACTGAGTCCATGGACTACATCTGAGCAGGTGTTCTAGGTCCTCTCCATGAATTGTCCTTGGTTTTGGGGAATCAGTCTCTGTAGGGCCCGCAGGGCTCAGGTTTTGTTGTTGTTGTTGTTTTGTTTTTTGTTTTTGTGTTGTTTTTTTTTGTGTGTGTGTGTGTGTGTGTGTGGAGGAGGTTGTTTTGTTGTTGTTGTTGATGATTTTTTTGGCTCTGTTCTCCTTTTGGAGCTCCTGTACCCTCCAGGTCTTTCTACCTCCCTCTTCTTTCATAAAATTCTATGCACTCTGCCCAAAGTTTATTTATGAGTCTCAGCACCTGCTTTGATACCTCAATCAGTAGTCTTTTAGAAGCCTTTTGTTGTAGGCTCCTGCCCTGTTCCCTACATTCTCCTACTTTCAATGTCTATTGAATTTGACCTTCAGAATGAGTATTGAGGATCTTCCTTAGAGATTTTCTTGTTGTTTAGCTTCTTTTGGAGAATAGATTTTAGTATGGTTATCCTATATTATAT
This sequence comes from Psammomys obesus, assembly GCF_907164565.1. Taxonomy (NCBI): domain Eukaryota; kingdom Metazoa; phylum Chordata; class Mammalia; order Rodentia; family Muridae; genus Psammomys; species Psammomys obesus. The sequence goes on from NW_026591086.1 coordinate 48,351,790, forward strand.
GTTTAATAACCACTTATGAGTGAATATATACCAGACACTTTTGAGAGGATGTGGAGAAAGGGGGACCTTCCTCCATTGCTGGTGTGAATGTAAATTTGTGCAACCACTTTGGAAATCAATCTGGTGCTTTCTCACAAAATTGGGCATAGTGCTACCTCAAGATCCATCTATACCACTCCTAGACATATATACCCGAAAAATGCTTAAGTATACAACAAGGACATTTGCTCAACCATGTTCATAGCAGCTTTATTCCTAATAATAAGAATCTGGTGTCCTTTGCTTTGCAGAAGCTTTTCAGTTTCATGAGGTCCCATTTATTGATTGTTGCTCTTAGAGCCTGTGCTGTTGGAGTTCTGTTCAGGAAGTTGTCTCCTGTGCCAATGAGTTCTAGGCTGTTCCCCATTTTTCTTCTAACAGATTTAGAGTATCTGGTTTTATGGTGAGGTCTTTGATCTACTTGGACTTTAGCTTTGTACAGGGTGATAAATATAGATCTATTTTCATTTTTTTGCATGTGGACATCCAGTTGGACCAGCACCATTTGTTGAAGATGCTATCTTTTTTCCATTGAATGATTTTGGCTTCTTTGTCAAAAATCGAGTATTCATAGGTGTGTGGGTTTATTTCTGGGTCTTCTATGCGGTTCCATTGATCCTCCTTTCTGTTTTTATGCCAATACCATGCAGTTTTTATTACTATTGCTCTGTAGTACAACTTGAAATCGGGGATAGAGATACCTCCAGATGATCTGTTGTTGTACAGGATTGTTTTGGAGATTCTGGGTTTTTTGTTTCTTCATATGAAGCTGAGAATCTTTTTTTCAAGGTCTGTAAAGAATTGAGTTGGTATTTTGATGGGAATTGCATTGAATCTGTAGATTGCTTTTGGCAGGATGGCCATTTTCACAATGTTAATCCTACCAATCAATGAGCACAGGAAATCTTCCTATCTTCTGAGATCTTCAATTTCTTTCTTCAGAGACTTGAATTTTTTCTCAAACAGGTCTTTCACTTGCTTGGTTAGTGTCACCCCAAGATACTTTATGTTATTAGTGGCTATTGTGAAGGGTGTTGTTTCTCTAATTTCTTTCTCGGCCCTTTTGTCTTTGGTATACAGGAGGGCTTCTGATTTTTTTGAGTTGATTTTCTATCCTGCCACTTTGCTGAAGGTGTTTATCAGATGGAGGAGTTCTCTGGTTGAATTTTTGGGGTCGCTCATATATACTATCCTATCATCTGCTAATAGTGACACTTTGACCTCTTCCTTTCCGACTTGTATCCCCTTGATCTCCTTTAGTTGTCTTATTGCTCTGGCTAGGACTTCAAGTACTATGTTAAAGAGGTATGGAGAGAGTGGGCAGCCTTGTCTTGTCCCTGATTTCAGTGGGATTGATTTAAGTTTCTCTCCATTGAGGTTGATGTTGGCTATAGGCTTGCTGTATATTGCCCTTACTATGTTTAGATATGTGCCTTGTATTCCTGATCTCTCCAAGACTTTAAACATGAATGGGTGTTGGATTTTGTCAAATGCTTTTTCAGCATCTAAGGAGATGATCATGTGGTTTTCTCCTTCAGTTTGTTTATGTGGTGGATTACATTGATGGATTTCCATATGTTGAACCACCCTTGCATGCCTGGGATGTAGCCTACTTGGTCATGGTGGATGATATCTTTAATGTGTTCTTGGATTCAGTTTGCAAGTATTTTATTAAGTATTTTTGCGTCAATGTTCATAAGAGAGATAGGTCTGAAGTTCTCTTTTTTTATTGGGTCTTTGTGTGGTTTAGGTATCAGGGTGACTGTTGTTTCATAGAATGAGTTTGGTAATGTACCTTCTGTTTCTATTTTGTGGAATAGTTTGAGGAGAATTGGTGTTAGTACTTATTTGAAGGTCTGGTAGAATTCTGCGCTGAAACCATCTGGCCCAGGGCTTTTTTTGGAGGGGAGACTGTGAATGACTGCTTCAATTTCCTTGGGGGATATAGGGCTGTTCATTCTTTCTACCTGATCTTGACTTAATGTTGGAAGATGGAATCTATCAAGAAAATTGTCCATTTCATTTAGGTTTTCAAATTTTGTGGCATATAGGCTTTTGTAGTATGACCTAATGATTGTTTGAATTTCCTCAGTGTCTGTAGTTATGTCACCCTTTTCATCTCTGATTTTGTTGATTTGGATAGATTCTCTCTGCTTTTTAGTTAGTTTGGCTAAGGGTTTGTCTATCTTCTTGATTTTCTCAAAGAACCAGCTTTTTGTTTCATTGATTCTTTGAATAGTTTTATTTGTTTCTAATTGTGTCCTTTGTTTTGCAGAAGCTTTTCAGTTTCATGAGGTCCCATTTATTGATTGTTGCTCTTAGAGCCTGTGCTGTGGTGTTCTGTTCAGGAAGTTTTCTCCTGTACCAATGAGTTTTAGAGTATTCCCCACTTTTTTTTTCTAGCCGATTTAATGTGTCTGGTTTTATGTTGAGGTCTTTGATCCACTTGGACTTCAGTTTTGTGCAGGGTGATAAGTATGGATCTATTTTTATTTTTCTACATGTAGACATCCAGTTGGACCAGCACCATTTGTTGAAGATGCTGTCTTTTTTCCATTGTATTGTTTTGGCATCTTTGTCAAAAATAAGGTGTCTATAAGTGTGTGGGTTTATTTCGGGGTCCTCTGTTTGGTTCTATTGATCCACCATTCTGTTTCTATGCCAGTACCATACAGTTTTTATAATTGTTGCTCTATAGTACAAATTAAGATCAGGGATGGAGATACCTCCAGAAGATCTTTTATTGTAGAGGATTGTTTTAGCAATTCTGGGTTTCTTGTTATTCCATATGAAGTTGAGAATTTTTCTTTCCATGTCTGTAAAGAATTGTCTTGGTAATTTGATCGGAATTGCATTGAATCTGTAGATTGCTTTTGGAAAGATGGCCATTTTTACTATGTTAATCCTGCCAAGCCATGAGCATGGGAGATCTTTCCATCTTCTGATATCTTCTTCTAATTCTTTCTTCAGAGACTAGAAATTTTTTTCATACAAGTCTTTGACTTCCTTGGTTAGGGTTACTCCGAGGTACCTTATGTCTTTTGTGGCTATTGTGAAGGACACCGTCATCAAAACAAAGCGACTGCCTACAGATTGGGAAAGAATCTTCACCAACCCTTTATCTGACAGAAGACTCACATCCAGTATATATAAAGAACTAAAGAAGCTGAAAAGCAGCAAACCGAGTAATCCACTTAAAAAATGGGGAACAGAGCTAAACAGAGAATTCTCTGTAGAGGAATATCGAATGGCAGAGAAGCACTTAAAGAAATGCTCAACCTCATTAGCCATTAGGGAAATGCAAATCAAAACAACCCTGAGATTTCACCTTACACCTATCAGAATGGCCAAGATCAAAAACTCAAGGGACAACACATGCTGGAGAGGTTGTGGAGAAAGGGGAACCCTCCTCCACTGCTGGTGGAAATGTAAACTGGTACAACCACTCTGGAAATCAATCTGGCGCTGTCTCAGACAACTAGGAATAGTGCTTCCCCAAGATCCAGCCATACCACTCCTAGGCATATACCCAAAAGAGGCTCAAGTACACAAAAAGGACATTTGCTCAACCATGTTTGTAGCAGCTTTATTTGTAATAGCCAGAATTCTGGAAACAACCCACATGCCCCTCAACTGAAGAATGGATGCAGAAATTGTGGTACATCTATTCAATGGAATATTACTCAGCAATGAAAAATAAGGAAATCATGAAATTTGCATGTAATTGGTGCGACCTGGAAAGGATCATCCTGAGTGAGTTGTCCCAGAAGCAAAAAGACACACATGGTATATACTCACTCATATAAACACACAACATGGGATAAACCCACTAAAATCTGTACATCTAAACAAACTAAGCAAAAGAGAGGACCCTAACTAAAATGCTCAATCCCCATCCTGAAAGGCAAAGAGTTGGACATCAGAAGAAGAAGAAAACAGGAAAGATCCTAGGAACCTGCCACAGAGGCCCTCTGAAAGCCTCTGCCCTGCAGACTATCAAAGCAGGTGCTGAGCCTGATGTCCAACTGTTGGGCAGAGTGAATGGAATTTTATGTAAGAAGCGGGAAATAGTAAGAGCTGGAGAGGACAGGGTCTCTACAAGGAGAGCAACAGAACAAGAAAATTTGAACACAGGGAACTTCCCAGAGACTCATACTCCAACCAAGGACTATTCATGGTGGTAACCTAGAACCCCTGCACAGATGTATCCCATGGCAGTTTAGTGTCCAAGTGGGTTACATATTAATGGGAAGAGGGACTGCCTCTGACATAATCTGATAGGCCTGCTCTTTGATCACCTCCACCTGAGGGGGGAGCAGCCTTACCAGGCCACAGTAGAGGACAATGCAGCCACTTTTGATGAGAACTGATAGACTAAGATCAGAAAGGAGAGGAGAACCTCTGCTATCAGTGGACTTGGGGAGTGGCATGCATGCAGAAAGGGGAGGGAGGGTGGGATCGGGAGGGGAAAAGGGAGGGGCTTATGGGGGGATACAAAATGAATAAAGTGTAATAAATAAAAAATTTAAAAAAAGCATCTGGAAACAAACCAAATGTCCCTCAATGGCGGAATGGATACAGAAATTGAATCCATTTATACATTTATACAATGGAATACTACTCAGCTATTAAAAATAAGGAAATCATGAGATTTGTAGACAAATGGTGGGAACTAGAAAAGATCATCCTTAGTGAGGTATCCCTGATGCAGAAAGACACATGGTTTGTTGTTAATTTTAATTTTGAGGTTATAATAAAATTAGAAGATTCCTCCTTCCCTTTTTAAAAATTTCAGTTTCTTCTATATATCATTCTACTTAAAATATACAGCCTGCTTTTCATCAATTGTTCTTGAATGCATATATCTTATGAATATACATACATATTCCTAAATATATCCAGCTCAGTATGTATAATGTTACTTAAAGTTATGTTTTCAGGAACAAAAACTTGGCAGTGGAGAACAACTGATGTGTTCTTCCCGTGAGAAGACTAGTTCATCTATTCCTATCTTTCCATGTACTATTTTATTTTTTTAATTATTACAATTTATTCACTTTGTACCCCAGCTGTAGTCACTCTCTTGTCCCCTCCCAATCCTGCCCTCCCTCCCTCTTCTCCCCCTATGCCCCTCCCATGGTCCACTCATAGGGGAGGTCCTTCTCCCCTTCCTTCTGACCCTAGGCTACTAGGTCTCATCAGGACTGGCTGCAATGTCTTTCTCTGTGGCTTGGTAAGGTTGCACTCCTCCCAGGAGAAGTGATCAAAGAGCCAGACACTGAGTTCATGTCAGAGACAGCTTTTTCTCCCCTTTATTAGGGAACCCACTTGGAGGCTGCCTGCTGTGGACTACATCTGAGCATGTCTCCATACCCTGGATTTCACCTGGTAGTCCTGGATGGATGGTCAGGGAGCCCCAAGGACCATCTGTTTCTTGTTCCATGGTGTTGAGATTTACAAGGGTATGTCATCATGCAGAACATTTTTAATGTGTATTCCAAGAATCAAAATCTGTTCTTTCTTGTCTTCCACAGCTCTAGTTTCCTGACTGAGCTATGTCTCTGCCCTCATCCCTCCAGTTTTTAATCATGGGTTTTACATAATGTGTATTATATTGTGACATGTGAATCTATTTTCTTTTTCTCATGTAGAGAAATACAAGCAGAAATGGATTTTTAAATGATACATAATATTAGAAAAAAAATCAAATACTCTTTTAAAAACAAAGTTTTTTTTAACTTTTATTAATTACACTTTATTCATTTTGTACCCCCCTATAAGCCACTCCCTTCTCCCCTCCTCCCCTCCTGGTCCCACCCTCCCCCCTTTCTGCATGCATGCCTCTCCCCAAGTTTTTTTTTTTTAATAATTGAAATGATCTCAACAGTGAAGCCTCTTGGGCATATCTATAAAAACTCGAGAAAAGGTATTAACAAAATGATCACCCAGTCACAGCAACATTGACAGAAAGGGATACTGTGTTTATCCTGGATAGTTATTTTACTTCATGTGTTTATTTTCTTTTTAGACAATACTTCACTGTGGAACTCAGGTTATTGTTGAATGTCCAGCTCTGATAGTGTTGACATCACAGACATGTGCCACTACATACAGATTATGTCATCCATATGCAGTTACCTTGCCTGCAAGTGTTCTAATACTGAAGGCTTAGTCTCCAGCCAATGAAAACTTAAAGAGAGTGTTGATAACTCTGTGAGTCTACCTGTAGGAAGTGCACCATTCTGATGTGTCCTTGGAAGTACAGTTTATTCTGGCACCTCCCATCCCACTGTTTCTGGGCCACTTAGATGTGAGATTTTCTCTTTTACTCTCTGCTCCTCTGCCTTATGTATTGACATCCCTGAAGCCATTCATCTCCTTTTCTCTCTCAGGTGTCTGCCATGAATTCTAATTTATTATGAATGTAGATGTTAATTTATAGCAAGTGACTCTTTTTCTAATATTATTGTCTCATCTGGTAAAATTAAAAATATTAACTGTATACATCTCTGTAAAGCATTGTTTATTTCACCCTATTTTATTTATTTTAGAAACTATAAAGAAGAGGAATTTTTTATTAATTATACTTTATTCACTTTGTATCCCCCCATAAGCCCCTCACTCCTCCCCTCACAGTTCCACCCTCCCTTCCCGTTCTTCATGCATGTCCCTCCCCAAGTCCACTGATAGGGGAGGTCCTCTTCTCCTTCCTTCTGATCTTAGCCTATCAGATAACATCAGGAGTGGCTGCATTGTCATCTTCTGTGGCCTGGTAAGGCTGTTCTCCCCTCAGGGGAGGTGATCAAAGAGTAGGGCAATCAGATTATCTCAGAGGCAGTCCCTCTTCCCATTACTATGTAACCCACTGGGACACTAAACTGCCATGGGCTACATCTGTGCAGGGGTTCTAGGTTATCTCCATGCATGGTACTTAGTTGGAGTATGAGTCTCTGGGAAGACCCCTGTGTTCAAATTTTCTGGTTCTGTTGCTCTCCTTGTGGCCTTCCTGTCCTCTCCAGCTTTTACTATTTCACACTTCTTACATAAGATTCCATGCACTCTGCCCAACAGTTGGCCATAAGTTTCAGTGTCTGCTTTGATAGTATGCAGGGCAGAGGCTTTCAGAGGCCCTTTGTGGCAGGTTCCTAGGTTGTTTCCTGTTTTCTTCTATTTTTAAAGACTGTTTCTTTTGCTATTAGAAAGTTTAATGCATTTAAATGTAAGAAGAATGGTTTATCATAAGAAAAACAAAAATATCACAGTGATGGGATATTAGGTATGATATAAGGAATTACACAAAAGTCTCATGTTGATAAGGGACAGAACCATGATGGTGACTTAGAGGTTTAGTTGGACTGAATCTCAGAATCCTGCAGAGTTGATCAACAGTATTTTGAGTTTGTCCGTGTACCTGATGCTGAATGAGACTAATGTTTGAAGCAGTAAGTAAGGAAAGCAAGTCGCCCCAATGAGTGTGTACCTCCACCATTGGCCAAAATTTGCTGAAGAGTAAGTAAAGGAATTCATTCTTGGTAGTTCTAGACCCTTCAGCACACTCCCGGATAGAACCATTGCCGTGTCTCTGGGATAAAGTCAGTAGCTTTGAGATTGGTACACATACTGCAGTTTTCCAGGTCATCGGGCCTTTTCTCTCACTGAACTTCTTGCCAGCTCTTCTGTGGCCTGAGGATTTTGGAACTATTCAGTCTACAGTTCACACACACACACACATATTTTGAGTCAGTTTCTCATAAGGACTCATCATATATTACTGTATTGCATTATTTTCTTCTTGAAATTTGTACAAATTCCTAGTCTAAAAATTAATGAAAAGGCAATAAGTAGTGCATATTTGAAATGAAAGGTTCCAAACCGTTTTAAAACATCGTTATTCCTTTTGAAGTAATTGACTTTTTTTTTTTTAACTACTTGAATGTTGGGTGCTTGTTCACATTTGTAACATGATGTTTATTTTTAAAAACAGCGTTTATTTTCCCTCAAACAGTAAAAGCACACGGTGCTTATTTACTATTAACTAAAAGGGTGGTTAGACCTTCTGTGTAAAAGGCAGGTGCATGAATGTGCGCTTGCTTAAAATTCATAACGTGACGTTCATTCTCCATATAGGCGATGATTACTTATCAGAACTTTTAAAGCACACATGGGAATATAGCATCCCATGATTTCCATCATAACAAAATGTGTATAAGTTATAGTGCAGTGATGTATCAGCCAATGAATTCATTTTAAAACATGGCATTGATGGCTACATATTAGATCAAAAGTAAGTATGTCATCTTAAAACTAAGTCATTAAAGTAGTTTAAAAAACACACAAAAAGGACGCACTTGGAAAGAATCTACAGTTTTGATTTTACTATTTTCTTAGGTTATTTTGAGGACACTAAAATATTTTATATCTTTTTTAAAATATTGTCTTCTGAGTCCTTTTCAATCTTAAATTAGGCCAGTGTCTAGAAATAAGAAAACCTTTCTATTCACCTAAAAATGCATAAATAATGGGGCCAAGTTACAGTAGTCAGAGACAGTCCACATTTGACAAAGTAAGTTGATTCTTTATTCTATAATGCAATTTTCCTAGGAGAATTCAGCAGCAAAGAAAGACAACATCTTTGGGAGGAATTTTTCTATTTAACATTTGTAAGGTCATATTTCCTGTCAACCAGAAAGAGATTCCAACAGAAAATGTTTTGTCACTCAAAATCATGAAATTTCTAAAACTTTTGGGCAACACATTTCAAGAAGGATGTCATAGCAAAAGAAGGCCATATTATTCAAAGACAAATATGTTTTCCATCCAGACAGGAGTGGAGTTCTTTTTAAAAAGTTTAATTCACTTTTAATACTTTATGCCAATACATTTCCATTAAATGTAAATTATGGGTAGCACCTAGAAAATATTTCTGTTGGAATTCTGTACAGATTACAAATGAAAACTTCAGGTTCATGCATTGGCACTGTCATATGATTTTTATGTATTAAGTGTCTGTTCATCACCTATTTCAGTCTCATCTAATTTTAATTTTATACTTTACAAATATTTTATGAGAATGTATTAAAACAACTTTTAGGTTATAAATAGTACTGTTTTAATAGTAAAATAATACCTAAGTAATTTACTTACTTGTTAGTAATTACGAGTTATAATAATTTATGTGATTGTAGTAGCAAAAGTTAAGTCTTTGGTAGCACAGTGAATGTCTTATAAATATTTATGAAACTATTAAATTCAATCTACTTTAAGTCAAACTTTGTGATAAATACCTCCTAATTTATCTAATAGTAAATGATAGTACATCATTTTAATTAGTTTACATAGTAAACTAACGCAAATTTTAAATATGTGAAAAACACTTTCTAGTAGCATATTCATTCTCAGTATATTTTATTCTTAAATATGCTGACCTATTGTTTTGAAATACTTAGATAAAGACACAGTTTTACTCATCCATTTTCCATTGATGATATATCAGACAATAAATTCATAAAGAAAGATTGCTTAATATTTTAAGGGTAATAATATTAGATCATATCTCAACCCTAATCAGAAAAACATTTTCTAAAGTACATGGCAATTAATGATTAGTACAGACATCCATAACTGGTCAAGAGCAGAGAATCAGAGCTTTCCTAATGCTCAGCCCTAAATGGGACATCCATATCACACACAGAATCTCAAGGTTCAGAGATTATTATAAAATAGGAGTGCAAAGATTGTAATAATCACAGGTGATTGATGACTACAAGGGAAAGGTCCATTCCTGACCCAGCAGGGAAGTTGCACTGATGACTCCACAGTGTTTGACAACATGGAGAAGACCTATGATATCTTAAGCTAGACAATTCCAACATGGAGAGTGTTTAGCCATGAAGTCCCACCTGTCTGAAGAGCTACTGTCAGTTGATAAATGGTGTAAGAAAGAGGCACTTTTTCCTTTCAAGGATGCCCATAATATGTGGCATGCCCTGTTGGAAGTACACAAACCAAAGTAATTCAGCAACACAAATTGGAAATACATACATCCATATAAGATATGTATACACACACACACACACATATACATATAAAGATAAGTATCAGTATACATATATATACATACAATATATCAATATATTTTACATACAATCTTTCCTTCCTCTCTTCCACAATTAACTCAGAATTATGTATATAGGTACAATAAAAGATTTGTAGATGTATCCATTGCTGTTGGGCCACACAACCCAGAGTTTCCATTTGTATTTTTCTGCACTGTTCTCTGTCTTTTGTAAAGACAAATTTTCTTTAAAAACCTTGAACACATATATACTTGTCTGTGGATATATGATGAATATTTTGACTTAGAGTAGTGTGTTCTATTGTTCAGTGAGTCTTAAATTCAAGTAGAGATCTGTTGGCTACCTCCAAGGTATGCATGTCACTACTGCATAATTTGGATCCTCATGTCATGATTGTTATTGTAGTTTGTAGGCAGCACATTTGAGAGTGAATACTGTTTTATCTTTTGGAACTTGCAAGATGGCTTCTATTACCATGAAACCTAGTCTTCAGAGAGAAAAATTTTAGGTCAGTTCCAGCTCAGGGGACAGGGGCTCTGACTCTGAAATGCATGGAATCTTACAAATAGAGACTTACTTTCTAACGCTGGGGAGCAACCAAGGTATATAAAAATAGTCTGTAATGTCTTGTACAACCCTGATCAACTTCTTCTGCAGGCTAGTAAGACCAGCCTGTCAGGGAGAAGTGATCAAAGAGCAGGCAACCGAGTTCATGTCAGAAACTGCCCTTGCTCCGCTTATTCTGGAACCTACATGGAGGCTGAGCAGCCTATCGACTACGTATGATCAGGGCATCTAGGTCCTCCTCTGGATGGTCGTTGGTTGATTCCTCAGTCTCTGCAAGATCTCCTGAACCAGATTATTTGGATCTGTTGGTCTCCTTGTACAGCTCCTGTCCCCTCTTGGTCTTTCTATTTCCCTCAAGAGTCCTTGTACTCTGCCCAAAGTTTGACTTTGAAGCCTCTGCTTCAGTACCCTGCTGGGTGAAGTCCTTCAGGAGACATCTGTGGTAGGCTCCTTTTCTGTTCCTTTTTTCGGCTCCTTCTGGAGCCTATTTGCCCTTCTGAATAAGATGTAAGATCTAGGGACCTCCTTATTGTTTACCTTCTTTAGGTCTATAAATTTTAGTATGTTTATCCTGTATTATACTGCTAATATCCACTTATAAGTGAATGCACCGTGAGTGTTTTTCTGCTTCTGTGTTACCTCACTCAGTATGATCTTTTCTAGTTCCATCCATTTGCCTGAAAATTTCATGATTTCCTTGTTTTTAATAGTTGAGTAGTAATCCATTTTGTGTAAATGTACCACAATTTCTGTATCTATTCTTTGGTTAAGGGACATCTGTGTTTACAGATTCTGGCTGTTACTATTATTGTCATTATTTTAGTATAAATATGCTTTAGTCATGTTTCTCATGATTCTTTTTTAATTTATTTGAATTATTATCATTTATTACAATTTATTCAATTTGTATTCCTGGTGTGTTACCCTCCCTCATCTCTTCTGAATTCTACTCTCTCTCCCTCTTCTCCCCCTAAGCCCCTTTACTAATCTAAAACACAGACAGAAGAAATGTTGAACAAAAAATTTAAAAATGAAAGAATAAAGCTGCTATGAATTTGGTTAAACAAGTGTCCTTGTTGTATGGTGGAGCATATTTCAGGTATATGCCCAGGAGTGGTATACCTGCGTCTTGAGGTTAAGCTATTCCCTGTTTTCTGACAAAGCGCCAGATTGATTTCCAAAGTGGCTGTAGAAATTTGCACTGCTACTAGCAAAGGAGGAATGTTCCTCTTTCTCCACATACCCTCCAGCATGTGTTGTCACTTGAGTTTTTTTTTCACAATTTGTTCATTATATATCTTGATTGAAGCCCCCCCTCAACTCTCCCAATCCCACCCTTCCCTCTTACTCTCTTCCCAGTCCCCTAGTCCACCCAAAGTGGGGAGTTCTCCACTATTGCCACCTGCCAAAAGCTTGTTAAGTCTCATCAGGACTGTTTCAATATTCTTTTCAATTTCAGTTTTTATTTTTATTAATTATACTTTAGTCACTTTGTATCCCCCCCTGTACCTCCCTCTCTCCTCCCCTCACAATCCCACCCTCTCTCCCCCTTCTCCACCCATGGCTCTCCCCAAGTCCTGTGATAGGGGAGGTCCTCCTCTTCTTTCTTCTGATCCTAGTCTATCAGATCTCATCAGGAATGGCTGCATTGTCTTCCTCTGTGGCCTGTTAAGGCTGCTCCTCCATCAGGGGGAGGTGATCAAAGAGCAGGCCAATCAGTTCATGTCAGAAGCAGTCCTTGTTCCCATTAATATGGAACCCACTTGGACACTGAACTGTCATGGGCTACTTCTATGCAGGGGTTCTAGGTTATCTTCATGCACAGCTCTTGCTTGGATCTTCTTGATCTTAGCCATTCTGATGGGTGCAAGATGGAATCTCAGAATCCTTTTGATTTGCATTTTCTTTATGACTAAAGACACTGAGCATTTCTTTAAGTATTTCTCCATCATTCAATATTCCTCTATTGAGAATTTTCTCAGGGAGGGGGCTACAATCAAGATACAAAGTGAATAAATTGTAAAAAAAAAAATAAAATAAAAAAATAGAAAATGGAATAAATTTAAGTAAAAAAAAAGAGTAAAATAAAAGTAAAACTTTTATAGTATGATATCAGATAAATTGTTTCTATTGATAAGAAGTATTTGTAAAGGAGTCAAAAATTTAAGGTTTATTTTGCAATAAAGTGTTAGTTATGGAAATGTTGAATCTTTTCTATACTGTACCAGATTGTATCATGAGTGTATTTCTTCGACTAAGAATAAACAGTTGGTAGAATGAAAATAAAACAACACTTTTAGTTCTAACTTTAAAATGTGGGTTGGTAATATTGAAAATATTATCAATTATTTCTGTAATCTTAAATTTTAAAGTAAAATACCCTGTAAATTAAGAAGGTTATGTGCATGTGTTTGTGTGTAGTGTATTTGTGTGTGAGCGTACGATAATATTTTCCTTTTTATTCTTTATTTTTTTATTAATTACAATTTATTCATTTTGTATTCCAGCTATAGGCCCTTCCCTATGCTCCTCCCAATCCCATCCTCTCTCCTTCTTGTCCTCCCTCATCCCCTCCTTTTTGTATAGCTTCTGACTTGACTAGGAGAGCAGAATTGAACAGCATGGACTTGATAAACCATATTAAATATGGCAGTTCACATATTATTGCTTTACATATTATATAAAGCAAATGGAGCAACGTACCTATTGGGAGAGGTGCAGAGTGTCATCATTCTGGAAAAGAGCCCACATCTATCATCAGACCCAGAAAAAGAACTCCCTGTGCAGTGTGTTGCAGTTTTGGCTTTCAATTCTCAAGATAAATTTAGTAAGCTATAGACTACCCCAGGGACCTCTAAGGAGACTTGAAAACGCTATACTTAGCTAATTAATCTGGAAGCTCAGACTGTCCCAAGTGAGAAAAGTTAAAAAAAAGTGTTGAATTTTCAAATACAGCATTTAATATGTTTCTTTGTAAGAATAAAAACAAAATACATTTCTATTCAAAAATAACACATTATTATATTCAGTAAATAGAGCTTTTCCTTTGTCAGCACTTCTCATGAGACCGTTAAGAGTAATTTAGGCCTGAAATATTGTGAAAACTATTTATTTGATTTGATAATTTGTTTCTAACCAAGAAACTGCTCCCCCAAGTCTTTCCTGAAAGTCCATTAACACCATTAATGAAGACACTCTAGAATTGTTTTATGATTAATATTTACATTTCTATATCCCTTAATAACTACTTTAAAGATTTTATATATATAATTTTGGCTTTTGTGCACTCAATTCCATCGTTGGCAAGCATCCAGAGTAAAGAGCTAACAGATGAATTATTTCAATTAATACAGTATTCAGATCATGTTGCTGGAATAAAATCTCTGATATAGAACAAAAATAATTGTTTCCTTGCTGTGGTGGTTTTAGTAACAATTTTCTCCATAGGGACACTGGGAATGGCACTATTAGGGTGGTCTTCTTGTAGTAGGTGCAGCTTGGTTGGAGGAGCTGTGTCGCAGGGGGTGGGCTTTGAGGTCTCAGCAGCTCAAGTGATTTCTGTCTCTGCTGGGGATGCATCAAGATGCAGAACTCTCAGCTCCTTCTCTAACACAGTGCCTGCCTCCCTCCTGCCATGTTTCCCACCATGAAAATAATGGACTAAACCTCTAAACTGTACACCAGCCCCAGCTAAATGTTTTTCTTTAGGAGAGTTGGACCATTGTGGTGTTTCTTCACAGCAATAATAATCTAATTAAAAAACTTTCCATTATAATTCCAAGGTATTTTTTTTTTTGCTCCATTTTAAATTCAAATTTCAATTTTACAGTGGTAAATGTAGAAACACTGTCAAAAGTGGTATTATCTTGTTAAGCCAAAAGGAAGAAAGCCATGCTTGTTAAACTTAGACATAGGCAATGAAACTACAAATCTAAAATGCACACAGTTTATCTCCACACAGAGAACTACAGGCAACTGAGGAATACTGACATTGGGAGAAATAGTATTCCACAGACAAGAGCACAGAAATTACAGGGTTTCACCAAGTGGCCAGCTGTGAAAACATGGATCCATTTGACATTGCACAGACTGAGCAACTTAAATTTATGTATTCAGAAATATATATGTCTGTGATAACAAGGTAAGCAGAAGCTGGCCATTAAAAAGAAAAAGGAGTGGTACATAGCACTCCTTGGAAGGATGAAAAAGAATGAGAAATATGTAATAAATTTATAATTTCATAAAATAAGACAAAAAGTTAGACAGGGAAATAAATGTATGCTTTGCTTTATTTTAATATTACCATTTTGATGTTAACATAATGCTATCATTTTGATACCCCATGTAGATAGTATCTGATGCCAGCAGTTTCTGGCGTGCAAGTAAGTTTGGACTTTCTCAGTTATAAGGTGGTTTCCCAGGTGATTATGACTGACTGTTGACTACTTTTCAATAAAAAAAAATCATGATGAAAATTATTTGTATATTTATTGATCTCAATAAAAGTATGTTAAGTAGCCATATCCTGAACAATATATGTAAAGTATGGATATGGCGGCTTTGCTTTTTCAGTATGAGGACCTGATTTGGGTTTCTGCTAGTCTATGCAAAGCAGAGAAAAACAGCTAGCAGCAGCATTGCTTATATGGTTTTACAAACTCCTGGACCAGCTTCTATTGCTTGATTTATTCTTACTGCTCCTGGCCCAGTTCTGTCATTGACTTAAAAGAATTCTCAAATAAATGACACTAACTCTCTTTCACTCCAAGTGAAAGTGCTGGCAGCTCACATACAAAGATCACTGAGAAACTTTTTTGAAAAATCAGTTTTTGATTTCTTTAATATGAGGATTGCCAGTGAATTCTCTGTGCTATCCTTATAACATGAAAAGGCATATTAAATTGATCACCGTTGCAATTAAAATTATTGAAAAAGTAGTCTTAAAAATAATTAATAATTTTATTTACTTGACATTTTTAGATAAATTATTGATCAGTAAATGCTTATTTAAATTAAACAAATTGACACTGAGTTTTGGAATGAATAAATTATGAGCACGTAATGATACATGTATCAGTTAGCAGAGAGTAGTAATGAATGTTCTTAAATTGTGTAAGAAAATATTTCCATTATTTACCAACATATGTTCACCACAGAAGCTAAAGACTGTTTTAAATATTTATTATTTTATGTGTGTGTATGCATGATTCTGTGTGTGTGTGTATGTGTGTTGTGCACATGCATGGTGATGTCTGTGTAGGGCAGAAGAGGGCATTGGAAGACCTGGAACTGGTATTACAGGCAACTTCTGCCCAATGTAAACGTGGAGAACTAAACCTGGGCTCTCTACAAAACTAATATGTTCTGTAAGGATTCTTCATTTCTTTAGAAATTAAAGAGAACTAGTAAAGCCCTGAGATATATTTACCTTTCTATTATCAGTAGGAGGAAAGTTACTGTGCATAACATTTTAAATTTTACTTTTTTATATATAAATGAGAAACCAACTTTACTTCATGTGTATTTGATGTCTCAGGCCAAGGATCACCATCATGTTACAACCACCTTCATCTACAAAGCTGCTCAGACAGAGTGCAGTAATGTCAGCATTAGACCACTGGTTCTGAGAAACATATTTTTATCAACTTATTTATCAATTTATTCTTCCATTGTAGAACTGACAGGTAAAATAGGTGTTAAAAATTATCTGATAATCTTTGAGATGAAATCGAACCCAACCATTGTTTTATTTTTGAAAAGTCAGTTTGGGATGAAGGTGCTTTTTCTAGGGATAGTGAGGCCTAGCCAGTTTGTTTCAAAGTTCTTACAGATGACTAACATGCAATTTTCAGACACAGACAATGATAAGGGACTATTTAGCCCTTGGTTGTTTCTAGGCACTGTTCCGATCTTTTTCAATATGTCAGATGAAATTCTTCTGCTGATTTGGTGGTTGACAATAGATCAATGTTGAAAGTAATCTGGCTGGTCACAATAATGCATGCCTATAATCCCAGCACTCAGGGAAACTGAGGCAGGTGGATCTCTGTGAGTTCAAAGCCAGCCTTCATCTTATCCTCATGACCTCATTTCCTTTATTTATTTATTTATTTATTCATTTATTTATTTATTTACTTACTTATTTACTTACTTATTTACTTATTTATTTATTTATTTTTCATTCAGGCCTCATGCAGACAGTCATAATTGCCGCACGCTCATAACTGCGAGAGTTGTGTGATGTTTAAGTGTCAGTGTTCCAATGGACACCCATCTACGATTTTTACCTCCTACGGTGTTTCTATCACCTCTTCTGCTGCTCCCTAGAACTCAATAGTGGTAACATGGATGCCGGACACAGTACTGAGAGTGACTAGTTCTCAGGAAAACAGTCAGATATGAGTCTTACATGTTGCCAAAAGAGGATCCTCTAATCTCTACACAGTATACACAAACATAACTACCTATCTAAACAAACATAAATGCCTAGAACACAGATTACTCACATGTCCTTTCATACATCAGTACTAAATTCCCCAGTAAGGACTGTAATCTCCTTAGCCCTGAACATTGACAAGTTCTATACTGCTAGCAATATATACCATCTAGAAATGATGTTTACACCCCAAATCACTTACCAATATTACTCTAGTAAGAGCAGCTTGTGAAGAAGTTCTGTATTGTAGCATTCATAATTACAGCTAGATGTTATTAACAATTAATATTCTTCCCCAACCCCTGCACACAGCTTCTGGTACTATGAACATGGCTGACAGAAAAAGCCCAGCTGTAGTCCAGCTTGGTATCTCTGTGTTCTTTATCCATAATGTGTGATGTATTCATCAATCTTCTGCTGGGCATCCAAAAGCAATGGCAATATTCTGAATTGATTTCAGAGCCTCATCAGTTTTTCGGCCAATAGTTCATAGGGCAGGATCTCTTGGTTGTCACTGGTAGCAGTGCTGACCACTTCTTCAGAGTGCATCCCTTCTATCTATCTTTAGGTCTTTTTTCATGGCATATGCAGTGTGGATGCGAAAGGAAGATAACAAAACATACGATATGAATGAGGAAGGGGTAAATGCTGGTGTTAAAAAGGTATAAAACAGTATCATTATGGGCAAGCACCAAACTGAGGCTGTTTGAAAAAAAAATCATTTAATGTTTGCTATTTTAATACCTAAAATTGTTTTGTTGACAAATGATCTTTCACAGGCTTACCTCCATGTCACTGTGTTTTTCATCTCTGTCTCCCCATTTCTGAGTATCGTATCCCTTACAACCTATTTCTTATTTCCTGTGGAAGAGTGACAAATTCTTCTAAGGCACAGGGTTCCTGCAGTCCTATGGTATCAGCATCCCTTACCATCTTTTCTCAGAGTTTAGTACCTTGCATTAACAGAAACAACACGATTAAAAACCCAGTGTCATATATTTTATAAGAATTTTGTTTGTTTCAAGAAGGAAAGTAAAAGCCAATGTTTATTAAGTCTTATCTTGAGGTTGCACCCTACATGGTACAAATGTACTACCCTAGAATGTGTTATGTAATGATTTTTTAATCGTTTTTGTTTATGTTGTTTAAGTTTTTTTATTCTTCCATAAATATAAACATTAATGTACACCAGTACATTTTAATCAACACTCCTTTTCAATGCCTAAACAATCTGAACTAGATTATTCTATTTCTTGTATATATATACATATATATATACATGTATATATATATACATATATACTATGTATACAAGTATACATAGTATATATGTATATATATGTATCTATATATACATATATATACAAGAATTAGATTTATATACAATATATATGTACACAATATATATACAAGACTTAGAATATATATATATATATATATAATTGTAAATAAAAACATAATGAAGAAACACTTCAAAAGTTAACATATTAAACAAACAACACTAAATAGTTTCCAAAGCATGACTTAAAATGATCTAGAAATTATGATGGATGACCTTTATGAAATTAAGGAGAGCTCTGCAAGGGTTGATAAATAATGAGCTCATTTCCATTTCAAAAGAAACAACTCTTAATACAGCCAAGTTGTGAAAAGGCAGGTTCATGCTGACAAAGATGTTTTGCACAGTGTACCCTTCTCATCATGGGAATCAAATGAGCACAGTTGGTGTGTGGCAACTTTATTCTTCAGTGTCTAGTCTCTCAATATGAATTTCATGAACAAAAGGAAACTTTCATGTAACATTAATTCTCAAATAATAGACAAAATTGAATATCTCTTCTAATATGCAAATTTATGACATGAAATCAACTGATTCTGTTAATTAATCTACTACCACAATCTTATTTGGTACAGTTATTTATTGAACACAAATTTGCTACATGTTTAAATATTGAAATAATAGTATTGGGGCCAATTCTGAAAAAAAAAACTTAATAGTGTAAATAACTGATATACTATAGCAATTACAATGATATATCTACAAACAAGTTGGAATGCAAACAAGAAATTCATCTCAGAGTTTTATGGTTAATTTTTGAAGTACCTTTGCCATGTTTTACTGTTTTGAAAGGTGTATTTTATTTACTTGCCTGTGTATTTGTATGCATCTTTGGCCAGGAAGTCAGAAGATGGAGGCAGATCATTTACAGTTGGAGTTACAAGCATTGTTATGACAGCTCTAATCCTCATATTGTGAAGCAAGTTGGTCTTATCTGCTGAACCAGCTCTCCATTTTCACATCATGGCTTAGTATGTAGCCTGTTTAAATTTTTAAAAAATAATACTCAGAGTCCCTGAATAATATAAAATTCCTAAGTAAACAATTTACATATAGCACATATCCCCCATAATCATTTTTCCTGTTTGTAAAGTCATCACTTACACAAGGGATGTTACTTTCTTTTACTTGCACTTTTCTTCGAATTTTTATTGATGTTATTTTATATGGAACATTCTTTTTCTCAGATATCTGTAATTTCTTTTATTCATTTTATATCCTTATTGTAGTCCTATTCCATCCCTTCCAGTCTCACCCTTTATCCCCTTTACACTTTTATTTACAAAAAAAGGGGGAGCTACATTTTCCATCTACCCCAGCTCATCAAGTTTCATCAGGACTGAGAATGACCACTTCTCCAGTGGCCTGGAAGGTAGTCTTGTCAGGGGAAACTGATCAAAAAGCTGGCAAGTGAGTTCATGTACAATGTAGTCCCCATTTCCCTTATTAGAGGACCCATGAAGCCTAAGCTGCCCATCTGCTATATCTTTGTAGGGGGCCTAGGTCCAGTTCATGCATGGTCCTTGGTTGATGCTATTTTTCTCAGCCAGCACCTCTGGGTCTTGGTTAGTTGGCTCTTTTGTCTTCTTGTGAAGTGTCTGTCACCTCCATGTCCTTTTCTCTTTCCTCCCACTTTTCCACAAGATTCCCTAAGCATTGTTCAATGTTTGGCTGTGAGTCTTTTTAATGTTCAAAAACTAAAATATAATTAAAATGTACTCAACTTAAGCCTTTTTACAACATTGTATTTGTAAATTTCAGATTATCTTGCAAATAAATTAATTGTTTGAACTTGCTAATATATGAACATGAACATGCATACACACACAGACACACACACACACACACACACAAGGAGGGATGGAGTGAGAGAGGGGGAGTGAGAGGAAGAGGGAGAAAGAAGAAGATGGAGAAAGTGTCCTATACATATTCATTCACTAATGTGTTCAGTGCTTATAATGTTCATGGAAGTGGTATCATATACTAAGTAATAGTGCTTGAGAAATGGAAAGCCACTTGTGTTTTCATAACTCAGTATATGTAACTAAGGCAAGAAATCATAAAACAGATAAAATTTAGCTAAAGCCAGTAAAGTATGGAAAGAAGCTGAGTATTGTGCACAAAGCATTTAATATATGATACAGCCTACACAAAACGAAGCAGGGAGACATGCTTTAATTATCCTGCTAGGCAACCACATTGTGTTATCTCTATAAACTGTTGGCTGCCTTTCAAGTCAACCCATATTTAGACGTTCCCTCTTTAAAATCTATCCTGTTTTTACTGTATTGTGTATGCAGCCACGGGAACAATGAACTGTTTGTGAAAATGACTCTTCATTCCCATCCTGTCACTCTTTTCATGAGAATAATCAAACTTTCCACCTGCAGCAATCATACGGAGCACCTGGAGGTCTTACTAGGCCATGAATGTAAAGTGTTCAGATAATTCATTCATCATAATTCCTACGTGATCAATTCTGTTTCCCTTACGTAAAAGAAAATGATAGTCAAAAAGAGAAATAGAGAACTAAGAAAGTAAAATAAACAAAGGCCATGAACAAAACACAAAATAAAAATCAACTTCCATCATTTTCTACGTGCTTAAGTTCATTCTAAGCCACTATATTTACATTTCACACTTTCAAAATATTTCTATGTACTTTCACAAAATATATGGAGAATTGTCCCTTTGCTCTCTGCAAAATGCATCTACTCTTCCCTGTATATTAAGCTTGCTTCAAAGAGTTACTGAAATTTTGAATATAATCTGGAAGAAAAAAAAAAAAACTCTTCAAAAATTCCTGAAATAAAATTCTGAAACTTGTAACTTTAGAAGGACAAGTGTTCATCAGAAATATTTGTGACCAGAAAACCTAAGCAAAATTTTCCGCATGAAAATTAGCATGAGATAGACTACCAGAAAATTAATTGTCTTTTGCTAAATTAATAACATTTTAATAATTGTGAACATTGTTAAACCTATCATGTATCCAAACTATATAACTTGTATTTTATAGATTTAGTTATAAGGAGAGTAGACTATGCTATTCTGGCCACTTGTTGTTTTTTTTTTTTTTTAATTTAATTTAATTTTTTTCTTATCAGTTACATTTTATTAACTCTGTATCCCAGCCGTGTCTTGCTCCCTCATTCCTTCCCAATCCCACTCTCCCTCCCTCATCTCCACCGTGCCCCTTTCCAAGTCCACTGATAGGGGGGACCTCCTCCCCATTCATCTGATCCTGTTTTATCAGGTAACTTCAGGATGGCTGCAAAGCCCTCCTCTGTGGCCTAACAGGACTGTTCCTCCCTTGGGGGGTGGGGAGGCCAAAGAGCCAGTAATTGAATTCCTGTTAGAAATAGTCTACTTGTAACTATCAGAGTATAGATTACTTGGCCTACAACACTGTTACAGCTTTAAAATCTAACAATAACCAACACCCTTCTTTGTGGGCCAAAGTGGTTGTAATAAAAGAGCTACATGTTAAGTGATTACTATTTGGTCTAATCAAGTACCAAAGTGTCAAAGCAATTAACAGTGTAGTAGAGTATGAAGTAGAATTAAAGAAAATTATGAATAGTGTGTTGAACAAGGAAACAATGTATGTAAAACAATAGAGAAATGATGAGAAAGATGTTGGGATTTGTTGGGCTCTAATAAATGAGAAATCAGACATCTAATGTACAAGCTTATAGGAAATTGTCCTTCCAAGTTGTATAAAATAAAAATATTGGTATAAAGATATTGACATATGGTTTAGCTTATAAGAAGTTACAAAATATCTCTGAGTAGAAAACACAGATACAAATATGTCAGACAAATGAGGCAAAAGGTCAAATGATCAAAAAATGTCAGAAAATCTGTACTGAATTTTTTGCTAAGCCATTGACATGATTTTATTTTTATTTAGAGGAAATGAAAAAATATTTCTGTTAAGCAATGGATATGCTAATACACTCCTGTATTATCAACATATTACTCTAAAGGTACTTTGTAATGCTATATACATTAATGAAAGAAAACAAACCACAAAATCATTTTAATTATATTATTTTCTGGGTTATAATTTCTCCAAAATCCTTGTCCCTTATATTACCACAAAACTTTGTTTTTCTCCATTTGCATACTATATTTGAAATTATAATACACTTAAATATTCCTCCTTCCCTTTACTTTATTCAGTCCATGAATATGTAAGGTCTTTACAGGAGGAAACACACACACACACACACACACACACACACACAGTATCAGCCAGGGCTACATAGTGAGATCCTGTCTCAAAAAGTATGGGTTAAGTGTTATTTGAAACCTATATAGAGGATAATCCTAATTTAATAAGATTATAACATTACTTTATTAAGATAAGATGCATTTACTTTTTGTTTTTATGCAGTTAAAATATCTCTGACTTCAGTGAACTCAAGCCCTAAAGAAACTGTTATATTCAGCTTTCTTTGAGAGAAAAATGTTTATAGACACTTTACAGCTCCCATGAGCCAAGAATGCATTATATAAGAATAGTCCTAGTATCATGTTCTAATTCAATATCAGGTGTTGATACATAACTCCGAATGCACTTTCTTAAAGATTTTTACCACACTCACCACTTTATCATAAAATTCTCATTTTCTATGTGAGATGCCACATTCTCTTTGAAATTCAATTAGTGATAAAAGAGTTATTCTTCATTTCCAAGAGAATGATAATTTCCCACCTTTAATAGACTCTTTCCTACTTTCTAAAAGATCATTCAGATCTAAAATCATAATTAGGTTCATTTACTGATGCAGTGAGCCTACATACTCCATTCAACTTCAAAACCAAAACTTAAGTACATATGACCTTGTGGGATACCATCTTAAAACCATAATGATGATGAGAATTTGTAAATAAGATTGAGCTAAAGATTTGAAACTGGGGAATGTCCTGTTGCTGATCATCTAAAAAGTCAAAATGTTTTCACGAGTATGTACAAAATGGAATAGCCAGAAAGAAGCAGTCCGAGGTCTGGACGAGGATATACCATTCTCATGAAGTATGGAGCACACAGCCAGACAATGCAGTTTCTTCTGGAGCTGGAAAGAACACAAGGAAAATCCCCTTCCCAAATTTACAAATAAGTTACCACTTATGTGTCAGTTTTACACAGCAAAACTTTGGACTTAGTTCCCACAACTCTAAGGTATAGATTCCTTTCATTTAGTTATATTCTCAATAGGGATTTGTAGTGTCAATAACAGGCCATAATTAAAATTTTTAAGTAATATGAATTTTTAAATTTTTATTTATATATGTAAATTGTAAAGTATAAAAACCATTAAACATTATGTCTCAAAGACAGTATGCTAGTATGTTCTTTCAGTAAGTTTAGTTTGGTATAACTGAAATACAGAAAAACCTTTTTGAGTGTTTAGAGAGTATAATTTTGTGAATATGAAACAAGACAAAGATTATTACAATCAATGTGAGGCATTTCCAAAATTTTTAGAAATTTCCTGTGTTCGTTTTTTTTGTTTTATTTAGGTTACTTATATTTTCATGTAAGTCACAAATTAAAGTGTAAAATGTCAACAAAGAGTAAAATATATAGTTTTATGGTTTTTTTAACTAGGCATAGAATTTATACTAAAAATGTGGAACTTATTTAAACCACACAACAAAAAGATTATGCCCACTATATGAGTTTCCCATCATATCCCCATTATTTACTTCCATAAACCACCTTTTATTTTACAATTTACTAGAGACTAGTTTGCATACTCAGAAAAAGTAGAATAATACATAATCCAGTAGTTTTTCTTATGAATTGCTCATTTCAGTTAGCATGATGCACTAAAAGTTCATATCGATAAAAGGTGCCTACATTTTAAAATATTTTCAAGACTGTATTATATTCTATTATATTCTCTGTGTTAGGATATATACATATATATATATATATATATATACATATACACATATATAGTGTGTGTATATTACTTACATAAATATATATTAACTGTTTATACTTTTACACAATAAATTTGCCATCATCAAAGGAATTTATCTTTGTAATGAATGGTGAATATTATAGAAAACCACAACCAATCAAAATATAGACTTGTAAAGCATAGTCTCAATGGATACAATAACAGTATAACTTCAACACCTATAGCTAAGGGATCACTTCAGAAGAGATTATGGGACTGTTGAAGTGTTAAGGAATCAGTGATATTGCTGTGAGGTTGTGTTTTCTCAAACGTCTTATGGGCTTTTCTTATGGGGTTGAGAAGTTAAGCCCATAAGGTTTCATTAACATGGATGTCTAAATATTCCCATAATGAGAAGCACACCAATACACATTCTACTGTAGAAGAGGAAAAGCTCAAGAGACCTCAGTCCTAACAAAGAACTGCAGTAAAATAGGAATACTGAGAGTGTGGAGAAATAGTCTTCTCCAGGGAAGAGCATACTAATTTGTATTCATAGCCTATAGGCAAATTCTAAATACAAGTATTTTGAGATTTCTTCCTAATAATGTCAGAATAGCTAATATCAAAAAACCTAACTGTAAATGTTTCTTTATTTCCTCAGATTAAATTATTTCTTTATTTCTTCAGATAGCATTGAAGCCATACCAAAGCTATACTAATATATGGCTTGGGCTGAGCCCAGAGCATTTCTATCTAAAAATCCCTAGGCCTAGGCCTCAAAGCTTCTAGCCTCCTTACTATCTAATCTTCTGCAAGCTCAGACCTTGAAGTCGTCAGCTTGTAGCCTCTGTCTGTTAACCTAAGCCTATAACGTTTTCATCCTCCAAGACTTAATTTATATATTGAATAAATATACCCTTTCCAACTCTTTCTGAACTCTTGCTAGTTGGATAAACTCAACTGTTTTGGCTTAAACCTCCCCTCTAAGCTCACTGATTTCAAATTGTCTTCTGTGACCTTCTCACTGAATTGTTCTGTTTGAAGAACCTGCCAAATATATAAGGAACTCAAGAAATTAAAGACCAACAAACCAAATAATCCAATTAAAAAAGGCTTACAGACCTAAACAGAGAAATATCAACAGAAGAATTTCAAATGGACCAGAAGCACTACTTTGGGCAGAGTGCAGGGAATCTTATGAAAGAAGGGGGAGATAGAAAGACTTAGAAGTGACAAGAGCTCCACAAGCAGAGCAACAGAACCAAACAGTCTGGGAACAGGG
This sequence comes from Psammomys obesus, assembly GCF_907164565.1. Taxonomy (NCBI): domain Eukaryota; kingdom Metazoa; phylum Chordata; class Mammalia; order Rodentia; family Muridae; genus Psammomys; species Psammomys obesus. The sequence goes on from NW_026591086.1 coordinate 48,377,447, forward strand.
ATCTTTTCTAAGACTGATACTCCAACCAAGGACCACACATGGAGACAACCTAGAACCCCTGCACAGATGTAGCCCATGGCAGTTCAGTATCCAAGTAGATACCCTAGTAAGGGTAACAGGGACTGTCTGACATAAACTCAGTATCTGGCTCTTAGATCACGTCCCCCTGAGAGAGTAACAGCCTTACCAGGTCACATAGGAGGAAAAAGCAGCCAGTCCTTATAAAACCTGATAGGCTAGGGTCAGGTAGAATGGGAGGAGGACCTTCTCTATCAGTGGACTTGGAGACAGGCATGGAAGGAGATGAGGGAGGCAGGATTGGATAGGAAGGGAATAAGGGAGGGGGTTACAGCTGGGATACAAAATGAATAAACTGTAATTAATATAAAAAATTAAAATTAAGAAATGCTCAACATCATTAGTCATCATTAAAATGCAAATCAAAACAACTCTGAGATTCTTTCTGACACCTATAAGAATGTCTAAGAGAAAAAAACTCAAGTGACAGCACATGCTGGCAATGATGTGGAGAAAAAGGAACACTCCTCCATTGCTGATGGGAGTACAACTTTTACAACCACTTTGAAAATGAACCTGGCACTTTCTCTGGTTTTTCCCTTCTAAAACCAGGAATAGTTCTACCTCAAGACCAGCTATTCCATTCCTCAGCATATACTTAACATTTGCTTGACAATGTTCATAGCAGCTTTATTAATAATAATGAGAAATTGGAAACAACCCAGATGTCCCAGTGGGGTATATTTACACAATGGAATGCTACTCAGCTATTAAAAACATGGAAATTATGGAACTTGCATGCAAATGGATGGGACTAGAGAATATCGTGAGTGAGGTAACCCAGACCCAGAACAATACTCATGGTGTATATTCACTTTTAAGCAGATAATAGCCATACAGCACAGAACAACCATACTTCAATTCACAGATGCAAAGAAGGTACATAACAAGGAAGGTCTAAGGGAGGATGTTTGAATCTCACTCAGAAGGGAAAATAGAATTGACAGCAGAAGTAGTGGTAGAAAAGAAACAGGATAGAAGAGGTAATATAGAAGGAAAGTTGGTTGGAAATCAGATGTGGGGAGATAGGCAGCAAGAGGACAGAGAGCTTGCAGAGGGAAAAAACCCAAGGGGCAGGGCATCTCTGAGTCAAGCTGGAGACTTAAGACACGGTAAGCTTCTGGGAGGATATAGGGGTGATGCTAGCTGATAATCCTAGTAACAGGGTAATAGAGACTGAAGAGGCTACCCTGTAACCAGACAGGACTCCAAATGTAAGGAAAGGAACATCAATCCACTCATAAAAACTTCAACCCAAAATTTATCATGCCTACAACATGTACAGGGATAAAGATGGAGGGAATGTCCAACTAATGCCTGGCCCGACCTGAGACCCACCCCATGGGTGAGAGCCCACACACTATTAATGACACTCCTATGCTTGCATAAGGCAGCCTAGAATAGCTGTTCTCTGAGAGGCTCCACACAGCAATGGATCAAAACAGATGCAGAGACTCACAGTCAAAAATTGGGCAACCTGTAGGGAGTCTTGTGGGAAAGTGGAAGGAAGGATAGAAAAGCCAAGAGAGGACATGAGTTCCACAAGAAGATCAACAGAGCCAACTAACCTGGGCCTAGGGTGTATTGCAGAGACTGAAAAACCAACCAAGGACCATGAATGGGCTGGACCCAGGCCCCCTACACACAATATACCCTATGAGCAGCTTGATGTTCATGTGGATCCTGTAGTAAGGGGAGTCTCTGACATGGACTTTCATGCCTGTATTTTGGTCACTCCCCTCTGGCTGGGCTGCCTTACCAGGCCACTCTGGAAGAGGATGCACTCAGCTCTGATGTGACTTGATTTGTTTTGGGGTAGGGCTCCCCTTTTCTGAAGAATAGGGTATGGGAGATGCCTTCTAAGCACTTATTCTTCTGTCCAAAGTTCAGTACACTACTTACCCCGATAAGGGAAGCTTGTGTTTTGCAGTAGATGCTTATATAGAGATTTCTAGCTAATTAACTTGAAGAAAATAGACTGTAGAGTGAAAAGTTCTAAGTAGAAAGTATATACCACATTCTCTACTGCAAATGGTTATGGATCAGTAAAGAAGAGGGAGCAAGTATATTATAGGAGCCAGAAAAATGAATGTCTAAAGTGAAACAGTATTTGCTAGAAAAGGCATGGTCATTTCTTTTTTTTTTTTTCTTTTTTTTTATTTTATTTTTCTTTTTAGTTACGTTTTGTTAACTCTGTGTCCCAGCTGTATCCCGCTCCCTCATTCCCTCCCCAACCCCACACTCCCTCCCTGGTCTCCTCCCTGCCCCTTTCCAAGTCCCCTAATAGGGGAGGACCTCCTCCCCTTTCATCTGAGCCTGTTTTATCAGGTATCTTCAGGGCTGGCTGCAAAGTCCTCCTCTGTGGCCTAACAGACTGCTCCTCCCCTGGGGGGGGGGTGTCAAAGAGCCTGCCCTTGAGATCCTGTTAGAAATAGTCCCTGTTCCCCTTACTTTGGAAAACTACTTGGTTACTGAGCTACCACAGGCCACATCCGAGCAGAAGTTCTAGGTTATATCCATAGATGGTCCTTGGTTGAGTGTCAGTCTCAGAAAAGACCCTGTGCCCAGATATATTTGGTCCTTGTAGAGCTCCTATCTTTTCCATATCATACTAACTTCCCTTCTTTCATATGATTCCCTGCACTCTGCTGAGGGTTTGGTTATGAGTCTTAGTGTCTGCTTTGAAACACTGCTAGGTAGAGTCTTTCAGATGCCTTTTGTGGTAGACTCCTGTCATAAGTTCAATGCACATCCCATTTGTCTTTCTAAATGAGGATTAATCACCTTCGCCTGTGTCCACTTTCTTGATTATCTTCTTTAGGTGTGTAGATTTCATTACGTTTATCATGTCTTGTAGGACTATATAAGCGAGTATATACCAAGTTTGTCTTTCTCCTTCTGGGATACTTCACTCAGAATGATCTTTTCTAGATCCCACCACTTGCCTGCAAATTTCATGATTTCCTCCTTTTTGATTGCTGAGTAGTATTCCATTGTGTAAAAATACCACAATTTCTGTATCCATTCCTCCGTTGATGGACATCTGGGTTGTTTCCAAGTTCTGGCTATTACAAATAAAGCTGCTACAAACATGGTTGAACAAATGTCCTTGTTGTGTACTTGATCAAATTTTGGGTATATACCTAGGAGTGGTATAGCTGGGTCTTGAGGTAGCACTACTCCTAGTTGTCTGAGAAAGCGCCAGATTGACTTCCAGAGTGGTTGAACCAGTTTACATTCCCACCAGCAATGGAGGAGGATTCCCTTTTCTCCACAACCTCTCCAGCATGTGCTATCACTTGAGTTTTTCATCTTGGCCATTCTGATGGGTGTAAGGTGAAATCTCAGGGTCGAAATGCAAATGATTTGCATTTCCCTAATGGCTAATGAGGTTGAGCATTTCTTTAAGTTTTTCTCTGCCATTCGATGTTCCTCTTTCGCACAGGAGACAACTTCCTGAAAAGAACACCAACAGCACAGGCTCTAAGAGCAACAATCAATAAATGGGACCTCATGAAACTGAAAAGCTTCTGTAAAGCAAAAGACACTATCATCAAAACAAATAGACAGCCTACAGATTGGGAAAGAATCTTCACCAACCCTTTATCTGACAGAGGGCTAATATCAAGTATATATAAAGAACTAAAGAAGCAGAAAAGCAACAAACCAAGTAATCCACTTAAAAAATGGGCATGGTCATTTCAATGTACACCTGAATTCAAATGCACTTGACCTGCATAAGATCAAACCAACCAAAGTCCCTTCATGGGTAGAACAGGAAATCATGAAGTCCTATCTCTAGTTTACAAGCTGTTGGTAACTAATGTCTGCAAGAAGACAGTCTGCTTCTGTAAGAGTGATTTTTAGTTTCTCAGATGAGAGGATGAGATGAGAGCCATACCCATGCTTTACTAATAAAAGGCTTGGGCTGAGTGCAAACCTTTAATCTTAAACAAAGACATCTAATTGAGGGATAAACAAAGTAAGGAATCAAAGAAAGATTTTTACAGAATGATACAGAGATAGATATGACTGACTCTCACACAGATAGACAGAAAAAATGGAAACTACTTAAGAGCAGCACAGAGAGTGTAAAGTGGAACAGCACATGGAGACAGTACAGTACAGTATTGGAGTACAGTACAGTCTGGCGTAGTACACTCAATTCAACTCATGGAAATCAGAGGCAGTTTTTCCAAGCAGAGGAATTCAGGGAGAGGGCCAGAGAGAAGCCACTTTGAATCACTCAAGTTGGAGAGGAGTTTTGAGTAAGAACAGCTGAGTTGATAGAGGCAGCCAGAGTTTAGAATAAACCAGAAATAATTATAGGCCTAGATTAGCAGACAGAGCCTGGAAGCTGAGGCCTTCATCATCTGAGCTTGCAAAATATTAGATTATAAGGAGGCTAGAAGCTTCTAGGACCAAACCTAGGGATAGTTCAATGAAAACAATCTGGACTTATCCTAAGTCATGTATTAGTAAAGATTGGGTATGGCTCTTATCTCATCCCCTCATCAGAGATATTAAAAGCAATGTTTAAAGAATATAAAAAAATATGTAGCTGAAGTTTTGTAGGAGGAAATTCTGTAAGCTGGAAATTCTTGGAAGTTCAGGATAATACAGAGATAGGGCTTGTGAGTTAGAAGAGCCTAATATCTTTGGCATGCCCCATAGGTTCATATCAATAAGTAAAGGAGAGGCCTAGAGGATAGTATAAGTTTTGATTTCCATTAACAGCAAAGTGGCTCTTCTCAGGAGATAAAAACCTTTTCACAAGTTCCTGAGGAATATTCAGAGTAAGCTTTGATCTGTCTGTCAGCAATGCTGTCACAGGCACTGCTTTTGGAGTTTAAAACCTGAGAGGTAAGATTCAAAAGCAATAATTAATCAGGGTCTTTCCAGCAGAAATTAATCTGATCCATGAAAGAGAAAACAAAATTAAAAATACAAAGTTATGAAAGTAGATACAAGAAACTCAAGAAGGCAAAGTTTAAAGTGGGCATGGTGGAGAATATGGGTAAGATGAGGATAAAGAAAATGATAATACAAAGCCAAGAATGTTTGATAAACCAATATGGACACAAACTAAAACCATGAATTACATCACCAACCCTTTATCTGACAGAGGACTCATATCCAATATATATAAAGAACTAAACAAGCTGAAAAGCAATAAACCAAGTAATCCACTTAAAAAATGGGGAACATATACCATACATGTCTTTTTGCTTCTGGGACAACTCACTCAGGATGATCCTTTCCAGGTCCCAACATTTACCTGCAAATTTCATGATTTCCTTATTTTTCATTGCTGAGTAATACTCCATTGTATAGATGTACCACAGTTTCTGCATCCATTCTTCAGTTGAGGGGCATCTGGGTTGTTTCCAGCTTCTGGCTATTACAAATAAAGCTGCTACAAACATGGTTGAGCACGTGTCCTTTTTGTGTACTTGCGCCTCATTTGGGTATATGCCTAGGAGTGGTATGGCTGGATCTTGAGGAAGCGCTATTCCTAGTTGTCTGAGAAATTGCCAGATTGATTTCCAGAGTGGTTGTACCAGTTTACATTCCCACCAGCAGTGGAGAAAGGTTCCCCTTTCTCCACAACCTCTCCAGCATGTGTTGTCCCTTGAGTTTTTCATCTTGGCCATTCTGATGGGTGTAAGGTGAAATCTCAGGGTTGTTTTGATTTGCATTTCCCTAATGGCTAATGAGGTTGAGCATTTCTTTAAGTGCTTCTCTTCCATTCGATATTCCTCTACAGAGAATTCTCTCTTTAGATCTGTTCCCCATTTTTTAAGTGGATTACTTGGTTTATTGCTTTTCAGCTTGTTTAGTTCTCACTTATATAAACATACAACATAGAATAAACCCACTAAAATCTGTACATCTAAACAAACTAAGCAAAAGAGAGGACCCTAACTAAAATGTTCAATCCCCATCCTGAAAGGCAAAGAGGATGGACATCAGAAGAAAAAGAAAATAGGAAACAGCCTCGGAACCTGCTACAAAGGGCCTCTGAAAGCCAGAAGAAAACAGGAAACAACCTTGAAACCTGCCACAGAGGGCCTCTGAAAGCTTCTGCAGTATAGAACATCAAAGCAGATGCTGAGCCTGATGGCCAACTGATGGGCAGAGTGAATGGAATTCTATGTAAGAAGTGGGGAATAGTAAGAGCTGGAGGGGACTGGAACTCCACAAGGAGAGCAACAGAACAAGATAATTTGAACACAGGGAACTTCCCAGAGACCCATACTCCAACCAAGGACTATTCGTGGAGATGACCTGGTACCCCTGCACAGGTGTAGCCCATGGCAGTTCAGTGTCCAAGTGGGTTCCATAGTAATGGGAAGAGGGACTGCCTCTGACATAATCTGATTGGCCTGCTGGTTGATCACTTCCCCCTGAGGGGGGAGCAGCCTTACCAGGCCACAGTAGAGGACAATGCAGCCACTTTTGATGAGAACTGATAGACTAAGATCAGAAAGGAGAGGAGAACCTCCCCTATCTGTGGACTTGGGGAGTGGCATGCATGCAGAAAGGGGAGGGAGGGTGGAATCGGGAGGGGAGGAGGGAGAGGCTTATGGGGGGATACAAAATGAATAAAGTGTAATTAATAAAAAGAAAACTATGAATTGATTTTGTAAAAGTAACTTGAATGGAAGAATTGTGTGTGAGTAGTTACTTATGTTTCAAAAAGTTCTCCAAAATCCCAATGCCACATGAAGCCAATTTCCCAATGAGTTGTGGACCAAGAAGCTCTGAAAATAAAAAGAACTATGCACAAAGTTCTCCCGGGAAACCATGCATTGTACTAAGGGCATAGAGAACTTAGACAAAAACTTCCTTTTTGCTGGCTAAGTCTCATAGTACCAACAGATTTTTTTTGCAATCCTCAGTGATTACCACAAAGAGCTGTAGCCACTGCATACCGCAATATCGCACTGCCCATTAATATTTTCTGATCAGTGAATGATCTAGGCGTTACCAACCATGTCCTGTTTTCATTTGAGGCCCATTCCGAAGGAGAGTTGTGCCTCACACTGTATCACTGGGGAGAGATCTGTGACTGAAGAGATCATAGACTTCATTAAGGAATCTTTGTAAAAGATTCATTAAGGATGTTTTGTAAAATGAACATATAATAAAACTGTCATTTAACTACTTATATTTATACTCATAGATGTGTTCAGCGTTCTGCCTTGGTCAGAAAAGCCTCTGTTCCATTGTCAAGAGAAACAATTCTTTACTAGTCACAGTGCTAAAAATATGTGACTCCTGAGTGCTTGGTCCCAGACAGGAAATCTAACAGCTACATTCAAGGCTCAGGACATATCACAGAAGGAGAAGGACTGGGGGATTAATGAGTGGAAAAGTATGTTTTGGTTCAGTTTTGTAAGACAGCATGGCAATCTACCACTTCTGGGCCAGAAAGAAGAAAAGGGTAGAGAAAAAGAGAATGGGTAAAAAAAGAATAGCAGAAAATAAAAAGAGTTACATGAGAGTGAGAGGAAAATGAAAAAGTTGTAAGATAAATGTAATAACAACCTATTGTATAAAAATAATTTCTAAATTTAATATGAAATTGATTTGTATATCAATTTCTGCACTATACAGAAACAACAGAAAAACATACAAATTACATTAAAACAATGTTAAACAGGAGATGAATACTAGAACATATAAAATTATATAAGTCCATAATTGTGATAGATTAAACTATGATAGAAGAAAATACATTACTTACCGAAATTATTCATGAATATTTGATATATCTGTCAAATGAAATCAATTTAAAGTAATAAATGATAAATATGTCAACAGAAGAACATCTCAATTCCCAGAGGATGATGTTATTAAAGTATAGTGAAAAAAGGCTTTTGTATTTTAAGGAGCAATCACTGAGAAATAACGTAATCAGTCTTCTGTTCCATAAATAGCATATGTCATCTTGGAAAGATGGGGGCATCACAGCAAGGTCGTAACAATTATCCAAGAGGAAGATAATGAATAAACTTGGAGGTAGAGGCATAAGGTTAAGTATACTGAGGATAAATTAAAGAACAATCAGCATTATGTGGAGATTGATTGGTGTAGTAAAGAGAATAATGATTATAAATCATTTTTATGTCTGTTACTTGGACCATATTACATGAGCTGAAGTTGATTATAATTCCTAGAAGAACAATAGTGAAAATGAGTGGTATGTCATTAAGCGGTTCAAAGAATAAACTCTCAGGTCAACAAAGGCAGATATTATATTTAGCATCATTTTATGTTTTCAACCCTGAAAAAAATAACATGTAGTGGTTCAAACAACAATATTGTAGAAATCACCATATTTCAACTAGACATTGTGAATATATTTTGTTGTTATTATCAAATGTTAAAGATTTTATTATCAGGGAGAGTTCAAAGATTCTGTCCATTCACTCCAATATTAGTTTACTTTATTTTAGAGCTTTTTTTAATGGTTTGATATTCTGTGTAGCCCAAATAACATTAAAACAAAGATGACATGTATTTTTGTTTGTAAGCTTTTCAGTTGTTTGGGTTTGAAGGTTTCAGTTAGAACCATCCTCCCCTGAAGCTCCAGACTCATGTATTTGATTACTTGCTGGTACTGTCATGGAGTTTTAAGTGCTGGACCTTTCTGAAGAAAGTAAGTCATTAGAGGCAGGCTTTGAGACTTTATAGTTTTTCCCATTTCTAATTTGCTATCTCTGCTTTCTGCATATGGTTCAAAGTGAGTTTGAAATTGGACCCATGGACCAAAATAAACTTATCCACAAGTATTCTTTAGTCATGGTAGTTTATCACAGCAATAATGTGGAATTAATATGGTGGGTTTATGCATATAGAATTGTCTGTGTTTTATATGGTCCACACTCTTTATAATTTTCTTTGTATCTTCAAAACTTGGTCTATCTCTGTGATCATGATGATTTTGATGTGAGAAATAATCTTTGTTAAATGCACTGCAGAGCCTAACACCCACAAATCCATTCACAGAGAATGATACAATCCACAGCAATTTAACCATCTTTGCTGGAAATTTGTATACAACAATGTTAAAGCATGCCTTAAGCCTCAGTGGAAGATAAAAACATGCATAGTATTTGTAGCCTTTGTTAAAGTAGCTTTGATTTGTTTTCAAAAACATGTTTTACAAAAGTCAATCTCAAAGAAATAGTAAGAAAAGAAATAAAACCTCAGATATCATCAATTAAAATCATTAATAATAATTTTATTTGTATTCCCTGTTAATAATTGTCTTTCCAGCAGGTTTAAGGACATTGAAATTGCAAGGCTGAGCCATCACAATAAAAATCATGCTTTCTCCTTAATGACATGTGGCTAGTAAGATATGGATGGAGGGTTCAGTTGGAATCAAAAAGACAAATAAAAGCAGAAGTTGTTTAAGATGTAGGATTAGACCACTCTTTCATATGTAGCAAATGTGCGGGCTGGAGAGCATGGGTGCCCTGTAACCGTAGGAATAGGGGCTGTCTTTGAATTTGTTGCTTACCTCTGGGTCACTTTTGCCTAGCTGTGCTACCTTGTCACTCCCAAGTGGGAGGTGGGAGTGGTTGTGCTTAGGTCAGCAGTGACTTGAGAAACCAGGGTGGATTTGCACCAACTGGGGGTCTCCCATTCTCTGGGATTTATGAGAATGGATGTGGATGTGGGGAGGACTGGGAGGAGAGGAGGTAAGGAGCTGGATCAGGATATAAAGTGATATAAATAAATAAATGTGGGTAAATGCATGCATATGACTGCACTCAAAATTGCCATATAATTATCACTACCCAATGTTTTCAGGAACATTTTTATTCTTTGTGTTTTGTAAAATAATTTGGAAAAAAAGATACAATAAAATTTTATTAATTGCTTATATTAATTATACTTGACAGTATGTATTTAAAGAATAAATAGAGATCTTCACAGGTGGAGTAAGAATATTTTAAAACATTTGTTTACAATTAAAATAGCTTGCCATTAATAATATGTAAAATATCTAGCATGAACTTTCTTTATTGATATTTCAAATGCAAAGATACGGCCAGGATAGCCGGAACACAGAATCTGCCTTACAAAGCAAACTCAATTTGTGACGATTTATATACTCATGGAGTAGAGCCAGTTTCCTATTCCTGTATGCACGTGTAGGTATCTAATCATGTTATGACATACGAGACAGACAAGAATTATTTTCGACAGGTGTCTAAATGTTTCACCTCCTTTACACACTTGTGCTGAATACAGTTTTTCACAGGTTCTGCAGTCACAGAAAAGGTAGACACTTTTTGCATTGGAGAAGCAACAAGGAAGATAGATGTGACCTGACATCTTTCTTCAGGGATTTGATAGCAATACCTAACTCAGCTTGATTGGCTAACAGCAGGAATCATCAGTAAATACATGTAGATTCTTCAGTCTGTACACTTCTGCATTAGTTGCTGCCTACCATTTTTAAAAAAGTAGATTTTGTGTTAGCAAGAAAGGAAAATTGACATACCTATTATTCCTCCTCTATGTTTACACTCAACATAGAACATGCATACCAAATACTCAGTCTCATCCACAACAATAAATTCGGTAAATACTAGTGGATGGTCCATACTCCACATCTGTTTTGACTCTGTCTACCTAAACTCAAATCTCATCAAATGAGAATCACATCCTCAGCTACTGATACTATTTCTAGGCCCTGGATCTCTTGTATTTTTTACCCATCATCTATAAATTAGTGTTGTCCATTAACTCCTCCTCAGGTTTGCTTTTTCTGGCAGGGTTCTCAGAACTATTTATAATCCCCTTTCTTCTTCTTCTTCTTCTTCTTCTTCTTCTTCTTCTTCTTCTTCTTCTTCTTCTTCTTCTTCTTCTTCTTCT